>NC_133162.1:126511760-126830197 GCF_040802235.1 Manis javanica
TGCTACAAATGATGTGAAGAAATATGAGAATTGAGAACTGACTGAAGTCACAGAGGTCACTAGGGACACTGGCAAGAACAATTTCAGGGGAGCTGATACGAAGCAAAAGCATGACTGAAACCAGATCAGGAAAGAATGACAGGAGGGCATTGTAGGTAGCAAATAAAACTCTGTGAATGAAAATTAGGTTGCTAATGAGAAGAATGAAAATGTCAAGAGAGTATTTTTTTTCATAGTATATTGTAATAATCCAAAAAAAGGGTAAATAATGATGCAGGAGGAAGACATGTGAGTAATATGAAGCACTGTAAGAAAACGGAAAGGGTTTTATCCTTTCAATATCCCAGGTTGGGGCCTGTGGGAGTAGGAAGATGAGAGTACCAGGGCTGACCTCCCAGAACTACCTCGGGGCAGATCTGTCTAAAGTGCCTCTCAAAGATGATTTGACTTGACGATGGCTTAACATCAAGCACATGTAACAAAGAAGTTGGGCAAAGACAAAAATCTTATTGGCAATTCTTTATTTCTCTTCCCAGTAGGCCATCATATTTTTGTTCCCCCTATTTGGTTTGTATTCCTGTGGAATCTTGTTTGTTCTCAAACTTAATAAGACTAGTTATATTTGATACTGCATTTATATAATTTATTAGCAAACAATTAAATAAATGCAAAAACAATTTCCCTGAAAAGTAAAAGCTTCTGAAAAACTTGATCAAAGTGGTTCTTTTAAAAAACAACTTTTCTTATGTAAGTAAGACAAGTATAAAATATTAAACATATCCAGGGACTCTGCAACTACAAAGCTTTGAGTGTCTAAGTTCTTCTCCACTTTAAAGCATCTGATATGAAACTTCTGTTATGGACCTGTGTGTTCAAGAAAGACACAATAATTTCCAATTAGGGAATCCATCCTCAAAGAAAAAGTACCAACTGGCCTCCCACAAACAGAACAAAAAAATATTGCAATGGATAAGATACTTTTTAATTCTGCAAATAATGGTTAGAAGCCATAGTTAAAATTTCAAGTAGCTACAAAAAAATTTTTTTCAAGTATCTATACTAGAAATACTGTGAATACAACAGTTAACTTACTTTCCCTTCCTCCTTATGAGAGTCTGGCTTTTTCTGATAGAATCGTCTAACAAAATTATCTGGATATTTCCTTTTAGTTTTATGGCTAAAATAAAGCGATACCCTCATTAAATGACTAGAATTTTGTCCCTATAGTTAGTAACGCCCGCCAGACTGCTTTCAAGTTTTCCAGGTTCTCTCATAAGAAGGTTTGTTAGCTGTGACCTGCTTGCTTACTTGCTACCAAAATGCTTACTTAAAAACAATCTTTTCCTACTGTGGAAAGCAATATGAACGTCCCTCAAAAACTAAAAATAGAAATGCCATTTGACCCGGTAATTCAACTCCTACTAATTTACCTGAAGAAAACAAGATCCCTTATTTGGAAAGACATATGCACCCTTTTATTACAGCACTATTTACAACAGCCAAGATATGGAAGCAACCAAAGTGTCCATCAGTAGATGAATGGATAAAGAAGATGTGGTACATATGCACAATGGAATATCATTCAGCCATAAAAAGAAAAGACATCCTACCATTTGCAACAGCATCGATGGAGCTAGAGGGTATAATGCTGAGTTAAATAAGCCAGGTGGAGAAAGACAAGTACCAAATGATTTCACTCATTTGTGAAGTATAAAAATAAAGCAAACTGAAGAACAACATAGCAGACTCACAGACTCCAAGAAGGGACTAGTGGTTACCTAAGGGAAGGGGTTGGGCAGGGTGGGTGGGGAGGGAGAAGGGGATTAAGGGGCTCTATAATTCACAATCACAATATAGGTAGGTGATGGGGAAGGCAGTACAGCATGGACAAGACAAGTAATGACTCTATAGCATCTTATTACACTGAAAGACAGTGACAGCAAAAGAGGAGAATACTTGATAATTTGGGTGGATGTTGAAACCACGGTGTTGTTTATGTGAAACCATCATAAGATTGTATATCAATGATACTTTAATTTAAAAAAAAGTAGATACAGATCCCACACATAAGGAATGAGAAGTTATGCTTCCCCTCCTTGAGGATGGAGTAAACTTATAAATCATCTGGAATTCTTCTGTACTGGAGATTCATCTGTACCAATTAAAAAAATGTTTTTATGAAGTCTGAAAAAAAAAAGAAAATCTTTTCAACATATGGCCTAAATAAATGACTTTTTAAAATTTTTTATTGAAGTATCATTGATATACAGCCTTATATTGGTTTGAAGTATAGAACACAGCAGTTCAATATTTACCCATATTATTAAATCCTCACTCCCTCTAGTGTAGTTACTATCTGTCAACATAGGAAGATGTTACAGAACCACTGAATATATTCTCCATACTGTGCTACTATCTCTGTGACCAACTTATATTATGAATGAGAATTTTTGTGTCTCTTTATCCCACACACACACTCCCCCATCCACCCCTCCCCCAAACCCATGGTAAATGACATGTCACTTCTCAGTGTAAATTACTTTTTTCTTTACATGCTTATTTATTCCATATTGTTAGCAAAAGTCACCTTTACAATGCTCAATTGGAAATTTTTTTAAGTATGAGTGAGGCAGATTTAATACTTAGAATTTAAATGTATTAACAAGATATTTTAAGTGTGGTAAACATGCAAGTTATTGTTTTTACAATGATGTAATTATATATTTCACAATTCCAGCCTTAACACTAAAATATCATACTAAACCTAAACACCTATTGCCATTTAATTGTTAACTGATTGCTGATCTAGCCTTTGTGGTAATTATATTAGGATTAGATGTTTACCTCTGACAGAAAAAAAAGGATTTGAGAGAATCTCAAAACTAAGTTATTACTTAAACCCTTGAGAATATCAACTTTCATTTTGTGACCCAAATAATTTTGTTTGTTTTGTGTGGAAGGCACAAGACTACATACAAATCTGAGTAGAAGTAATCAAATTATCTAATTCTACATATATCTCATAACTTTTCTTGCAAATAACTACTAAGCGAGTTATCAAGCTACCTTAAAAGTGTTAACTAATTGTCAGTCAAACCAGTTTACCAACTTTAGACTTATAAATTTCTTATTAAAAAAAACATTAAGCAAGATCACTAATTAGTCTCCCTGGTCTGTATCCATACAACACTGGTATAAATGAATTGGTTGTTTTTAACATTAAAAAACTTAATAAAAAAGAATAAAAATATTAAAAAATGAAAATCATTCAATATAAAATATACTTAAGAGTGAAATAATATACACTCCAAAACTAAACAATATAAATTAAGGTATAAAGCTTGAATTTAAATTTTGGTTAACATTTTAATTCTACAAGGCCATATATGTATGAAGTTCACAACTAAGAAATAACATCTCTCTTCTCCATCAACCACATCTTCCACAATGCCAAGAGATACCTTTTTAACACCTAAATCTGACTCAATCTAATCATCTGTCTTTCCTCCTTTCTAAAAACTTAATAATCCCCCTGCCACCCTCACAACTGAATGATGTCCCAATCACCTGCAAGATTTTCATTATACAAGTAATCTTCTTAATCTTCTTAAACTTATCTTCCAGCATTATTTGCAAGTATTTCCTGCAATACCTGAGTACTTTAAGCCTGGATGTCCTTTCCCATTTTGCCCACTTGGACACAATTCAATTCATTCTTAAAAAAAATACATCAACATCATTCACCACATCAACAAAAAGAAGGACAAAAAACACATGATCATCTCCATACATGCTGAAAAAGCATTTGAAAAAATTCAACATCCTTTGATATTAAAATCTCTCAACAAAATGGGTATAGAGGGCAAGTACCTCAACATAATAAAGGCCATATATGACAAGCCTACAGCCAACATCATACTTAACAGCGGGAAGCTGAAAGCTTTTCCTTTAAGATCTGGAACAAGATAAGGATGCCCACTTTCCCCACTTCAGTAGATGAATGAATAAAGGTCTGGTACATATACACAATGGAATACTATTCAGCCATAAGAAGAAAACAAATCCTACCATTTGCAACAACATGTATGGAGCTGGAGGGTATAATGCTCAGTGAAATAAGCCAGGCAGAAAAGACAAGTATCAAATGATTTCAGTAATATGTGGAGTATAAGAACAAAGGAAAAACTGAAGGAACAAAACAGCAGCAGATTCACAGAACCCAAGAATGGACTAACAGTTACCTGGGAGGATAGGTGGGAAGGGAGGGATAAGGGGGAAAAAAGGGCATTACGATTAGCAGACATAATGTGGCGGGAGGGGGCACAGGGAAGGTTGTACAACACAGAGAAGACAGGTGGTGATTCTACAGCATCTTACTACGCTGATGGACAGTGACTGTAATGGGGTATGTGGTGGGAACTTGATAATGGGGGGGAGTCAAGTGACCATAATGTTGCTCATGTAACTGTAGATGAATACCAAAATAAAAACACTAAAAATAAAAAAAAGTAAACTTGAAATGGATTAAAGACCTAAATACAAGACACTAACCCATAAAACTCTTTAAAAAATAGGCAAAAATCCTTTGAATGTAAGTATGAACAATTTTTTCCTGGACACATCTCCTCAGGCAAGGGAAACAAAATAAAAAATGACCAAATGGGACTACATCAAACTAAAAAGTTTCTGTACAGCAAAGGACACAATCAGCAAAACAAAAAAGCAACCTACAGTGTGGGAGAATATATTTGTAAATGGTTTATCTGATAAGGGATTAACATCGAAAATACAAAAGGAACTCATGCCTTAACAACAAAAACAAATAACCCAATTAAAAAGTGGGCAGGGGACATGAACAGACACTATTCCAAAGAAACACAGATGGCCAACAGGCACATGAAAAGATGCTCCACATCACTAATCATCAGGAAAATGCAAATCAGAACCACAATGAAGCATCACCTCATGCCCGACAGAATGGCCCCTGTCCAAAAGACAGGAAATAACAAGTATTGGCGAGTATATGGAGAAAAGGGAACCCTCCTGCACTGTTGGTTGTAATGTCAATTGGTACAGCCACTGTAAAAAGCAGTTATGGAGGTTCCCCAAAAAACAAAGAACAGAAATATGATTCGACCCTGTAATTCCACCTCTAGGAATTTACCTGAAGGAAACAAAGTCACTGATTCAAAAAGATAAATGCACCTCTGTTTATTGCTACATTATTTACAATAGCCAAGATATGGAAGCAACCAAAGTGCCCACCAGCAGATGAACGGATAAAGAAGATATGGTACATATACACAATGGAATATTATTCAGTCATAAAAAAGAAAAAATTCCTGTCATTTGCAACATGAATGGACTAGAGAGTATTATCCTAAGTGAAATTAGCCAGGTGGAGAAAAACAAGTACCATATGATTTTTACTTATTTGTGGAGTTTAAAAACAAGATGAACAAAACAGCAGTAGACTCAGACTCTAGAAGTGACTGCCGGTTACCATGGAGGAGGGACTGGGGTGGGCAGATGGGCACAAAAATTCTCAATCATAATTCAAGTTGGTCATGAGGATGGTATTATGGCATGGAGAATGTAGCCAATGATGCTGTAACATTTTATGTTGCCAGATAGTAACTTTACTAGTGGGGGTGAGGATTTAATAATATGGGTAACTGCTGAACTACTGTGTTGTATACTTGAAACCAATATAAGATTGTATATCAACAATATTTCAGTAAAAAAAAAGTTCATTTATAAAACATAGATGTGCTAACTTGTAAACATCAGAAAACAAAGAGTATGTCCAAAATTTACATTTCATATCTATCTACCACTGTTTTCTACAACAAACATGAAAACTCTGGCCAAATATTTACAGACAATCTAGCCTCTAATTTGTTCTGTGCATCCAAATTTTAACTCTCTCATAAAAATGTTCCTGAAAGGAAAAATGGTTGAAGACTTTAGCAAAGGCAAAAAAAGATTACTGATGTCTTATTTAGGGCATCTTATCAAGCTTATCTGTGCCTTTCACTTTTTTTTGGTAACATAACATTTGCCATTTTAACCATTTTATATGTACATTTTGGTGGTATTAAGTACATTTACAATGTTGTACAACCATCTCTACCACCCATTTTCAGGCCTTCCATCATCTTTAAAATTACTGGATAAAAAAAGAAATTGAACTTGCAATATTTTAAATATGTATTAGGAAACAAAAAAATCCAAAAATGAAGTGAGGATCTTTTAAGAACCCAAATTTGCACAAATAAGGCAAAGCTTTGATAAATTAAATGAATTTAATGAATTTGGTTTTTAAAAAGTTATGGCTTTAGGCAAAGGAAACAAAATCAAGAATGAACAAGTGGGACTACATCAAACTAAAAAGCTTCTGTACAGCAAAGGACACCATCAGCAGAACAAAATGTCATCCTACAATATGGGAGAATATATCTGTAAACAACTTATTCGATAAGGAGTTAACATCCAAGATATAAAGAACTCATATGCCTCAACACCCAGAAAACAAATAATCCATTACAAAATGGGCAGAGGATCTGAACAGACACTTCTCCAAAGAAGAAATTCAGATGGCCAACAGGCACATGAAAAGATGCTCCACATCGCTAATCATAAGGGAAATGCAATTTAAACCACAATAAGGTATCACCTCACACCATTTAGGATGGCCAACACCCAAAAGACAAACAACAACAAATGCTGGCAAGGATGTGAGACAGGGGAATCCTCAATCCTCCTACACTGTTGGTGGGAATGTAAATTGGTTCAACTATTGTGGAAAGCAATATGGAGGTTCCTCAAAAATCAAAAAATAGAAATACCATTTGACCTGGGAATTCTACTCCTAGGAATTTACCCAAAGAAAACAAGTTCTCAGATTCAAAAAGACAATATGCACCCCTATGTTTACTACAGCACTATTTACAATAGCCAAGACATGGAAGCAAACAAAGTGTCCATCAGTAGATGAATGGATAAAAAAGATGTGGTACATATACACAATGGAATACTATTCAGCCATAAGAAGAAAACAAATCCTACCATTTGCAACAACATGGATGGATCTAGAGGGTATAATGCTCAGTGAACTAAGCCAGGCAGAGAAAGACAAGTAGCAAATGATTTCACTCATCTGTGGAGTATAAGAACAAGCAAAAACTGAAGGAACAAAACAGCAGCAGACTCACAGAACCCAAGAATGGACTAACAGTTACCAAAGGGAAAGGGACTGGGGAGGATGGGTGGGAAGGGAGGGATAAGGGGATCAAGGGGCATTATGATTAGTGCACATAATGTAGGGGGGAGCATGGGGAAGGCATCATAGCACAGAGAAGACAAGTAGTGACTCTATAGCATCTTACTACGCTGATGTACAGTGACTGTAATGGGGTATGTGGTGGGGACTTGATAATGGGGAGAATCTAGTAACCACAATGTTGCTCATGTGATTATATATTAATGATACATAAAAAAAATCATAATTAAAAATTTATATAAATTTACATCCAATAAATTACATTAAAAATAAGGTAATGAATGCTAAAAACTTTTCACACTCTTATTTTGCTAGATTTTATTATTATTTATGCTGTTAAGGTTATTTATATTTATTGGATCAGGCTGGTGCAAATGCTATATAATGGTTGTATGACTGCACATCTCAACTCTGTTCAGTGGGGTTACTCGGTTAAAATAAGCCACATTGGGAGTATTTACACCAAGGAAAAGAACACACAACACAAATCAGGGCTCCCTCTGCCAGACACATGAGCCATTTTAATATTTACCAGAACACAACTGTATCTCTGTAAACTATTCATATGTTTTGACCCAGCAATTAATTTCTAGGAATGCATTCTATGGAAATAAATTAGAATATGCACAAGGGGCTAGGGATGTTTGGCGTTATATTATTTCATTGTATATGTTAACTAAAAACAATTTAAACAAGTAATTGAATAAATTACGATGTTGTTTTGAAAATATTTAATGACATGAAAAAGTGCTCATGATAAAATCCAAAAAGGAATGAAGTGAAAAAAACAGAATGCAAAACTATAAATTACTACCTCATAATACATATATATGTAAATATTCTTATTTATTTAAACTTACATTTATATTCTATGTAAATACACATATTTACATAGAAAAAAGGTTGGTAATTAAAACTTCGTTTTATTAGAAAAATTGCGAAGAGCCATTTCTGGTTGAAGAATTTCTGGTATTTACAACCTGAAGTTTCTGAAATTTCTTTCCACCAAAGTGCTCTCTCATCACTATGCACAGCCGTATTTTCTCATTCCCACGAATTAAAGGGGTACCTCTCCTGGTTAATGTCAGTCAGCCTAACATGGATCTGGAATCCCTTCCTACTTAAAATGTCTGAATCACATCCCATATGTTTACTCTCATAGGTAAGAAAGTCATCTTCAAGCCCACAGTACCTTCCAAGAAACTTCCAATTTCTTTTCCTTTCTCTTATATATATATATAAAACTATCTAAACACCATGTTTCTATTTATTTAGTTTTAGTCCAAGACCCTCCACTGACACTATTATTGCCAAAGTCACCAAGGTCCTTGTCACTTAATCAAATGGGTTTTCTTGGTTCTTTCTTACTTGATATCATAAAAGCATTTCTCTCCATGCCCACTCACCTCATTTTTACTTTGTTGGAAGGGAAGTTCATGACACTAACTTGCTAGTTTCATTAATGAATGCTTTCATTTCATTAGATAAACTTAAATATAAACTGAAAATGTAAGTAAGAGAATTTTGGACATTTAAAAATTTTTATCTTAATGCTTTTTTGTGTTTTTCAAAACTTTTGAGAATTTTTTAAATGAAAAATACACTTTTAACTTTTAAAAAAGTCATTGTAAATCGGAAACTAATGTCAATTATACCTCTATTTTTTTTTTGAGAGGGCATCTCTCATATTTATTGATCAAATGGTTGTTAACAACAATAAAATTCAGTATGGGGGGTCAATGCTCAATGTACAATCATTAATCCATCTCAAGCCTAATTCTCATCAGTCTCCAATCTTCTGAAGCACAACGAACAAGTTCTTACATGGTGAACGAATTCTTACATAGTGAATAAATTCTTATATGGTGAATAGTACAAGGGCATTCATCACAGAAACTTTCGGTTTTGATCATGCATTATGACCTATAAACAATCAGGTCAAATATGAATATTCGTTTGATTTTTATACTTGATTTATATGTTGATCCCACATTTCTCCCTTTATTATTATTATTATTTTTATTTTTAATAAAATGCTGAAGTGGTAGGTAGATGCAAGATAAAGGTAGAAAACATAGTTTAGTGCTGTAAGAGGGCAAATGTAGATGATCAGGTGTGTGCCTATGGACTAAGTATTAATCCTATACCTCTATTTTTTAAACGTTACAAAATAAAGAACAAAATTAATATAGAAAAGTAAAATTAAAGGACAATGAATTTTTAGAATGTTCAGTATTATCTAATAAAATTCATATTTTTTAGAAAGAATTCTATTATATGAGGTAGAAACAAAACAACTGGCAATGCTTTAAAAAGTTGACCTTTGGTTATCTAGTTCAACATTCTTTATAATAGAGATTTGAGAGTATACAGTGGAAATTTGGTACAAATAATATTTATGGGAAGCTGGGCCTTGATATGAAACTTTTTTTAAAGGACAGTTTTACTTGGAAAAGGAATGGGGAAGAATTATATGTCAAAAAACAAAATAAAAACAAAAAGTGACTATAAAAATTGGTGAGGGCATTTTTAAGCTTAAAAATGGGAAGAAAAAAGAATTAAAGAGAATTGACAAGTTAGTATTTTACATTTCTGTAAGAAACAATATAAAAAGCAAAATAATTATAGTAAATATAAAAGCATATCATTAATACTTAGAAGAATTTATAGTTTTTAATACACTATGATCTCAGTGCAGTAACAGATGTCAAAGATAAGAAATACAAGAGGTTAAGACATTGAAAAAATGCTAATTAGTTACAGAAATGCAGATTAAATAAATTACAATATTTTGCAATGGAATTGGCAAAGACTAAACATAAAAATGATGAGTGCACTGAATCAATGAAGGCGTGGTAAATTTGGTAGAGTTATATATTGCTAGCAATATATAAATTCATATAATTCTTTTAAAAGTCAAGTTATAATATATTATTAAGAGCCTTAAAGTATTCCCAGCCCTTGACCCAATAATCGCATTTCTGGGAATTTATTTTATAAAATGATGTCAAACAAAAAGTAAAAACATTATGCATAAAAATGTTCCCTGAAGCCTTATTTATAATGGTAGGAAAGAAGGAATCAATTTATATGCACAACCATGGTCCACCATTAGCCCTCTATTGAGGCACAAGGAAGAATCAGGTAACACTGAGGGGAGGTAGAAGGTTGTAAAGATTTCACCAAACTCTTTAGAAGGGTTATCAGAAAGGACCAGATTTTACCAAGCAAAAAGAGAGGAAATAAGAATTGCCTATAGGGAACATTATGTGTAAAATTATGAAGTCTTGAAAGTCTTAACTCAGGGATCCATGACAGGCATGGTGTGTGTGATATGTTTAGAACATCATGCCTCTCCCAGTGGTTTTCAGAGACTGATGGATGGCAGTGGTATAAACACATACGGAGCCTAAGTACACACAAAATGAAAAATATTAGGCAAACTGGATGTGATTATTCTTCCATATAAGGTGATATGCCAGGAGGAAAGTAGAGGGTTTTAAAAAACAGATGAATTTGTCTTAAGCTAAAATCATCCTGAGACTATGACGTATCAGAAAGAATATCTAACCACTGGCAAGTGGTAAGCCACAGCCTATCTCTCCAGTTCTCATTTTCATCATCTGGAAAGGAGTTACAAGTGTTCAATTACATCAAAGTATTGTTATGATTATATGATATGGATTTGAATGTAAGATAATAGAATCTCCTACTCCCCAAACCTATTCCTCAACCCTATTCCTTTAGATTATTGTGTACCTCATATTTATCCTTCTGCCCATTCACATTGCTAGTAGTTCTAGTCACTCCCACCTGACCCTGGAATTTCTACAATAATCCATGGCTCTTTCTTTTTAACTGAAAGTCTCTTCCTTCTACACATTTAAGATGTCCAAATTCATCTTTCTAAAACAGCTTTTTCATTATGTCACAAACTCTGTTTAAAAATCTATTTTGGTAACCTAAATTTCCTTTTCTAGCTTTTTTCCGCATGATTTTCAAACAAATTTTAGGTAGGTTTCCTTCCATCTACTCCCTTGTTCTAAGCTAATATGTACTTCCTTCAAAGCCCAAATGAAGTTTCACCATTTCAAACCCTTTTAATTCCAAACCATTTTTAAAAACATTCTGAGGATAGCAATAGCAACACTTAAGCATATTAACTATCCTGAAGTATGCTATCTTCATATATAGTAGAGAATCATTTTATTTAGGGATAGCAGAGCATGAGTAGGTTCTAGTCAGTAGGTTTTATTAAAATATAGTAAATATTATCTTTGATATGGACCACACCGGAGACAAAGTATCTCTCAATAATAAAAGCAGATGTTATTTATGTGGTTGGGCTCAAGATATCTAGCCATAGCTGGCCTGTATTTAGGAGCTGAAATACAAAAAAACATTTTTATTAAGACATAAGAGCCACTCTTAGTTTAAGATGTCACACTGTGAGAGCTACCCAGAAACAGAGCATCTGACTCATGTATCTCACATGAAGCCAGAGTGAATGATGGCTATTGAAATTGTTTTTCCTTCCCCATTTTTATTCCTAATATAAATAATTGAATTTCCATGAGTCAAAATCATAAAAGAATAGGCTTCACTCTGTGTACATCCTTTCTAAGTAAATTATGAACTCCTTGAGCACCTTATGAGCCATACATTTTTATTTCTGGACACCCTCAACTGTTTCTAGTTATTAAGAAATAGATGCTGACCTGATTCTTATTCTCAATTTAATGATCAATTTATTTAATCACTACTGCCTAATACAGGACCACTAGCATATCACAGTTGTACTAAACATGAGAAACTAGTAAGTGATTTTTATTTGTTTCCATGGGTAGCTACAGGATTATTTTTAGCTCACTTGTGAAGTGTTGAGATTACAAATACAGAAAAAAATATGCATTTCTACCCAGGCACATGTAATTGATTTAGTCAGTACCTCTGGACTTCAGCTGCAACGTATCAAATGCTACCAAGAATAAAATATTTGCAAGAAATGATTTATTTCATAAAAAGTATCTCACATTAAAATGGAAAAGGTCAAATTCAAAGTACTATGTCATAGAACATTTCATTAAAAACCAAAAAAGCAAACACTAGGAAATTCTGGTCACAGTCTATTTGGTGGCACCTCCCTCCTCCCCTCCGCCCAATATTCCTTGCTCCTCCCCGCCCTTCACACAGTACAAAGCATTTACACATTCTTTAATCTAATTCTCTTTTATGAGTTTTGGCAAGTATATCTATGAACAATCTTCTGGCGAGTAATGGGGAAAGAGAGCTTTTACCTAACTGGCCTAAGTTATTACATGTTCTCTTCCTGGGCCAACTGCTCACTGTTTGTTTACACAGCATTCCCTAACCCCTCAACCTCCTACTTCAAATCCCCAAGGTATGATTATAGATAAGAGTTATGTTCTCAACAAGCTGCTGAAAATATTAATGTCAATGAACAAGAATGTAATGCTAAGACACTTAGACCACAATGGAGAAAATCTTGATATTTTCCAAGAGGACTCAATATATAACAATGAGTCCTCCTCTCAACCCAATTTAAATGTCTTTTTTAAAACTGTCTCCACTTTTTTCCCACTACAGTAAATCCTCTTGTAGAGATTTGATCCACAACCTGTTACTATTGCCTTACAGATGCTATTTCTTCAAGTATGCTACACTAATAACCCAGAAAAGAAACACGCCATCCTGTGACTTACAGGCTACTCTTTAATCTTCTCAGATGTTCAAGATGGCCTTTGCTGCTTATGTCACCATAATGGTTTATGTTAACAATAATCCTTTACCCAAGGAAGTCCAGAAGTATGTTTCAACAACCATGTCATCATGGAAACCAGAAAAGGTCCTAAGTACGGCTTCTCTTTAAACTCAAATACTAAATAGCCTTCTATTTCCACTCATTTGCATCTTTAGCTTATCTCAAAAAACATTATCATACAAGAAATGATTGTTTTAAGGTTTTCTTTTGACATGCCTCTTACAAGTAAATCTTCATCACAGTATTAAATAAGGAAAATTAATTTCATTATCTTGGCGCAGAATAATGAAGTTAGGAAAAGTCTAAACACTTAAAATTAAGACCTTGTGCTCAAATTTTTAAAAATCTTTTTCATATCATTTTTAGTGGGCTATTATTAGTGAAATTCAGCACTGATGTAATTAAAAGTAGGGGCTATGAACTTCATTGCACTTTGTCCTTTTGGATATCACTACTATTGGCAGTCCGGCCAGTCTGTCAGTCTTCATTCAGCAAAGGAACTGAAAGGTGTAAAAGCATTTTCTGCATCTGAGTCATCAAATCCCTTTGGAAAGTTAGTTGTCACTACCAAATTGAGAAAAGGGAAATCAATAAAGTGATGTCCTCTCTGCAACTTGTTCTTAGCAGTTATAACTATGCATTAGGTTTCAAGAAAAAACATTTATAAAAGCATAGGGAAAGAATGAAGAACGGAGTGTGCTTCTGGTTAATCTCACATGAAACACATTACCAGAAAGGGCAGTTTTGTCGTGTTAACCTGGTCTCCACTAACAAACCTAGCATTGAAATGGGATGATTTGAAACTGATTAACCCACCTTTTCCAGAGAAAGCCAAGCAGACAATTTTGAAAGCAATGGAGGAAAAGAAGAATCCCGTAAACATATTCTTT
The DNA here is from genome assembly GCF_040802235.1 of Manis javanica. Lineage (NCBI taxonomy): Eukaryota > Metazoa > Chordata > Mammalia > Pholidota > Manidae > Manis > Manis javanica. Next base: position 126,525,715 of record NC_133162.1, read on the forward strand.
TCCTTCTGGGAGAAGAGTTGAGGGTTAGGTGACCACAAAAAGGGTACAAAGAGAGAAGTAGTGACTGTAGCATCTTACTATGCTGATGGACAGGGACTGTAATGGGGTGTGGGGTGGGGATTTGTAATAGGGGGGAATGTTGTAACCACAGTGTTGCTCATTGTGAAACCTTCATAAGATTGTATATCAATGACACCTTAATAAAAAACTTAAAAAGGGTGCAAAACCACTCCAGGTGCCCAACAGACCTAGATTTTATTTATTTGTTATTTAGTGGACTCATGATGTCTTTCTTTGGATCATTACTTCTTGATCTCTGAATAGTCAGTTTACTCATTCTTCTTGGTTTAATTCACCACGACCTAAACCAAAGAGGCTTTTCTAATGATTCCAAGCAGAAGTCTTTCCCTTATTCTGAGCTTTCACAAACTCTTGTCCACAGCTAAGAATCCTGAAGACAACATTCAGTATCAACCTGATGAATGAAGGTGGCTGCCCCCTTTTCCCCTATTCTTAGTACTAAAACAATTAAAGTTTTTATCAAATACCTGTGACTCACCTGTGGTTATCAATTTTCAGTCAATTCACTTTTGAAGTAATGGCTAAATTTTCAACTATTTTAGGGAGTTGCTAATTAGTTGCATTACTGATTTAAAAACTGACCCCATTTACCTTACCTTTCTTTTTATCTATATACAATTACCTGTTGTAATGAGAATCAGGAAAGACAAATAAAACTCCAAAACTTCATTTTGGCGAAAATCTAAAAGCCTCTCTCCATCTGATCTACCAAGAAGTGGGGGCAGGGGGTGGGGGGAAAGGGAAACTAGACTTATTTGAATTTTATTTCCTCAGCTTATTCTGTGATGAGATGCTGAAAGCAGGAAAATAACTGAAAGGACAGTAGTCAAAAGGGAAAGAAAAAGGAACACAGAATAATTCACAAAATGACTAATGTAACCTCAAATAATGGCAAATTAACTGTATAATAGTCATTATTCTTTGCAACTCAAAACTAAAGTGGAACATATCGTCCTTTAATAACCTTTGAATGTATTATTTAGAGAAAAGTACAGCCTACTATCAACTAGATTAAATTTGGCCATATATTCTGTTATATTACCAACATATCCAGCCATTTGCGAAGCCAAGAAAGAGTAAAATGCACTCTCAGGACTGGTACTCAACCTTGAAGTGCTGAAAGCTACTTCATCATCTAGTGGGGGGCAAACACAAGCATGCATACGTGAACCTAACACTGCTGTGGGGAAAGCTCAGTATAATCACCATCATTGTAAATCATTCAGGTATCCACTTACTTCAACACACACAAATCAAGGCAGAGCTCCCTGTGATCTCTACAAGGATATCTGAAATCACATGTAACAGTTTCTCTTCCCTCTCTTCTCACTGAAAGCTTAGGATACGGAGGGTTTGTCCTCTCCTTTCATTCACTAGCAGGCAGCACAGCAAACAAGAAACTTTAACTGGACTACCTTACACGTGTCATTTAGATACTATAAGAAATAGTAGTTCTGAGTATTCCAGAAGTGCCCCCAAAAGCAGAAGAGACTCCTCATCAGACTCCTTCTAAAAAATTAGAGTAGCTTTAGGATTAGCATAATTCTAATCCAATTATCATGTCTTGTTGATTTTACTTTCTAGCTTGCTTTACACTGCTCATAAACTAAAAAAAGTACTTTCACATTTCTACATATTAGGTGAAATTATATTACTGGCTAATCACAATCTATTATTTCTGAAAACTATGCTTATCTAGCAAAACAAAATTAACAATATTTTCAAATTAAGGAAAATTTACTTATCTATGAACAAAATCATAAAACATATTTTCCAAAAATTATAATGGTTGTTTAACCTAGGTTTGCTATTTGGGCGAAGATGAGATATATGATGGGTAATACATTACTGACCTTTACACTTTGGTTCCTTCAAAGCTTCTTCATTGTATTCAGCATTTAGTTTAAATTAAATATTTAAAATTGAAGCTATTCTATGTTGCAAACACAGCTAAAATGAAGAGCTTCTGTAGCAGCAGTGACCAGATTTTAAATGCAGGTAGATCAATAATAAAAAAAAAAAATCCACCAAGCACAGGCTCCATGTGTGAGTGGAATGGTTTATAATAGCTTGCAAATGACTATGTGCTTGCTGTAACCAGCTGTTCTTAAATTATGAATATGCAACCAATTCATGTTAAAGCCAAATCCCAGCACTATTTCTACAGAGAAATCCCAGTAGTTTTGCTTGTTCTACATGTTAGCTCTGTTAAGGATACAAATAGCAGTAAGCTTCCGAACAAATAGGACCAAACTATTGGCATTTCATGCACTGGGTCCATTATCACAGCAGGGGATGTCAATCATTGGTACATTCCTATAACAGCTCAGGCAATATGACAATGATCTCGTAGGAAAAAAAATCAAAATCTCTGCAGCATACTCAAAGTCCTTCTGACAACCTAATGCTTTCTGACTTCAGCCAATCAGAGTGTCAGACCTGACCTACTAGAAGACTTGCATCAAGCTTGAAACATTTAAAAACATCAATCATAAAAACAAAGACAGGACATTGAATTATACAGTATTAACCTCCAGGGTTTGCATACAAAGACCTTAGATTTATTTATGTCCCAGCGAGTTAAGAGCTTCACTACACCGTTCTTTACACCAAACTGACTGCCAATTTGATGAACCTCTCTGCCCTCAGCAGGAGTGCACCATCTTTTGATTAATGAGTGCATGCTTGTGGAAAGTGTGAAAGGAGAAAACAGAGGAAAAACACACAATTATGTGTACACATAGCTTCAGTACCAATACAATAATTACCTTCGAACCAAATGCTCCTTTTTCCTTATACACACAAGCACAGATAAGCACACACAAAATTAGTAAGTGTTGTCTATATAAAATCTTAATTATTATTGTCAACAGTTTTTATTTGAATTAAAGTCATTCAAAAACCAAAGTAAAAGCCAAATATTTATAAATCATAAGTTTTTTTACAAGCATTTAATTTTATTTTATAAAAAAACTGAGAACATGTTATTTTTAACTATATGGGATAAAAAGTATATTTTCACTTCACATCCTTGTAAAAGCTTTTTCATTTTAAAAACTCAATGTTTAACTTATGAGGACAATTAAATAATTTATATCTCAGAGTTTATGATGTACCACATCATAAACACATAATCGTGTTCAAAACAGATTTAAAAGTCATGTAAATTTATCTTATTTTTCTTTCACCAAAGTGGTATTTTATAACTCTATATGTAATGTAAATTAATTATATTTATTGCCCATAATTCAAAGTTAATATGGTCAACAGAAAACCTTATGAAAGTTTAAACTTTTTATGGCTCTTTTGTTTAGAATTGTCCTCCTTTAAGAAACCCAATGCAGAAAAATTCCTACTTAAATTATGGGATGCATGCTTACTTCTGCTACAACTAAGGCTATGTTATCTCTAAAAATGAGCTAAACATTAAAATTCCTTGCTTAAAAAAAAAGTTTGCATTTAACATACAACTCAATTTACCACAGCTTAGTTTATATGGATATGTGCTTTGACAACTATGTTATGAGTAAATGTATTAAAAATTGAAGCAGACTATGGTAATAGAATGATTTTCTTTTTAAGGAATTGTATGACTGATATAGAAAGGGTTGAAAAAGCACATTACTTGAATATAAATTTTAGCTTTAGTCTTAGTAATGTATGATCTATTTAAAAGGAAAGCATCTCTACAGACAGGATTTCAGGAAATTATAATTCTGTAAAGCACTCAAGCAGTGTGTTTTAAGTGTTTAAAAATCTGTTTATATGTATAGGAAGTCCTTTTAGTGGGATTTAACTCAGCAAAGTATTATTATAATAATCAATTTCACATTTTAAGTATATTTTTAAACGCAAACTTCTTTTAATTGAAAACATGTTATTTTTAACTATGTGGGATTAAAAAATGTATTTCACTTCATACCTATAAAAGCCTATTCATTTTTAAAACTCAATGTTTAACTTACAAATAAGAGGACTATTAAATAATTTACATCTCAAAGTGTATGATGACTTGCCACATAGTATTCAAAACAATAGTTAAAAATTTTATGCTCTGAAAAATTGTTTAAATGCTTAATGATTTAAGAATTAAAAATCAGTAAGTATTAGAACTAGAAAAGATCTCAAACATAGTGGTAAGCTACATTATATACTTAAACATCATCCTAAAGATTTTTTTATATACATTTTTTAAAAATGTGTTTTTGTCTTTTGGAATTATCACTCTTCTCTTTCCTCCTTCCTCCTTCTTTCCCATCAAAAAAAAAAAAAGCAGCAAATAATTAGAAAAAGTAGAAAATAGGTACCAATAGGATGATTTGACACCATTTTAGTACTACAGTTTGATAGTTGAAATTAACAATAAAAGTTACTAATAAACCTGTACTTTCAATTTTTCAAGTAATTAAATGAATACCAGTTGACTACTTAGTATCTTCACCTCCTTATTAAGAAAATTAAACCCAAAATTGCCCAGCTCCTCACTATTTTTTCTTCTGATTATCTTCTGCAACTAAAGTTCAAAAAAGTGATTCATCAAGTGAGTCAACATTTATTAAACAAAGCACAATATTTTTAAAAGCTCATGGTATGAAATACTTAATTTCATATAACCAAAAACCTCTTAAAATACCTAACTACATAGTTTAATTAATCCCTCAGGATACCAGGTATATTAAAAATCATTAAACCTTGAGGACATAATTTCAGCTAGGGGTCAAAATTACTATGATATTTTGTGCTAAATCACTTCTTTTGGTTGTTCTAGCTAGGACTAGGTCAAAAACTCAGAAACTACAACTTAAAACCTCTTTGAGAAATCTTTAAACGTTAACAGTAATCAAGTTCTAACACTTTCACTAATTCAAGGAGGTAAGACAGAACACATGAACTTTCATGCAACTGTGATATCCTACATCGTGTATAGTAACACAAAAGTAGCAACAAAGACATTAACAATTGCAGTTCAAGCTGGGAGTGACTGTTCTGTTTCAATTCAATGACACCACTAATGGCTTCTTAGCAGCTCCATGAAATCAACCAGCTGTCAAGTTGATGCATCAGAAGGAACAGTTATGCACTCCCATAAGAAAAAGCAACACATCAGGATGTTTGGCAAAACATCTGCTCCTTTACACTGCAGTTCTATAATAAACATGCAAACAAAGAAATGGGAGAAAGGGCAACAGTATTAAAATTCCAAGATTTCCATTATAGTCATATGCATTTTAAATAAATGACTTATAAGAATAAAAACAAATTCCTGCCAAGTTGAATACTTTTAAGTTATTCTAAATCTTCTGAAAATGCTAAATATAATTACTCAGATTCTTCTAGAAAGGCAAAAACTACATAAAAATCTTATTTTTAAAATTGAGAATACTATATTCTCCAAGTAAATCATTAAATATACAAAACTCAAAAATTAATACTAAAATATATCCTTCCTTCACTTAATAAGTATTTAGTAAATTATGCCAGCAGTATCCCATAAATAGATTTCTAAGACTGAAGAGTCTAAAAATGCTTTTGGTAGTGTTTGAAAGAGTAAATGCTGCCACAGTTCAGCACTAGTTTAACATGTGAGAAGAGTAAAAAACTATTCATTTAAAAATATGTACCTACTCCTGCTTCTCTCCAAATCTCGTATTAATACAGTAATATTAAGTTCTCAGAAATAACTTGTCTTTAAAACAGGTTGATTTCCTAAAAAAAAACTTATTTGTCATCATTGGTTTAAAATAATTTTACATTTCACTATTCATTTCAAATATTTGTAAAATCTTAACCTCTTTTCTATCTGAAACTTACAAGTACCTCACTATTGTCCAAAATATTGATTATGCAGCACAGTGACGATACGTAGTGTTTACAATAGGTGTGAGACATCAAATGTACTTAGCTACCATTTTCTTAAACTGCTTATCCTCTTGTTGCTTGCCATTTATAATCTGCCAAATCTTCTAGTCCTTTGTTGCATGTATAATTTAGAACCATCTGTTCTATGTGCTTTTAACTATTTAAACATTTTTCACCTACCTACAATGCACATAAATAGCAGACATTCAATTCAGTCAAGCTTTCTATATAGCATTCTACATAAAGCAAATTCCTAGATAAAGAGCATAGCAGATAACACCAAAGACTGCTACAGAGATAAAAACATACCACATACAACTTAAGTTTTTATGTGTTAGACAAACCTTTTCAATGTATTCAAAACTGTTTCTATTAGCTTTTTTTTTAGTTAATTGCAGTCAATGTTTTGCACCAACCCAGAAGACAAAGAGAATGCAAATTAAATACAGACAGTTTCATGTCCTTGTTAGAAGAGAAGTAAATATGCTGAATGAAAATGACTATAGGAGACAGAATTCCACTTTCCCATTCAATTTACAGTGCCTCTTATTTATATACCAGTCAGTGTATCATTAAGTTTGGTCATGTGACCAACCGAACTTCTGGAGGTGAAAAACTATTTTAGACAAGCAAATTAAAATACTGATTTTTATTATATTTTCCTAATGGCTGACAAAAAGCTTACAACTTGAGGTCATAAAATATATTTTAAAATCAATTCTGCCTTTTAAAAACTACATTTTTGTTTACTTAATACCTGCTAGTAAAATTTAAAAATATACAGTATTTTTATCTTTTTCAATATGTAGAGAAATATTAAGAAAAACAGAACATTTAGTTAAAAAGGGAAATCTGGGTTATGTAAAATAAGCATAGGTAAAATACTAGCCAAGCTGATTAAAGAAAAATCCACAGCAGAGTGGAGTAAACGAGAGGGAATATGCTTTTCAAAAATAACATTTGCAACATTTAAATAAAGAACACGCAGACAAGAAGTAAGTTAATACCAAATGACACTTAGACTCATAAAAGTTCATACCATTTTTTATACATAATTTTCCACCTGTTACCAAAACATAAATTGTGTAGACGCTAAGGGTTCATTTTTAGAGCAAAACACAAAAATAAGCAGCACAACTTATCGTTCACCAGCAGTTACACGATCCTTTAAAACGAGAAAAAAATCAAGCGAAAAATGTACTCTTGGAAAAATTTCTTCATAAAGTTTACATGACGTCACTGGGCCCCCTGAACATTCCTTAAACTTTGAGTCTTAACGAGACACACTTTCTGCCTTTGTAAGGGTTCTTTCCTTTCCTCAAAAAATAAAAAAATAAAGACTTGGGAATAAAAAATGCCCAAGATGGCGAAACGCTTGTTGTTTAGCGGGCAGGGGAAAAAAAAATGGAGGATATTGTAATATACACAAAGGGATAAATTTCAACAACTCGGCCAAGGGCTGCAGCTGCTTCTCTCTTTATAAGGAAGCGACACACAAAAGATAAATACAGAGGGAGAGAAAAAAGGAGAAAACCTCCCGAACAGCAAGCAGCAGCTCTGACTCTCCAAACACTTACTTCCTTTCCCTAGTCCCAGCTCGGGGGTGCACAGAACTATTTTAAAGGAAAGGGAGTCGCGAAAGGGAAAAGGGGGGATGGGAGCGACAAGATTAAAAGCGCGAGGAAGAGTTGGGAGCCGGCGGTTGCTCCGGGGAGGAACTGCTCGCCGACAGACGTAATGGCAGGAGAGCTGTGCGCCTCTAAGCCTGCGTGTGCAGACACAGACCTTCCCGGGGAGCAGGACGTGTTTTCCGAGTCCCACCGGGCCCCAGCTACCACCCCGCTCAGCTTATTTTCTGTAAACTCCGGAGCTCCAAGACCCCGCGGCAGAGAGCCCCGGAGGCCCGAGTTCGGGGGTGGGGGCGGCGGGCGCAGCTGATCAGCCCCGGAGGGAAGAGGGGGCGGAGGCAGGAAAGGGCAGCGGTAGGCGGACGGGGGGGGGGGCCGGGGGGGCATCGTGAAACTGCCCCGGCGGGGAGTGGGGGAGCCGCGCAAGCCCCGGGTAGGAACGGCGATCGCAGCAGTGCCAGAGGTTGTTTTTTAAGAAGCAAAACAGTTGGCGGCGATCGGAGCGCCGGGAGCCCGAGGGAGGGGGGAGACGCGGAGCCCGGCGGCCGGGCGGGCGGCCGGCACAAAGGCGGCCGGGCGGCCGCGGCGCCTGCCCGCGCCGGGGCGGCACGGCCGGGCCCTGCTGGACCGAAGTCCCGCACCAGCAGCCGGGAATAAAGTTTCCGTTCTCCCGAGCCCGCAGCCCCCTCCCACCCGGGACCGGCCCTCCTCCCCGAGACTCCACTCGGGACCCCGAGCACCACCCGCCTTCCAGCCCGCACAACAAAGGGACGCACCGGCCGGCGAGGGTAAACAGCCGCGGCCGGGCGAGCAGGGCGGCCGGGCGGGCGCCTCGAGATCAGCAACTCCGGAGTGTTCCCCGCTCGCAGGAGCGTAGTTTCACCTTTTCTGTTTCAGCCGGCTTTGTAACATTTTGGAATTTTTATCTTTACCCGCACCCCTCACACCCGAGGATTTTTAACTCACCTTTACTTTCCAACTGAGAGTTGCGGTGAATGGGGTTTTTGCCTTCCCCAGATGGCTGAAGGTTACGATTTTTGTTTTTGGAAAACCCACTACCTCCTTACTAATATTTTTGCAAAAAAAAAGTGTAAAGAGAGTTGGAGTGGAGGTGAGATTTGTGATCGGGAAAGCCCGTGCCTCCCTCCTCCTCCGTCTTCCGCCTCTCTGATTAGTTCCTATCCAGCAGCAGATTGAAGCAGGAGATGATTCTTCTCAAGGTTTGTTCAGCAGCTTCACTTCTAGGCGAAGGCTTCATGAACCAAGTGACGTCAACCAACAAGGCTTCTCTCTCTCTCCTCTGTCTAACAATGAAAGTTGCTGTTAACAAGGGAAAAAAGAGAGAGAATTGTTTATACCATTTCAGTTCCAATAATAAATGACCTATCAGCTCCTAAAGGAGCCCGAGGAGGGAGGGGGTTGCTTCTTCCTCCCCAAAATACAGCAGCTTTGAGTTTGCACTGCTTCTTGTCCCATGAAAAAGTTAAGAAACATTTAAGTTTTCTTTTAAAAGTAAAGAGGACAGAAAATAGGATTGAAAACCTAATTTTTAACAAACGTAAACTGCTGAATAGGGAGCACAGATTAACTGTTTCCACGTATACTTTTTTGTCCGTAAACTCAGAATTCGGTTGAAGTCCACAACCTAACTAAATTACTATGCCAAGAATTCGTGAATGTTTGAAACTCAAAATAAAAGGCAGGACGCAACATAGTACCGGGATAAAACGCTACAGGCTGAAATGTTTAGGCACTGAGTTAATAATTTAAATAAAGCACGTTAACATAGTAAATAACTTTAAAATTTTAAGTTAAAACTGTAAAAAGTTACTACAATAGTAGTTTTTTCCCTCAATGCCTGAGAGGTCAAAATAAGGGGGTCGGGGGAAGAATTATAATTCTAATTGTAAGAATTGAACACTTCTTAAAAAATTAAGACTGCTAGCCCATTGCCCCATCTTTGAACTACACACGAGGTATGCTATTTGTCTACCCCGAGAATCTCTTCTTTTTTACCTTTCCATTTTTTCCCAATTCCAGCATCCTGAGTGAGATGTTAAAGTTAAACTAAAAGTGGAGAAGTATTTATTCCCTCCTCCCACATCCCATCCTATAGCTTCCTTAAAGTGATTTTTTTAAAAGCTTTAATCTTAGTAACACTTTATTACCCAAGAAGACATTTTTTTTTTTCATTGAGGTATAGTGTTTTTTTCCCCAGGACACATTAAGAGTTCTTAAATTAAAATTGCATCATTTAATTTTCAAGATGAAGAGCAAGTTAAATGCAAGCTATAGAATAATAATTTGACCATATATGTATATTTTGTATGTACATATGTGGCTAAATGTATCTTAAAAGATGTTATTGTTTTATATTTCCCCTTCAGCCACTGGCTGTGATTTTAATTGTGCTGGAGGATCTTCATTAGTATTAACACATGGGGAGATTTCACAAAGCTGCTTCATTACGAAAAAAAAAGCTTGGCAGACTAGGTCTTTTTGCATGCACTGAGAATGTCAGCCTTACCTCGGTCATTTGTAACATAATAAGTGCAAGTACAATGATTGCAATGCAGGAGCACTGGGGGAAGGGCAGAAATACTGCCTGTCTAATAGGGATATCTGAAAAGAAGGCTGCTCATTATATAGTAAAATGTATGCTAAAAATTAGTGAAGATGATGTCTCAGGAGACTGATGCTAAATAAATTAATGTGCTGATATGTTTTTAATTATTATTTTTGTAGTAGTTTATTTCATTCTCAGGATTCACAATGAGCAGCAAAGCTGTGCTAGCACTTATTGATTTTTCCCCTTGCCACATTCCCGGAATACAGATTTTAATCATTTCACTATACCACACTCAGTAATTTCATTAAAAACTGGAACCTTCCATCCCCAGAAAAGCATTTAATTTCAATGACATACAATTTCTCTCTTAGCAGAAAACTGTCTCTACAGTAAAAGCTGGCCTAAGGTTCAAATGCATAATTTCATCTTGAGTTTTCCATGCTCTGCATTCCTTTGTAGCTATAATTTGAGTAACTACCTAATAACTATAATAAGAACAGTAATTTCCTTACAATATATTATTAACTTATATTTAATTAACTCAGAGGCCAAGCTCTGTACCTGTATGACTGGATCAACAGTTCCACAACCTCAAAATTTACTAATAATGTTCTGGAAAAAAACCATAGATTAAAATATGTGTGAATGCTGACATTCCATCTAAAGCAACATGCAAAAAGTTCATGCATTTTTACATAATATTAGTCATGACTCAAACAGTATTTTAAAACATGTAAGTAAAGAAGGCAATTCACTGATATTTCTGTATGTCAATTAAATATTAATATTTCATCAATCCATTTCTGACATTGCCTTATCACTAGCATTACAGTTGAAAACACTCAATTTTGAAAGGAGGGAAAAAGGGGGCTAGATTCAAGTTGTCTTGTTTTCTTAGGAATTATTTAAAACATTTCTCTTGAAATAAAGTTTAAATGGCACTCCTGATTAACTTGGATAAGTAACAATATTTCTTTTGCTCAAATTTTTTAAACAATATACTGCAAAGCATGGTTCACTTTTTGGCTCCAATAATATTTTGAAATAATATTGGGTTTGAAGATGGCACATTGGTTTTCCAAATACGTTTTTATAAGGATATGCCTGGTTTTTAGAGAAGAAACCTGTGTGGAAAATATTTTTTATAATAAATTCATTTATTAATTTAGATTTTGCATATATGCCTAATCAACAGAAAAAAAGGTACATATGCAATAAAAGTGATTAGCTTATATTGAAATAAAGTGATTAAAACTCATATTAAAAATTCCTATCATTCCCCTGGGTGATTTTAGAACCATAGTTCCAAAAAATTTTCTTAAGAGTGTGTATAATTTCTAGTTGATTCCACATATAGCACAGAGTTGTTATTTCCTCGGCTAAATGATGAAATAGTTCATAACTAAATAAAACTTATCATCTAAAAGTCAGAATAAAGGATAAAAATGTTAATAACGAACTTGGTTTTTGTGTCTTTCAAATATTTAAAAATCACCAAAGCTCTTTATATAGTTTGAAAAATACTTTTACAACATTCTCAAAAATGAATGCAGTAATTAACAAAATCTTTGGCAAATGACAAATCAGATTGATATCTAAAATTCGTAAGATGGATTTATATATTTCAATAAAAAGTAAAAGTTTTAATTTTGTATTACAATATATCTTCAAAGTGATTTAGTGTTATTGGTAATTGAATTATATTGTACAATTTATACTTTTAAAAATGATTTTTAAATATAATGGTACAGTACAAATTTAAAACTGGATTATGCCATATTTGATACCTTCTAAGAAGCTGTGCTTAAATTCTTTAATATGATTCCTTCCTTTTTTGTTACCATTTTTTATTGTTTAGAGATTACAACATAGTAATATACTTGAGAGCAAATAGAGAAAATAATTACTATAGTTATAAAATAATTTGGCTCCCTTAACACTTAGTCTTCTAAGATCATCATCTAAGTTAGTACCTCACCATGTAAAGAATTGTAAAAGAACTTAATGACTGAACAGATCTTTTCCATTATTACTGATAATTATTTCTGAAATTCTATAATGACATATACCTACCCCATAGACTGAATTAAGCCACCACTATAGACTAAACTAGACTTAAATTGACTGTAGACTCAATGGCACTCTTCTAAAAAGAAGCAGCCATCTATATTTAGGACCAAGACAGAACTTTTTAAATAGACAGATATAGAGATAAAGATGGATAGATACCTAATTTACTACTATATGTATTGTACATGGATCTTCAGACAGCAAAGAATTGCCAGTACAGAGAATAGAGTCTAGGAAGACTGACTACAGAAAGCTGAACAAATGAGAGATCTCAATAGTAGAACAGGCTGGCCCCTGTCATGTCTTGTTTCTGTTTCAATAGATACAGACTAATGAAGCTTTATTTGTTTTCATTCATTGAACAAACATTTGGGTGCTTGCTATATGTTATGCACTCTGCTAGAGGTTGGAAAACATGAAAAGCTCACATTCTGGTTGATACTGAAAGTGTGAAATTCCTGGGAGATTAGACACTCACATAAATCACATTTTTATAAAGATACAAATAAAGTTTTTCAAGAAAAAAGAGGATAGGCAACTAATTCTCACTTGGAGTCTAAAAAAAAGCATTATCAAAGAGATACCATTTGAACTGCATTTCAAATACTGAGAGCTTAAGATAAAGGGGAAGAGGGTGCAGATTCTACGTGAAAGAAACCATAAGTTTAAATACAAAGAACATAGGTCTGGTTTCTGTTCATTGGTGAAAAACTCAGTGAAACAGGAATATTCAATATGAGGTGCAGAAAAGGGATGGAGGAGGAAAAGAAGGCTGGGACCTGAGAGTGAAAAGACTAATCCACGGTGAGGTCGAATTTACCCTGAGAGCCAACAAAAGTCAGCAAAGAAGTAACGTTGATTGACCTTTAGGGAACAATAACTGTAGGCTGTGCAGATAACAGACTGTAGTGTGAAGAGAGTACTTAACAGTCCATAAGAAATATGGTAAAAGACAATGGTATTGGAGGTTTAAAGCCAAATATTTCTGAGGTAAAATGTGGATTTGGTGACCAACTGAAAACAAGAAGTTATGGAAGAGAAGGACTGAAGGAAAACTAGAGAGGCTTCTGGCTTATAAAACTAGGCAAATGCAGGAGTCGTTGAGGACAATCCAGAATACATAAGGGAAAACAAATCATAAGATAGTCTGAAATTAGAATTTAAATTCATGCATTATAGGTCTTTTTTTTTAAAATGAGATTATCAGAATCAACTGGAGAGCTTTATTAAAATGTACATACCCAGGCACAATACCCAGAGATTCATTAGGTCTGGGGTGAGGACCAAATATTTTTCTTTTTTTTTTTAGATACTGATGATGCTTCTGATAAACACTCTTGATTAGGAACACAGTTATAGCACAAGTTGATTATTCCAAAATTTATTTGGAATAAAAAAAGGAAAGCCCAGAAAACCCTGAAAAATTAGAGGATTGGGAGTGTATGGGGTATCATATCAGGTATTAAAATATGTTATAAAGCCTTTATAATTGAACAGTTGGCATTGGTACATGAAAGACATACAGAATTTAACAGAAAATTTAGAAAGTGACCCAGTGCTTATGGAAATTTAACATAGAAGCTGTATCTCAAAGCAGTGAGGAAGAGATGGATTTTTAGTAAGTGATATTGGTATAATTCAGGAGTCATAAGGAAAAAGATGAATTTGGATCTGAGGATAAATTTCAAAAAGATCACATATTTATGAAAACTGGAACTACATAAATAGCAAGAGAATATATGTGTTAAGTCCTTTATAATTGTGGAGCAGGGAAAACATTCTTAGCAATGGTTAAAACTCGATGCAGTAATGTGAAATAATGGTATATCTCAATACATAAAAGCTTTTCTGTGACAAAAAAGAAAAAAGCTGCAAGGAAAATATAAAGACAAATGAGAAGCTGTGAAAAAATATTGTAACATGAAATAATTTAATAACTATATATAAAAGTCATCTAAAAATGAATAAAAGACCAACACCCTGATAGAAAAATGATATGAACTTTTTACAGAAAAAGAAATGCAAATGCTCCTTCAATTGAAACATTCCCAAAACTTGCTCAAAAGAGAAATGCAAATTAAGAATCATTGAGATATTTTTCACCCAATGAACTGGCAAAAATCAAAGTTTCACAACATATCCTGTTAGTGAGGTACAGGGAAAAAGGACCACTCTCAAATATTGCTTCCTGGAGTGAAAAATGGAAAAACCAGAACACAGAATTTGATAGTACCTAGAAAAGTTACATATGAATTTATTTTTTGACTAGCAAATCCAACTTCCAAGAACCTGACCAACACTAACAAAAATATAAAATAGATAGAGTTATTCATTGAAGCATTATTTGTTATAGCAAAATACTAGAAATAACCTAATCACAGGGAAATGTTTGAGTTAAACATGGCACACACACACAGTGGAGTACTATGCAATTTTTTTAAAATAATGAATTACATAGTATGCAGTATTTCACAGCCAAGGTGGAGAAAAATATCAGGTATGCTACCATTCATCTATATATTTACCTCATTTTTTAAATGGAAGTAAAAATCAAAAACCATAAAAAGCATGGTTACCTATAAGAAGCAAGGGGGCAGGGTAGTAAAGATAGAATAGCAGGAAGATTTCTCATAAAACTTTTTTTTTGTAAATATAATTTTGGAACTATGTAAAATAATTTACATAACTATAAAACAACTTTAAAAAGCATCAAAATGAAAATTAAATTAAATTAATGGACTTAATTGTATACGGAGTTGGTAGAATAACCATACAGAGAAGGATACTCCAAGCAACTTTAAACACAATAATTAAAAAAAAACCCACAGTAATTTATCAGGATATCCTCATAGGATAAAAGTTAAGAAAAAGAACTTTAAAATAGTAACAACAAGAGAAATTTAAATTGTTATCCTTAGCCATACTTTTGTTAGCTGGTAGTGTTACTGTAATTTTATTGCATGCACAGTCTGAGAAAGAGCAAATGGATAATTAAGTTGGTATTTTTATAAGTTAATTTTTGGCATGGGACAAAAAAGAAACATACATAAAATCAGTGAGCTTCATAAAAACTGATCCTGAATTTGAAATGGATGTATAAGAATGAATTCATTACATGTTTTATATTTTAAAATACATATTTCTTAGTTCTACCCACATAAATGCCTAAAAATAGGAACCACGGCAGTATCAGCAAGCACCAAGTGAGTACCCAGATTATGGTTTCTCAATACCACTTGCCCCTGAGAAGATGGCTATGGGGTAAGGCATTTAGAGTGAAGGAAACCCAAATCCCATTGGGGAGAGGGCATTTACCCCCAAAGGAGGATACTGTGTACATTTCTCCGGTCCCTGAATATATTTTGGGCGTAGATATCCTGCAGGGCCTTTGGTTACAGACCACTGCAGGTGAGTTCAGACTGAGGGTACGTGTGGTAAAGGCAGTTCTGAGGAGACACGCAAAGCACCCACTTGTAGCATATGCATTCCTTAAGATTTCAATGTAAGATTTCACTTAAAAAAAAGTTTAAAAATGTTTTTGGCCTATACTAACAGTTATTGTGATCAAGCGTACAATTTATATGTGAGTTTCAATGCAGACAAAACAAAGAGGGAGTTTGATATCATTTTCCTTATCTTAAATAAGAAACTTACTGATTCATTAAGACACAAAAAAATTGGAGTAACATACTAAACACAACTTTTTGAAGTAATTTTAAAACAGATATACAGATGACATTTGTATATTCTTTCCCACAGCAATTCTCCATGAAAACAAGGGCATAATGATGAATATAACTCAGTTAATTGAATTAATTCACTTAAGAGACTGTTGCTCACCCAAATCAGTGACTTAAGGCTGTGTAGATTATGAACAGCACCACTCCAGGGGCAACGATGAGCTGAAACCAGCTCATACTACCTCATGACAATCAAAAGTTAAATTATCAGGAATTTTGCAAGCTGGTTGTTAAACAGTCATTACCAAAAACAAATATTTTCAAACTTTAATTATATTAAAACCAAATACTCCAAAGTCATCACTTTTTATTTCATTATGCTTTAGTATCATCTATGCATTTGAGGTTATTTATGTCCATTGTAGTATTATTAAAAACACAAAACAAAACCCTATACGGTGGTGTGCTACTTTCCATTTCTTCCAAACTCTGTGTTTAGTGATGTCACACTGATGGCCTGAAATTGACCATGGCCTGAAATTACACAACGGAAATCAGCAAAATACAACAAATCTGGGCATAACTTAATGTTTTGTTGCTAAGTCTAGACCTAAGAAAGTAATGGAAATAACGTTAATTCAAATTAAAGTGTTATATTGAAATAGCACAAAAAAATAGGGAAATACTAATCTTCGAGTATTTTTAAACTATTAACAAGTTACCAGGAAGTCACTCACATCACGGATTAAAAAGTTACATGTTTCATTTTCCTCTTAACTCATTATTTAAAAATATCAACAAGCATTTAGTTAGAACCACATTCTTCACAAAATTGTAATACAGGTTGGTTACAAATAGGGCCATAGACATGAGTTTGGTAAAAATCATCTGAAGCATTCTGTGAGAATCAATTGGCTATATGGATTTTACAATACAGTATTGTGTATTTTATTATTTGTAAATTACATATATAAAAACATATTATTCTCAGAAAGATTTACTCACCTTGAGGAGTGCACAGTTGAGTGATGTTAAAACCCCAAAATATCTGCTACAGTGTGATAAAAACTCTAAATAGATGTGTTCAAAGTAAAATGAGTGCACATTGAAGGAGTCATTATTTTTTCTGAGATGAAGGAAGAATGCATATCCTAATTTATGAGTCAGTCTTGCATTACAATTTGTCATGATATATATTATTTTTGGCATTAAACTTTATAATAATTTAGCCCTGAAGGATAGTTTCAAGCTATTCAAGGTACTAACCCAGGTTATTTGGGAAAGCCCTCTGAAACCACAGTTTTTTTGGGTCAAGGTAAATATTTTTATCAAATATTTGATTTCAAAATTTCATATGACAACCTTTTCTTTTGACAGCCAAGATGTTTCTAGTTGGAAAACCAGTTTTATATTTACTCATTTATTTTCACAGCATTCTGAAAAACCTCCACTGAAGGACCAAAATTAAATCATAAGCACAATTTTTGCTACTTCCTTTAAAAAGTGAATCAAGAATCCATGTTGTTTAGACCACTGTGCTCTGGAAAAAATGCAGTGTGAGAAATAATATTTAACTGTCAACTCTTTAGTGTAGAGATGTTCCTTGTCCTTGTAGTTTGTCCATATTGATTCCATTAAACCTTTTCCAAAAAAATTTTTGGCTCATAAAATAATCACAAACCAAATTTTTAAGATCTCTTACCCTTTAGCATAGATTTTCAGTAATAAAAAAAAACAAGAGGTTGCCAAGCACTTCTCCCTCTTATATAAACTGCACATAGGTGAAAAGTTTATTCATATTCTTTGCACAGGTTTCAAGCAGCTGTAAAGTCAGGTATCTATTAGCACACACGTTACAGCAACTGTGCTTTCCTATTGTACACCACTGGTGTACAAAAGTACAGTGCTCAAAAGTATCACATTAAGGAAATTTTGCCAATTGTTGATCCTGACTTCTCACCAGGCATATTTATTATTGCTGTTGGTTTAATAAAGTTGGCAACTGTGTGGTTTTTATATATGCCTTTGCTCCGAGGAGTGAAACATTAATACTTCCTTAGCTTTAGTGTCTTTGCTACCTTTAGAGACAAAAATACTAGAAAGCATTATTTTGTGCTTATTCTGGGACACCTTTAATATTTTACCAGAATAGTTTAACAAAAATGTCTTCAGAGTTTTTTAAGAGTCAATGATTTAAAAACATTCCTAGCCCAAATGAATTCAAGTTACTTTTTATAATCTCTCCCCCCATATGTTTATAGCATTTCTTTCTCTTCCTTTCTTCATTGAAGAGAGGCAATCCAAAAGAAAGAAAGAAATTATCCTCTGAGAAGCAAAACAAATCATAGGAAACAAACTGGAAACAAAGTAATACAAGGTGGATCTTTAAAAATGGCCAAAAAGAAATTTATGAAGTGTGGGCTACTTAGTATGGCTGAAGTATAAGAGAAAGAGACCTTCAGCTGGAGCTCTTGTGGCAGCTTTTTTATGCAGCTTTTGTGGGAGAAATTGGGCTTGGTGGAGATTTCTTTGGAGGTTCACTCTAACTACTTGGCGGAAGGAACATAACTCGTTCCCATAGGGGGAGAACCCTTGGGATTTAGATCATTCCCTCAACTCAGGAGTCCAGAAGCCTCTGCTTCTGCCATCATCCCTAATCCTTCACTTTTCACCTTGCAGTCATCTCTTCCCAGCAGCTGTTTCTACTTTTGCACAGTAAGAAAAAGAAAACTGGAAGGAGACTCTTTGCATCGACTCCTCTACTATTATAGGTATATTAATTATGAATCTCAAGATCATCATTAATCTTGACATTAAGATAAGCTTTTCGGGAGTAGATGTGGGGCTAGCCCTATACTATACTTCAGCATATCTTGCTTCTTCCCACAGCTATCATCTTTTGAAAAGCATGACATAAAATTCTATCCTATTTCTTATTTCTGGTTACAGCTGAATTTTTTTTCTTCTTCTAGCTCTGCAGTTTTACCTTTTTTAATTGTAGCTCATATTATTAGGTATCAGTGGAGGGAAATTTTGTAGTTTCTACCATCTTTACACAGGAGTCTCTTAAAAAGGGATGCAACAGTGAAAAAAATAACCTGTGCTTATAGGGCTTACTTTCTTATGGAGGGAGTCTGTAAACACACAAGCAAATACACAATGTCTATCAGGGTCAGCAAGCTTTTTCTGTAGAGAGCCAAGAGTAAATGTTTTTAGGCTTGTGTTTCTGTTGCAATTACCCAACTCTGCCATTGCAGTGAAGAAAACAGCCATAGGCAACATGTAAAAAAGTGACATAGCAGTGTTCCAAGAAAAGTTTACCGAAAACAGGTGGTAGGTAGGATTTAGCCCACTGGCCATAGTTTGCAGATTCCTCTCATATATATATATATAGTCGTGACAAATATTGTGGAGAAAAATAGTATATGGAGGCAAGTTACATAAGTTCTAGAACTAGTGAAAAAGGGCTTTACTGATATTTGAATAAAGAATTAAAAAAAGTGGAGGAATCAGGCATGTAGACATATGGGGGAGGAGCTTCCCAGGCAGAAGGAACAAGATTTGCAAAAGTCCTATGGCAGAAGCATGCCTAGTTTGCTCGAGGAACATAGGCTGATGCGATAAAAAGGAAAAGCACCAACAGATAAGGCCGGAGTACCACAGATAATGCCATGTTCTGTAAGGCTTCTTAAGCCATCATATAGACTTGGAATTTTTACCTTGAGTAGGAAACCATCGAGTAGTTTTAAGCAAAGAAATGACGTGGTCTGACTTACCTTTAAAAAAGCTCTCTCTGGCTTCAGTGTTAGAATAGACTGTTGCAGAACAAGAATGGAAGTTAGAATACCATAAAGGAAGTTGCTGAGAAGTCCAAACAAGGGAGGATGGAAACTTAAAACTTTAGTGATTGATGTGATAGTAAGTGGAATTTGGAATATATTCTGAAAGTAGGACTAAAGGATCTGTTGATGGATTGGATATGTGCAGTAAGATAAAAAGGAGGGAATTGTGACTGCGGTTTTTGTTGTCAGGAACTTGAAAACTCAAGTTAGCATCTATTTCCATAGACTGCAAAAGAGCTTTGGGAGAGGGAGTTGGGGTGCGGTGTAACTAACAGATCGGTTTGGTACTTCTAAAGTTGATGGTGCTAACTAAACATCCAGGTGGAGATGTTCAGTATAAAGATGGCTTATGTAAATTTGGAGTTCAGGGGAAATATCCGGGCTAGAGATACAAAGTTAGGAGTTACTCCGGGGTCTTTATAGTATTTAAGGTATGACATGGTTGAGATCACCATAGAGTGACTGAAGACAAAGCCCCAGGGGGCTGAAATACTTAGAAGTTGGGAGGTATGAGGGAAAACCAGGAAAGGAAATTAAGGAGTGTTCGGTGAAATAAGTGGAAAACCAAGAGCAATTCAATGTTTGAAAAATCAAGTAAAAAATATGTCTAAGAAGGACTTGGTGATGAATTGTTTCAACTGCCATTAATAAGCTCAGTAAAAGATTACAAACTGACAATTGGATTTGCAACATAGACATCTGTTTTATTGAAGTGGCTGGAGAGAGTTTTAAGCATCTTTCAGTTAAGGAGTATGACTTCATAACATTTTTTTCTACAGGGGCTTGGGAAATATATATTTTCTGAGCCCTTGAACATCTGTGATATTTTTATGTTCTTTTCTTAAATGAAGGACATATCAGTTGAATATACAATTCTTCAATCTTTTCCCCTTAAGATACTGTTTCTCCACAGTGTTATGAAATTCACTGTTACACAAAAGGTTGAGAACATCCTGGTTTTTGTTTCCTTACAGGTAACATGATTCTTCTGCCTATTTATCTTTTAATTCAAAAATAATGTCAGGTGGATTTTAGAATGGTTTCTCTGTTGATTCTTCTTAGATTAGGCTGAATTACTTAATTGGAACACTTACTTTTTAAAAAAATCTTATACTTTTAATTTTTGCTTCTTTCCCAGTTATTTTACAACATACCTAAGTTGGGTATGTTTCAAATATAATATTATGTGTATATGTTCTTTTTTTCTTCTTATAAGATAAATTGAAGATTATATCACTGATTTGCATGATCATTCAGGTACATATTGCTGCAATCATACACTGAAAATTCCACCACTGAATTTTTACTTTCCTTGAAATCTTCCCTTTTATCTATCCCTATTCAACTCCCTTTTTATCTAATTCTGACATTTTTCTATTCTACTTTGGGTGTTCTGCTCAGCTTTCATCAAGATCACACTTACTCTCTAACCTTACAGTAGAAATTAAAAATACTCATAACATTTTCTTCTAATTTCTAGTGTTTTATCCTTCATTGACTTTGGAGATAATGTTCATTTTCCCTTGTTCTATAATCTGTTTTCCATAAACTGCTAATGACTATTTTCTATTTTCTTCACCTTAAATGAGGTGATATCTGTCCCAATTTAGTGTTTGCCATGGACTTTTACTATATGGACTTCCTTTGTACAGACTTTGGTGAGTTGTAGCTTCACAGATTTATAGCTGGTGGGCAGGTTGATATATCAGTATTATACCTATGTGTATATAGTGAGTGTATGTAGCTTATAATTCAATTCCGAATATCAAACAGGTCTTCATCAAGTGTTTGGAATCTTCTAGGGATCAGGTCACTTCACCAAAAATCAATTCACCAAGAGGTATACTCTACTTACTGAATGAATGATTTGCTAGATGTGTCAAACCCATTAATTAGTAGCAATAGTTGAAAGCTTTAACACAGAAAAGAATATAAGGAAACTTCAGAAAATAAAATCTAAGTTTCATATGGAAAAAATTTTTTACACATTTTCAAAAATTTTAAATGCATTTTTCATTTGGGATTGTTTGAGCTAATTGTTTTCAAAGCTTTTGAATTTAATTGAATGAAAACTTTGTTTAATTTAACTTATATTTAATATTCCTACTTCTTCCTGATGCCCTGAATACAATTAAATTCAAAATCAGAATTTTAAATTATTCCTAGTTTATCTTTGGCAGTTTAAATTGAGAAATACAAGCAATCTACACTTGAACTGTAATGTGGGACTGTAAAAATGACGGCAACCTAACAAAGCTTTCTTAATAATAAGTGGAAAATTGTGATTGTTCCATAGCATTACAAATTTTTGTAAAACATTGAGAACTCACTATTGACTATAAATTTATAGGGAATGAA
The DNA here is from genome assembly GCF_040802235.1 of Manis javanica. Taxonomy (NCBI): domain Eukaryota; kingdom Metazoa; phylum Chordata; class Mammalia; order Pholidota; family Manidae; genus Manis; species Manis javanica. The sequence continues at coordinate 126,547,802 of NC_133162.1, forward strand.
AAAGACATATTTAATACATTGCAATTTAAAACATTTGAAACTGAGGTTAAAGTGTTTTCTTGTTTCCTTGTAAAAAAAAATATTAAGGGTAGTATGAATAGCAATTGCCTTTTCCTCTTCCTCATATTTAAAGTAGGGGTTAGGGAATAGGGAATTATTCATGCCTTGATGAATTTATATTACTTTCTAAGTCTGATTCAGCTTCCATCGTTTTATCCTTGGCACTTTCAATGTCATGAAATATCTCCAAGACTTATTTCGGAAATTTTTTACTGGATGACTTCCTCTGACACATCTTAATACTTTCATCACAATCACTTTCCTCATTTATGCTGATACGTTTACCTTCACTAAATCCCTCTGACTTATGTCTAGTTTTTTAAAAAACAGCAGGGTCAACATTCCCATAGTCAGGTATTTCATCGATAACTCCATTTAAGATAGATTTGAGTCTCACTAACAGCATTATCACAGTAAGGATTTTTGCTGCACTTTCATCTTTCTTAGTGTTAGTCTGTCAGCAAAAACAAAATACCATAGACTGGGTGGCTTAAACAACAGGAATTTATTTCTCACAGTTTTAGAGGCTGGAAAGCCTCCAAAGTCAAAGTGCTAACAAGGTAGGCTTCATTTTGAGTTCTCTTCTCCTGACTTGCAGAAGGCTGCCTTCTTGTTGTGTCTTCTTCACATGGTGGAGAGAAAAAGTGAGCTCTCTGGTGCCTTTTACAAGGAAACTAATCCTACAGGGTCAGGGCCCACCCTTATGACCTTATTTAACCTTAATTACTTAGATACCCCATCTCCAAATAAAGTCACATTGGATGTTAGGGCTTCAACATATGAATTTGGGGGGGACACAAACATTTAATCCATAATTCCATCACTAACACTCCAATATTAATATCCTTCTCACATGCAAAATACGTTCATTCCATCGCAACAGCCCCAGAAGTCTTAATTTATTCTAGCATCAACTTTAAAGTCCAAAGTTCAAAGTCTCATCTAAATAACATCTAAAACAGAAATGGGTGAAATTCAAGGTATAATTCATTATAAGAGAAAATTCCTCTCTAGCTGTAAACCTGTGAAACCAGACAAATTATGTACTTCCAAAATATGATGGTCAGACAGGTATAGGATAGACATTGCCATTCCAAAAGAAAAAAGCAGGAAAAAAAGAAGAGGTGACAGGTCCCAGGCAAGTCCAAAGCATAGCAAGGCAAATTCCATTATATGTTCAAGTCTGAGAATAATCCTCTTTAGCTTAATATCCAGCATATTAGGCACACTGGGATGGTCCATTCTCACAGCTCTGTAGGGCAGCCTTGCTTTTATGGTGCTCTGCAAGGGCCCTTCCATCTGAAACTGAGCAGGAAAAAGCCCTGTTTCCTGGGCCTATAGTGAGAGTGGCAACCATCATGATCTCTAATCCCTTGGGGACATACTTCTTTATTTCTTAAATTAAATTTAAAGAATTTTTAACTGTAGTTGACAAATAATATTAGCTTCACATGTACAACATAATGATTCGACAATTATGCTTTACAAAATGCTGCAATAAGTGTGCTTACCATCTGCTACCATACAAGTTATTGTAATATTATTCTTCACTATATTGCCTATGCTGTACTTTTTGTCCCCATAACTTATTTATAACTGAAAATTCATAACCTCTTAATCCCCTTTACCTATTTCACTATCCCTCCACCCACTCCCTTCTAGTAACTACAACTTGTTCCCTGCATTCATGAATCTGTTGCTAGATTTTTATTTGTTTCCTTGTTTGTTCATGTGCTTTCTTCTTTAGATTCCATATATCACTGAAATCATACGGTATGAGCCTTTTCTGAGTCTGACTTATTTCACATAGTGTAATACCCTCTAGGTTCACCCATGTTGTAACAAATGACAAGATTTCATTCTTTTTTATAGCTGGGCAATCTTCTCTTGTGTATGTGTGTGTGTATACAATGTGTGTATATATATACATGTATAGACTTATATATGCTTGTATATACTTCTATTTATACACTATATGTACATATGTATGTATATATATACTTCTTCATCTACTCTTCTATGAACACCTAAGTCGCTTCCATATCTTGGCTACTGTAAATAATGCTTCAGTAAAGGTAAGAGTACATATATCTTTTTGAATTAGTGTTTTTGTTTTGTTTTCTTCAGATAAATACCCAGAAGTAGAATTACTGGATTGTGTTGTATTTCTATTTTTTAATATTTTGAGGAACCTCCATACTGTTTTCCACAGTAGCTGTACCAATTTACATTCCCACCAACAGGGCAAGAATATTCCCTTTTCTCCACATCCTCATCAACACTTGTTATTTCTTGTCTTTTTGATACTAGCCATTCTGACTGGTGTGAGGTGGTATCTCATTGTGATTTTGATTTTGATTTCCCTGGTGTATAGAGATATTGAGCATCTTTTCATGTGTTTCTTGGCCATCTATATGTCTTCTTTGGAAAAACATCTATTCAGGTCCTCTGCTTATTTCTAAATCAGATTTTTTTTTTTTGGTGTTGAGTTATATGAGTTCTTTTATATATTTTATATATTATCCACTTATTAAGTACATCATTTGCAAATATATTCTTCCATTCCACCTTTACTGTGAGAAGACTTTTAGTTTGATGCAGTCCCACTTTTGTATTTTTACTTTTGTTTCTCTAGCCTGGGAAGATACAGCCAGAAAAGTTCCTGAGGCCAGTGTCCAAGGGTTTACTGTCTTATGTTTTCTTTAAGTTTTATGGTTTCAGGTCTTACATTTAGGCCTTTAATCCATTTGTTTTTGTATAGGGTATAAGAAAGTGGTCCAATTTCATTCTTTTGCATGTAGCTGTCCAGGTTTTCCAACACTATTTATTGAAGAAACTTTTTTTTCTCCATTGCATATTCTTGCCTCCTTTGTGGTAAATCAATCAACCATATTAAGTGTGGGTTTATCTCTGGGATTTCTATTCTTTTCCATTGAGCTTTATGTCTATTTTTTTTGCCAGTACCATGACTACTATAGGTTTGTAGTATAATCTGAAATCAGGCAGTATACCTCTGGCTTTGTTCTTCCTTTACAAGATTGCTTTGGTTATTCAGGATCTTTCATGGTTCCATACAAATTTTAGAATTTTTTACTGTGGTTCTGTGAAAAATGTCATTGGTATTTTGATAGGGGTTGCATTGAATCTGTAGATTGCTTTGGGTAGCATGGATATTTTAACAACATGAATTCTTCCAATCAGAAATCATAGCATATCTTTCCATTTATTTGTGCTGTATTCAATTTGTTTCATCAATATCTTAGTTTTCACAGGATGGTCTTTCACTTCCTTGGTTATTTATTCCTAGAATTTTTATTCTTTTTGATGCCATGGTGCATGGGATTGTCTTCTTAATTTCTTTTATTTAGTTTTTAGTATATGGAAATGCATCAGATTTCTATATTCTGATTTTGTATTCTGCAACTTTACTGAATTCATTTAGTAAATCTAGTATTTTGGTGGAGTCTTTATAGTTTTCTGTATGTAGTACAATGTTTTCTCCAAATAGTGACAATTTTACTTCTTCCTTACCAATTTGGATGCCTTTTCTTTTTCTAGTCTGACTGCTGTGGCTAGGACTTCCAATACTGTGTTGAATGAAAGTGGTGAGACTGGACATCCTTGTGTTTTTCCTGATTTTAGAGTAAAAGCTTTTTACCATGGTGTATGATGCTAGCTATACATTTGTCATATACAGTCTTTATTATTTAATTGAGGTATGTTCTTAGTATACCCATTTTGTTGAGACTGTTTAACATGAATGGATTTGAATTTTGTCAAGTGCTTTTTCTACATCTATTGAGATGATCATATAATTTTATACTTTCTTTTGTTAATGTTATCATAATGATCGACTTGCAGATACTGAGCCATCCATGCATCCTGGGACTACATCTCACTTGGTCATGGTGAATGATCCTTTTAATGTATTTTATTCAATTTGCCTATGTGTTGTTGAAGATTTTTGCACTTAGGTTCATCAGGGATATTGGTCTGTAGTTTTCTTTTTGTGTAGTGTCTTTGGCTACTTTTGGTAGTAATGCTGGCCTCATAGAATGAATTTGGAAGCATTACTTCCTTTTCTAGTTCTTGGAATAATTTGAGAAGAATGGGTATTAGCTATTCTTTAAATGTTTGGCAGAAGTCACCTGTGAAACCATCTGTTCATGGACTTTCGTTTGTTTGGAGTTTTTTTTTATCACTGATTCAATTTTGTTACTAGTAATCAATCTGTTCAGATTTTCTGTCTTCTTGATTCAGTCCTGTGATTGCAAGTTTCCAGGAATTTATACTTTGATTCTAGGTTGTCCAATTTGTTGGGATATAATATTGCATAGAATTCTTTTATACTTGTTTGCATTTCTAATGGTATTTGTTGTAACTATTTGTTTCATTTCTGATTTTACTTGAGTCCTCTTTCTTTTCTTTTTGATGAGTCTGGCTAAAGGTTTATCAGTTTTGTCTATTCTTCAAAGAATCAGATCTTATTTTCATTGTTCTTTTCTATTCTTTGTGTGTGTGTGTGTGTGTGTGTGTGTCTCTATTTCACTTAAATCCATCTGGATCTTTATTATTTCCTTCCTACTACACATTGGGCCATGTTCTTTGTCTAGTTCCTTTAGGTGTAAGGTTTGATTGTTTCTTGTTTCTTGAGCTAGGTGTATACTGCTCTAAATTTGACTTTACAAGTCTTTTGCTTCATCCAAAGACTTTAAACCAATGTGTCTGACTTTGTCTCATGTATTTTTTGATTATCTTTGATTTCTTCATTGATCCATTGGTTGTTTGGTAACATGTTATTTATCCTCAAATGTTTCTTTTCTTTTTCAGTTTTTTTCTTATAATTAATTTCCACTTTCATACTGTTGTGGTAAGTAAAGACACTTGATATGATATCAATCTTAAATTTATCAAGATTTGTTTTATGACCTAAAATGTGAGCTATCCTGGAGAATGTTCCATATGCCCTTGAAAAGTATGCATATTCGACAGTTTTGGGATTAAATATTTTGTATATATCTGCTAAGCCCACATAGTTTAATGTGTCAATCAAAGCTACTTGTTCCTTATTGATTTTCTGTCTGGATGATTTATCCATTGATGTAAGTGGGGTGTTAATATCTCCTACTATTATTGTATTACTGTCAATTCTCCCTGTATGTCTGTTAATATTTGCTTTATATATTTAGGTGCCCTTATGTTGGGTGTATATTTACAATTATTATATCCTCTTGATGGATCTTTTTATCATTATATAATGCCTTTCTTTTGAATTGGATTTCTTTAAAATGAAAAAATTTGTGTTTCAAAGGACACATATAAGAAAGTGAAAAGATAACTCACAGAATGGGATAAAATATTTGTAAATCATACATCTAAGAAGGGATTTTTTTATATAAAGAACTTACTAATAAAATAAAATAAAATAAATGGCCAAAGGTACAACCAGTCATATCTCCAAAGATATGCAAATGGCCAATATGCACATGAAAATATGCTCAGTTTTACAAGTTATTAAGGATATGCATATCAAACTGGTTAAGATACTACTTTATACCCACTAGGATAGCTAAGAAAAATGATAGTCAGCAACAAGTGCTCATGGAGATGTAAATAAATTGGAACCTTCATACATTGTTGGTGGGAAGATAAATGGTAAAGCAACTTTGGAAAATATTTGGAAGTTCTTCAAAATCCTACAATTCAGTTACCATGTGTCCTAGAAATTCCATTCCTGAGTAAATACCTAGGAGAATTGATCACTCAAAATCTTGTGCATGAATATTCATAGGAACACTATTCACAAAAGCCAAGGAATGGAAACCACCTAAATGTCCATCAACTGATAAACTGATAAAATTTCATGTATCTATACAATGGGATATTATTTGGTAATAAAAAGAATAACATACCAATACATGCATTGAACTTTGAAAAGATATATTAAGTGAAAGAAATCAGGAAACAAACAAACAAAAAAAACCTCACATATTTATGATTTCATTTATATGCAATGTTTAGAAAAGGCAAATCAACAGAGATGGGAAAAAAATTGGGGTTGCCTTGGCTTGACATGGTGAGAATGCAGTAAGGAGTAGTAATTGGGAATGACTGCTGATGTCATTTTGGGGTTTGAAAATGTTCTAAAATTAGACAGTAGTGATGGTATAAAACTCTGTGCATATACTAAAAACCACTAAACTTTACATGTTAACTGGGTGGATTTTATGGAAATATATATTTCAATAAATATATTTCAATAAAGCTATGAAAAAATGTATAACCTGAATATAATGAGAAAACAATATGAAAAACCTAATTTTTAAGAAATTCATTAAATAATTGGATTATACACTTCATGAATGATATTTTTATAAAAAACAAAGGAAGACCAAAGAAGTATTTCAGATTTTGAAACACTAACAAGACATGACAATTAATGGGTTGTGCAACTATACATGAGCGAAACAACTGTTACGAAGTGGCAGATAAAACTGAGATAAAAGTGACAAATTTTGAAAGAGGACTGCATATTATTAGACAGTACTATTGTGTTAATGGTGAATTTCCTGACTTCCACAATTACACTGTAGTAGAGAAAATCCTTGTTTTTAATTAGCTGCACAGTGAAGTACAGGTAAGAGATCATGGTGCCTACAACTAATCCTAAAGAGTTCAGCAGGATCAATTTTAACAATAATAATAGTAGCAATGTGTGTGTAAAGAGAGATGAAGCAAATGTGGAAAATTCTAACAGATATGAATTGCAGTGAAAGGCATGGAAGAGAAACTTCTATAATTGAAAGTTGAGTTTTATTTTTTTTTAAATAAAAAGCTATTTTTGTTTTTTTATTGTCAATTTTCTCAATATTTTAGTATCATGGTGGGAAAACTTAACCCACTCCTAGGTAATAAATTCATGCATGTTTTCTTCTAGTACCTATATTGTTTCATTTTGTACATTTTCACATTTTATAGTTAAATTTAGAATTTATTCTGGTGTATGGTTTGAGAAACATTTTATTTATAGTTTTTCCTACATGTCTATTTAGTTTATCCCAACAGTAGTCATTTAAAAGTCATTTTCCCCAGGGATTTTAAATGCTGTTTTTACAAATATGTTCTATAAATAATGTTATAAGATAGAAAATTATGGATTTTTCTATTGTATTGCAATGGGGCTGGAACTACTGTTTCAATTATAGTAGTTTTATTATATGTTTTAATGTATGTATGGTAAAGCTCCCCTCCCCTCATTGCTCTTCTTTTTCAGGATTTCCATAGTTAGTCTTAATTTTTTTTTGTTCTTCCTAATAAACTTTATAATCTACTTTTCTAGCTGCCAATGAAAAAACAAAAAACTCAAAGGTTATTTGTATTGAGGTTTAAATTTTGTTCATAAATTAACTTAAGAAGAATTATTCTTCAAAGACCTGAATGTAAGTCACGAAACCATTAAACTCTTGGAAAAAAACATAGGCAAAAACCTCTTAGACATAAACATGAGTGATCTCTTCTTGAACATATCTCCCCGGGCAAGGAAAACAACAGCAAAAATGAGCAAGTGGGACTACATTAAGATGAAAAGCTTCTGTACAGCGAAAGACACCATCAATAGAACAAAAAGGAACCCTACAGTATGGGAGAATATATTTGAAAATGACAGATCCGATAAAGGCTTGACGTCCAGAATATATAAAGAGCTCACACGCCTCAACAAACAAAAAACAAATAACCCAATTAAAAAATGGGCAGAGGAACTGAACAGACAGTTCTCCAAAAAAGAAATACAGATGGCCAAGAGACACATGAAAAGATGCTACACATCGCTAATTATCAGAGAAATGCAAATTAAAACTACAATGAGGTATCACCTCACACCAGTAAGGATAGCTGCCATCCAAAAGACAAACAACAACAAATGTTGGCGAGGCTGTGGAGAAAGGGGAACCCTCCTACACTGCTGGTGGGAATGTAAATTAGTTCAACCATTGTGGAAATCAGTATGGAGGTGCATCAAAATGCTCAAAACAGACCTACCATTTGACCCAGGAATTCCACTCCTAGGAATTTACCCTAAGAACGCAGCAATCAAGTTTGAGAAAGACAGATGCACTCCTATGTTTATCACAGCACTATTTACAATAGCCAAGAATTGGAAGCAACCTAAATGTCCATCGGTAGATGAATGGATAAAGAAGATGTGGTACATATACACAATGGAATACTACTCAGCCATAAGAAGTGGAAAAATCCAACCATTTGCAGCAACATGGATGGAGCTGGAGAGTATTATGCTCAGTGAAATAAGCCAAGCGGAGAAAGAGAAATACCAAATGATTTCACTCATCTGAGGAGTATAGGAACAAAGGAAAAACTGAAGGAACAAAACAGCAGCAGAATTACAGAACCCAAAAATGGACTAACAGGTACCAAAGGGAAAGGAACTGGGGAGGATGGGTGGGCAGGGAGGGATAAGGGGGGGGAAGAAGAAGGGGGGTATTAAGATTAGCATGCATGGGGGGGAGGGAGAAAGGGGAGGGTGGGCTGTACAACACAGAGAGGACAAGTAGTGACTCTACAACATTTTGCTAAGCTGATGGACAGTAACCGTAATGTGGTTGTTAGGGGGGACCTGATATAGGGGAGAGCATAGTAAACATAGTATTCTTCATGTAAGTGTAGATTAAAAATTAAAAAAAAAAAAAAAAAGAAAGAAAGAAAGAAAAGGGGGATTACTCCTTAACAGGATAAAACTATTGGTAAATCAAAGATCAACGCATGGTTTAAATATCCTTAATGTTGATCACTTAAAGGGTGTCAGATGATCAGCTATGGAGGTACTCTTTTCTGATAATATTCCTTTCTCTTAATTAAAAAAAAAAAAAAAAAAGCAGTTACTGTGTGCTGACCTCCAATGAGTTCTGCACAGTGGTATAGAGGGCATGTCAAAGTGTGGGCAAAGGGTCTGTTTGTTTCTATGCAGAAGATCAAGGCCTAGCTTGGATACCCAGAAAATGAACTAAGATACGATATGAGGAGGAGCTTCCGGCATCTCAGCACTCTCTGGAGGACTTGTGCCGGGGGATGATCATCAAAAAGCCTCCACAGGGATCTGGACGATGCTGCGGTTGTGGCTGCATCCAGCCCACCGTCTCCTGGACTTGCCATAAGAATGAGGAGGGAGATGTCTAGGCTGGCATGTGCATACAGTGAGACAACGAATTTGACCGGATCTGTACTGTTGGAATTCAACCAGGAGTTGGGAGGGGTGCAAGTTGTAGCACTCCAAAATCTTATGACTATAGACTATCTATGGTTAAAAGAACATATGGGATGTGAACAGATCCCAGAAATGGGCTGCTTTAATTTGTCTGATGGTTCAAGTACAGTTGGACAATATCCATCATATCATAGATAAATTTTCACAAATGCCTAGGGTGCCTAAATGGTTTTCTTGGCTTCACTGGAGATGGATGGTAATTATAGATTTGCTTTGTTTATGTCACTGTATTCCTATTATGTTAATATGTGTGTGCAAATTAGTTAGTAGTTTAAAACCTATACATACTTAAGGTACTATACAAGAAGATATGTCAAAGAAATACTCAATCCTCCCATGTTTCCTTCATATGCTACATCTATAGCTTTTCTTCTTCCTTCCTAATTACAACCCTTAAATAGAATTCGTGCCTCATATCGAATTTACCGAGTATCATAATTCCTCCAGGTGGTAAAGATACCTCGAGACAAGTGCTGGGCATAGAAGCCACAGGGCATAAATCTGCAAAGAAGTAAAAAGCTAACCTTTGCAAACAATATGGCTTCTCTCTCACTTACCAACTTTACTTTTCCCTGTATGGCCCCGGAAGATGACTGGTTAGCCAGAGACGGGTAAGATTCCTCAAGGGAGGAACAACCTAAGACAGGCACAGTCGCAGGGGGGCCATCAGGTGAGAAATTGGGGATCAACAGAGGTGAGGCTCAGAACCTCACCCCCCCTGCTTTGAGAGAAATCTTCTGCATCCGTGGATGTCTTGCTGCCCTTGTCTAGCCTGGATTAATACTTAGTCCATAGGCACACACCTGATCATCTGATCATCTACATTTGCCCTCTTACAGCACTAAACTATGTTTTCTACCTTTATCTTGCATCTACCTACCACTTCAGCATTTTATTAGAAATAAAAATAATAATAATAATAGGAGAAATGTGGGATCAACATATAAATCAAGTACAAAAATCAAACAAATATTCATATTTGACCTGATTGTTTATAGGTCATATTGCATGATCAAAACTGAAAGTTTCTGTGATGAATGCCCTTGTACTGTTCACCATATAAGAATTTATTCACTATGTAAGAATTCGTTCACCATGTAAGAACTTGTTCGTTATGCTTCAGAAGATTGGAGACTGACGAGAATTAGGCTTGAGATGGATTAATGATTGTACATTGAGCGTTGACCCCCCTATACTGAATTTTATTGTTGTTAACAACCATTTGATCAATAAATATGAGAGATGCCCTCTCAAAAAAAAAGAAGAATTATTCTTTTGATGATATCAACTTTTATATCCCAAAGCATAATATGTCTTTTTCTTGTTTCATGTCTACTTTTGGATCTTTCTGGGGGTTTTATGGTTTTTCTTGTACAGTTTTAGACATTTTTCATTAAGTTTATGCCTGGATCTCTTTTGTATTGTCTTTTTTTTTTTTTTTTTGCTATTGAAAAAAATTAGCCTTGTATTGTATATTCTTCTCCTATTTCTGTGTCTAATGAAGGTGTTAATTTTTTTTACACTGAGTTTATAACCTGCTACTTATACTTAAATTCTCTTTTTGTTTTTATTAGTTTTTCCATTAATTCTTTTAGGGGTTTTTGTATATACAATTATACCATCTGCAAACAGAAATGGGTTACCTCTTCCTTTCCAAATTTTTTTTTTTTTTGAGAGGGCATCTCTCATATTTATTGATCAAATGGTTGTTAACAACAATAAAATTCTGTACAGGGGGGTCAATGCTCAATGCACAATCATTAATCCATCTCAAGCCTAATTCTCGTCAGTCTGAATCTTCTGAAGCATAACGAACAAGTTCTTACATGGTGAACGAATTCTTACATAGTGAATAAACTCTTACATGGTGAATCCTTTCCAAATTTTATGCCTGGAAATTCTTTGCCTTGTCTAAAACTTCCACAGCAGCATTAGGCATCCTTATCTTTTCCTGACTTGATGGCAATGCTTCTATTGTTTCCCTATTAATAATTGATCACAGAGAATTAGATGAATAAAAATTGCAGGAAGAAGCTGGAGGAAGACATTCTAAAAAAACTCTCTGAAAATGACTCCCAGAACAAAATCAGTGAAGACCTCCTTGAACCTGCTGGCTAGTAGCAACAGGCATGAGGAAAAGAAAGGCACCTTTCATGCCTTTCTCCCAAATCCTCCAGGAATACATTGTACTGGAGGGCCTGGGTGCATCTAGCACCCTAACAGAAAGGGATTCAGGAAATACAATTTTTAGCTTTCCAGTCTCTTTAGTATAAGAAGGCACAAAAGAATGTAATTTAATGGATGTTGAATGAGCCAAACAACTCTAAAATCCCACTGATTCCTCAATCAGAGATAGTAAAAATTTGAATACATTAGTGAACTATTCTCCACTTCTATTCGAGATAAAGATGTGAGGGAATAAATTCAAGGTAAAGAATGTGATAGCAACATAAGTAAAATATTACACAGGGAAAACCTTTCTAGTTATAGAATTATGAAACCCAAGAAAGGCCACCTCAAGAGATATCAAAAAAGAGATTAAGTGATTATTTTCTTTAACAGTTAAGGTATAATTTCATCTGAATAAAGAAAAAGAATTTTCCAGATTTCCCCAACTGATATAATTATTATCTAGTCTATTTTTATATTTACCAGCATATCAATTATTAGGGAAGATAAAATCTTAGCTTTTCTAAGTGAAAGACTTCAATTATCTCTATATACCGTTTTCAATATATCTAGTTATAAGAATCAAACCATTAAATTTAGTACAGAAAGTTCTACAAGGATCTAGTTACTTATTGATCTATTTACTATCTTCCCATTTAACAACTTGAAAATCTGAGCCTTTTATTAAATTACAAAATGTCAAAATTTCCTTTTCAGAAAATTCTAGGTTTTGGCACTAGTCTTTGAAATTCTCCACTTACTTTTATCCAGAAAAACTCCAGTGGCCATGTTTGGATTACAGTCCAAGCCCTTTAAAAAAAAGTATCAACAGAAGCAGCAAATAAATGGTAATTTATTGATACTGTTTAACTACTGTGTCTATTGTATGAACTGAAACAGTTAAACAAATGGAACCTTTAAAATGAGACATTTTATCCTTTTTCCTTCTAATTCATATCTCTATGTATTTCCTATGTCATACTATTTTATTATACTTATCACTTCGGTGTGATTAAAGTGCAGACCAGTGTTATATATGTATGTAAGTATGTACATGTTTCCTGATTTTGGTTCTAAGATAATGCACATTATACTAAAAAATATCAAGCTCTTCCTGAAAATACTTAGGAAACCCTTAGAATGAATAAGATATTTAGCAAACTTATTGATACTAATTACTTGTTTCTTTGTCATGCTTCATACTTGTTTGTTTATATTTTTATTAAGTATTTATACAGTGCTACTCAGTGTTATATTTTATTTATTCTAAATGACAATAGTGGACCTTTACCATATTAAATTTTTTTCATCCATATGGAAAAATGTTAAATGTACAATCATGTTAAAATCTAGTCTTTCAAGGCAAATTCATTGAGACAGAAAGTAGATTAGAGGTTACCCAGTAGCTGGGGCAAATGGGAGTTATTGCATAATGGCTACAGAGTTTCTGTTTGTGGTAATGAAAAGTTTTAGAAACAGGATGGTTGCACAACAGTGTGTATGTAGTTAATACCACTGAATTATACACTTAAAAATGGTGAAAATGGTAAAATTTGTATGTTACTGTAATTAAAAAAAAAATAGAAGGGGAAATTTTATGTTACATACATATATATTTTAACCAGTCCTTAAAAAGTGATCATTCACTTAAAGGAAGGGTTACTCCCTTGAAAGTTGTTGCACTTACTTAATAAGTAAGATATAAATGTTAAACAAATCATAGCCTCACACCTCTGTATCTGAGCTAGTAATTTTAGTTAAAGAATTTCACAGATATGTAATAATCTACAATTTATACCAGCTATGCTAAAAATTATCATGATTTTTCCTGTTGGATAATTCATTAAATTACAATATATATACTAAAACTTTTTAATTTTACCTGAGTCAAAATGCTGAGGATGAAGCACAGAGCAACTAAATACCTAAGACAGACTTCCTGAAAGAAAAAAAGGTGTCATGTCAGCCCTTATCAGACAGAAGTCCTGTACTGGGCTGAAAGGGAATCTTTAGTAATGATACAATAAATACATACCAAAGCTCATATGATTATCAACAACCATGTGCATTTGACTGAAAAGTAGTAAGAAATAAGAAGATAAGTTTAACTCCCGATTATATACAGTTCTCCTCATGTTAGAGATAAGAAGAAAACCCTTCGTTCCCTTATCTTTTTCTAAATACTCTTTGAAAGACTGTTTGCAACACAGCATAATGTTATTTTGTTATAAAGCAATTCTTTAAAAATATTCTAAATGTTTTTTCTAATTGCATATAGAAGACTAAAATGTACCAATAGCACAATTTTTTAAAATAAGCATAGTTTTTAAATGTATCTTAAAAAGAAGCAAATGATCACTAACTCTTTTGTAGTATTAAAAATATGACAGAAAAAGACAGTATAATGTACCTTAACTGTTATATTTTAGTTATGATTTCATACCTATCATTAAACATGTCGTAGGACAAAATAAACCCATAAAACAATGAATATCACATATCGTGACAATAGTCATTCAAAGAAATTGTGGTTTCCCAAAATACCATTTAAGCACACATGACTTTGTTCTTATTTCAGAAGCTTAATTTTTCCAAAAATCCAGATTCCCATAACATTTAGGAAGATAAAAACAAGTACTTTCGTGGATTTGTTATTTTCTGCCCTTTTTTGGAGGAATTACCCTCGAGGCTGTGCCAAGTTACTTCAGAGCACAGGAGAATAAACACTATATTGTTCACATCCCCACCTAGTGGTCTTAAATTTCTGTTCTGCATAGTATTAAAAAATGAAAACTGAGAAAATGAAAACTCAAAAAAATTATTTGGCAAAAATTAAAACAAACTCTCTACAACTAGGAGAGATATTATTATTAGATTACCTAGTTTTTTATGTACTCCAACTAGGGGATGCAATATTATGTGAGGAATTATGTGAAAGCATCAGAAAAAAGTACGGAGAATTTTCCTAGAGCACTGATTTTTACTTAATGCAATGTGTTAAGGCAAACACATATTCTGAAGTAAAATGCTTATTAGGAGCATTTCAGTTTGAAAAGCACAGAGCCCAAACTTTCCATTCTGTAGAAAAGAACCTGATGATATGAGCAATTAAATGACTCAACCAGCTAGTGACTAGAGCAATATCAATAATGCAGATGTTTTATACTCTCTCCAGTACAAAATAGAATTCAAGTCCATGAGACACTAAATACTAATCCCAACTGCTATATACCGGGTTTTTTTTGTTTATAGAAATTTCTATATCTTGTAATCCTCAGAATTTTCCTTTCACTTCATATCATAGCACACTATAACCTGAAGCTAATTCAAAGTCCTATTCTATATTCTTTCTAAACTTTGTTTAAAATTACAATATTAAATTGACTTTCTTGGGGAGTAGTTCTATAATTTTAACATATATACAGATTCATGTCACTACCATCACAATCAGGATACAGAACACTTCAATTACCTCCCAGCCCTAAAATCCCTTGTATTATACCTTTGTATACATTATTACACATGACACAATCCCTAGCCCCTAGGAATAACTGCTCTTTTTTCAATCGGTACAAGAATACTTACATAGGTAATTATATAGAATGTAACCTCTTGATGATGGCCTCTTCATTTCAGCATGTTGCGTTTGAAATCCATTCAACTTGTTTCATGTATCAATAGTGCACTCCTTTTTTTATTGTTGAATAGTATTCTATAGTATATTATATGGAATGGTGTATAGTACAGTATAAAGAGAAGTACTATAGCTTGTTTATACATTCAGCCATTGAAGAACTTTTGGACTGTTTCTAGGTTGGGGTGATTGTAAACACTGTCCAGAAACAGTTGTGTCTAGGCTTTATCTAATTGTTAAATGTAGGTGACTTATTATTAGAAGCCTTTTGTAAGTCAGAAGCTTACACAAAGTATATATTTATACACAAAGTGACATGGAAATATAACTTTCATAAGGGTAATAAGAATTTAAATACTTTCAATGCCTTAAGTACTACATCACTATTCAGGAATTAGCATTAAGAAGATAACTATTTCAACTAACATGTGGAAAAAGTGACATACAAAGATTGAATAATCAAACTTCTTTTAAACATGGGCATATATCATAATTTACTTAAAAATCTAGGAAGGGAATGGCAAATAATTGGGCCACGATTCCCTCTTCCTCTTTTCATGGCATACATCAATAATGAATCAAGGCACACTTTGCTGTAGAGCTTTGATGTGGCCTCAGAATGCTCAATGCATAGCTCTAGGTTGCCACTACTACACAGCAGAGTTGGGACTCCAGATGCAATCAATTTTCCATCTCTGGCTTAGGGGAAATTATTCTCAATAAACTGCAATTTCTCTAAAATTATTTATCTTTAGGAAAAAAAATAATGTTCTGCAGCATTCTTAATCCCACTACCTTACAAATATGTGATTTTTCACAAGACAGAAGAGAAAGAATGATAGGGTAGTTCACAGCAACCATTAGTACCAAAGAAAGTCCAAAGGCTATGGGGGAAAGGAGTCCAATCTTGGAAACAGGAGAAAGAGGAGAAGGAAGAAAAGAGGAATGTGCGGAAGAAGAAGGAGGTGGGGAGAGAAGAAGAGACATACTATGTGTATGTCTTCACCTGGCCCCTGCTACTACATAGGCATCTGCAGCTGAGTGTGTGCATACCACAGGCTCCAGGTCCCACAGCTAACCGCCCTGGTCCTTCTCTGCCAGACATGGAAGGGCCTAAGGACACCAACAGCCCTTGGTGCCACTGAAAGAGGAGGAGAAGGAGGAAGAAGCAAAAGAAGAAAGAAGAGGAGGATAGGTCATAATCTTTGAGAAATTGTTAAAATCTTATTTACTATCCACTGTATTAAGCTAATTTTTCCAGTTTTGTATCTGGCACTTATTTGATAGTGTTTGCTTTTGTGTCTTCATACTACCTAAGTATTAGTCAGTGTTAAATTCTAATAGTATTAAATGTATACCTGGTATTCCTTCCTGTATTTCAAACACATAAAAACAGCAGATAAAACTTTAAAGAGAGGTTGTAAAAAAATGACAACATATAACTCAGTTTCTCCATCCCCCTTTTTGGAGGACAATCAAGGATCGGACAGCTATCCATGGACAAAACCAGCTCTGAGAGACCTTTAGAGTCCACTTAGGAAGGTTTAGCAACACAGTAGAACAAAACAAAATAATCACACAAGACAACAGGAAAAAATCTTCATTTTGCTTGCACCATCCCATCCCCCAAGCTGGCATTGTTTCTGTGCTAAGAAGGAACTTCTCAGATAGAAAGACTTCTCGCAAGGAAAGGAAGAGCAGGGTGAGCGATCAGCTTATCCAAAGTCTTGGGGCACCACATGAACGTACAACTTCGGTTTTACCACACCCAGACCAGTAGAGATGTGTAGAGACAGCTAAGTATAAGGAAGAAAAGCAGAGGCTGTTATTAGAAACACAACGAGAGTGATCTAGATTCACAGAGACCTGCTCTGCAGACAAACACAGCAGATTTTACACTGACAAAGCCAATGGCCAGCAAAGCCTCAAAGGACCCCCAAGCAGATTTCACCAGATTTTGCCCCACAGAAACTAGCATTTACTAACTACAGCTCACTGCAGCCCACAAGTATAAAACACAGCCATTTCACCTGAGTCCCTGCCCATCCCTGCCAGAGCCCAGCAGCCATACTCACAGCCAGCTTGGGCTTGCAGCCGTGCAAGTGCAAGACACCAAGACACCAACCTAGACCCATCTGGCTGATTCCCACTGCTGTGCTCAGGCCAGGCCCTTCAGCTGTGTACCTGCATGTTACTGGCCCAATGCCTGTCAACAGCTTCCATTGCAGTGCACTTACCCAGGGGGAGGGCCCTGCAAGCTACTTATGGGACAGATCAAGCCCTGCCTCCTATCACTAGCTGGTACCATGGTGCTTACCTGCAGCTAGCCCTTCCAGCTGTGGATCTGCATACTCCAAGGCTGACCCTATCACTGGCCTTTACTGTAATTGTGCATGCCCAGGGTAAGGGTGGGCAACCACAGGAGAAAATACCAATAGTCAGAGTCTCTGAAGCTGCCAATAGTCCATAATTGACCCTAGGCCCCACCAGTACACAGCTAGCCCCTGCTACTACATAGGCACTTGCAGCTAAGTGGGTACATACCACTGGCTCCAGTTCCCATCACTGACTGCTCTGGTTTCCAGACCTGGAAGGGCCAGTGAGGACACCAACAGCTTCCACAGTGCTGACCAAAGATCAC
Organism: Manis javanica; assembly: GCF_040802235.1. Lineage (NCBI taxonomy): Eukaryota > Metazoa > Chordata > Mammalia > Pholidota > Manidae > Manis > Manis javanica. The sequence goes on from NC_133162.1 coordinate 126,565,589, forward strand.
GAAGTTGTTGATGCTATGGACCCTCTCAGCCAGAGACACTATGCCCTTGCTGGATCAGTCCTGCTATATGTCCCTGCACTTGGTGCCCTGTACAACTAGAACCAAGGTCATAACATGATCCAGTGGGCCCCTACCACCAAGTGAAAGGTTTCCCTTAACAAAGTCAGTCCATAAAGTCTGGAAGAGGTGATTGCTCCAAATGTGCAGATACCTATACAAGGCTACAAGGATCATGCAGAATCAGAGAAACATGTCTCCATCAAAAGAATAGAGCAAACTTCCAGTAATTGGACCAAAGAAATGGAAATCCAGGAATTGCTTAATAAAAAAATCAAAATAATTGCTCTACAGATGCTCAGAGAGCTAGAAGAGCACACAGACAATTTCAAAACATCTGGAAAACAACAGAAGAACAAGATGGGAAACTCAAAAAGGAGACAGAAAACAAAAAGCCAAACAAAAATTTTGTTGCTGAAGAAGAGTGACTAAACTATGTACAGAAGAGAGTTTCAACAGTAAACTTGAAATAAGTAAGACTTGAAGAGGTATCTAGAAGACATCAATTCAAATTATAGAATCACAGGAGACAAAAGAAGAAAGAATGAAAGTAAAGAAGAAAGCCAGTGGTACTTGTAGGACACCATTAAGTGAAATAATGTATGTATCACTAGAGTCCTAGAAGGTGAAGAGAGAGAAATAGGGCAGAAAGTTTATTTAAAGAAATAAAGGATGAGAATTTCCCAAATCAGGGGAGACACTTGGGTACCCAAGTTCATGATGCTAAAAGGTTTTCAAAATTTCACTATAAAACAATCTTCTCCAAGACACATAATAATAATAAACCTGTCTAAAACCAAAGACAAAGAAATAATTTTTTTTGAAACAGACTTTATTTTTTAGAGTAGTTTCAGATTCACAGAAAACTGAGTGGAAAATACAGATAATTCCCATATACCCCTTGTCCTCTACCCCCAGCTCTGCCCAGAGAGTCCCACATAATCAACATGCCCAACCAGAGTGGTACATTTGTTACAATTGGTGAACCTACACTAACATATTATTACCACCCAGAGTACATAGTTTATATTAGGGTTCACTCTGAGTGTTCATTCTACAAGTTTTCATGAATGTAAAATGACATGCATCCACCATTACAGTATCCATACAGAGTAGTTTCATTGATCTAAAACTTTGTGCACCTATTCATCCCTCCCTGTGACGTCTGATCGTTTTTTTTTTTTACAAACAAATAATTTTAAAAGCAGTAAGAAAAAAAAATTTCATACAAGGAAACCCCATAAAGCTATCAATGGATTTCTCAGCAGAGACTTTGCAGGCCAGAAGACAATGGAATGATACATTCAAGGTACTAAAAGAAAGAAACTGCTAACCAAGAAACTTTACACAGTAAACCCGTCCTGTAGGATTGAAGATGAAATAAAGCCTTTCCCTAGTAAACAAAAGCTGAGGGAATTCATCATGAATAAACCTGCATTTTAAGAAATGCTGGAAGGAGTTCTCAACTTAAGAAAAAAAAAGGATGTTAACTAAAAAACACAGAACATGTAAAACACTTTGGTAAAAGAAAGAATAGAGCCAAATTCAGAATACTCCAATACTGTAAATACTGTAATCCTGTGATGTATTAACTGCTTAACCCTAGTATAAAGGTTATAGGTATTACAAAAGTAATTACTTTTAATATAAAAGTATTAAAAACTGCTATAGCTTCAACAATTCTTAAGTGATACACAATATAAAACAATATAAATGGTGATATCAAAAACAAGAGGGAGGGGCACTATTTATAATAGCCAAGATATGGAAGCAACCTAAGTGTCCATCAGTAGATGTAAGGGTAAAGAAGATATAGTACATATGCACAATAGAATATTATTCAGCCATAAGAAGAAAACAAATCCTACCATTTGCAACAACATGGATGGAGCTAGAGGGTATTATGCACAGTGAAATAAGCCAAGCGGAGAAAGAGAAATATCAAATGATTTCACTGATCTGTGGAGTATAAGAACAAAGGAAAAACTGAAGGAACAAAACAGCAGCAGACTCACAGAACCCAAGAATGGACTAACAGGTACCAAAGGGAAAGGGACTGGGGAGGATGGGTGGGTAGGGAGGGATAAGGGGGGAAGAAGAAAGGGGGTATTATGATTAGCATGCATAATGTGGGGGGTGGGGGAAAGGGGAGGGCTGTGCAACACAGAGAAGACAAGTAGTGATTCTACAACATTTTGCTATGCTCATGGACAGTGACTGTAATGGGGTTTGTGGGGGAGACTTGGTATAGGGGAGAGCCTAGTAAACATAATATTCTTCATGTAATTGTAGATTAGTGATAACAAAAAAAAAAAAGAGAAAAAGAAAAGGGGGATTATTCCCTGACAGGATAAAACTAGCTGCAAATCAACGATTAATCCATGCTTTACATACCCTTAATTTTGATCTTTTAAAGGGTGTCAGATGATCAGCTATGGAAGTACATTTTTCTGATAATATTCCTTTCTCTTAAAAAAAAAAAAAAAGCAGTTCCTGTGTGTTGATCTCCAATAGGTTCTTCACAGTGGTATAAAGGTCATATCAAAGTGTGGGCAAAGGGTGTGTTTGTGTTTATACAGAGGATCAAAGCCTAATTTGGCTACGCAGAAAACGAATTAAGATACGATATGAAGAAGAACTTCCAACATCAACATTCTCTGGAAGAGTCATTCCAGAAAATGAACATCAAAAAACTTCAACAAAGATCCTGGCGCTGTTGCAGTTGTCGCTGCAGTCATCCCACCGGTTCCTGGACTTGCCATTGGAATGAAGAAGGAGATATCTAAGCTGGCCTGTGCATACAGTGAAACAACAAATTTGACTGGATCTACACTGTCAGAACTCAACCAAGAATTAGGAGAAGTGCAAGTTGCAGTGCTCCAAAATCATGTGACTATAGACTATCTACTGTTAAAAGAACACATGGGATGTGAACAGTTCCCAGGAATGTGTTGTTTTAATTTGTCTGATTTTTCTCAAACTATTCAAATTCAGTTAGACAATATTCATCATATCATTGGTAAGTTTTCACAAATGCCTAGGGTACCTAACTGGTTTTCTTGGTTTCACTGGATATGGCTGGTAATTGTAGGTCTGCTTTTGTTATGTAGCTGTATTCCTATTATGTTAATGTATGTGCGCAATTTAATTAGTAGTTTAAAACCTATACATGCTTATGTTACTCTACAAGAAGATATGTGAAAGAAATAATCAATCCTCCCATGTTTTCTTCTGTCTGCTCCTTCTATAGCTTGTCTTCTTCCTTCCTAATTACAACCCTTGAGTAGAATTTGTGCCTCATATCGAAAATTACCGAGTATTATAATTCTTCCAAGTGGTAAAGATACCTCAAGACAAATGCTGGGCATAGAAGCCACAGAGCATAAATCTGCAAAGAAGTAAAAAGCTAACCTTTTCAAAGAATATTGCTTCTTTCTCACTCACCAACTTTACAATTCCCTGTATGGCCCTGGAAGATGACTGGTTAGAGACGGGTAAGATTCCTCAAGGGAGGAACAACCTAAGACAGGCACAGTCGCAGGGAGGCCATCAGAAGAGAGATTGGGGATCAACAGAGGTGAGGCTTAGAACATCACCCCCCGTTTTGAGAGAAATCTTATGCATCCATGGATGTTTTGTTGCCCTTGTCTAGCTTGGATTAATACTTAGTCTATAGGCACACACCTGATCAGCTACATTTGCCCTCTTAAAGCACTAAATTATGTTTTCTACCTTTATCTTGCATCTAACTACCACTTCAGCATTTTATTAAAAATAATAATAATAATAATAATAACAGAGAAATGTGAGATTCACATATAAATCAAGTATAAAAATCAAACAATCATATCTGACTTGAGTGTTTATAGTTTATGAAGCATGATCAAACCATGTGATATGACTACCCTTGCACTGTTCTCCATATAAGAACTTATTCACTATGTAAGACCTTGTTCACCATGTAAGAACTTGTTGGTTATGCTTCAGAAGATTGGAGACTGTTGAGATATAGGCTTGGGGTTGATTAATGACTGTGCACTGAGTCCCCTATACAGAATTTTATTGTTGTTAACAACCATTTGATCAATAAATATGAGAGATGCCCTCTCAAAAAAAAAACAAGAGGGAGAGGCACTATTTATAATAGCCAAGATATGGAAGCAACCTAAGTGTCCATCAGTAGATGAAAGGGTAAAGAAGATATAGTACATATGCACAATAGAATATTATTCAGCCATAAGAAGAAAACAAATCCTACCATTTGTAACAACACGGATGGAGCTAGAGGGTAAAATGCTCAGTGAAATAAGCCAGGTGGAGAAATACAAGTACCAAATGATTTCCCTTAATTGTGGTGTGTAACAACAAGGCAAAACTGAAGAAACAAAACAGCAGCAGACTCACAGAACCCAAGAATGGACTAGTGGTTACCAAAGGGAAAGAGGTTGGGAAGGGTGTGTGGGGAGGGAGGGAGAAGGGGATTATGGGGTATTATGATGAGCACACGTAATATAGGGGGGTCACAGGGAAGGCAGTATAGCACAGAGAAGACAAGTAGTAACTCTACAGCATCTTACTATGCTGATGACAGCGACTGTAATGGGGTATGGGAGAGACTTGACAATAGGAGGGAATGTAGTAACCACAATGTTGCTCATGTGAAACCTTCACAAGATTGTGTATCAATGACACCTTAATTTTAAAAAATACACACTAAAAAGAAAAAGAAGAAACAAGAGGGAGGGAATAAAAGGGTAGAGTTTCTTTGTATGAAACTGAAATTAGATTGTTATCAGTGTAAAATAGACTGTATATTTACTATATATATATATATGTGTGTGTGTGTGTATATATAGTATATATATGATGTTTCATGTAAGCTTCATGGTAACCACAAAGAAAAAACTTAGAGTTGACATGCAAAAAGATCAGAAGTAGGGAATCAAATCATAGCACTACAGAAAATCACTAATCCACAATGGCACAAAGGTAGGAGCAAGAAAGGAGAAAAGGAATAATGAAACTATGAAACAGCCAGGCAACTACTAATAAGATGGCATTAATATGTCCTCATCTATCAGTAATTACTCTAACTATAAATGGATTGAATTCTCCAATCAAAAGGCACAAAGTGGCTGGATGAATTAAAAAACAAGAGCCAACTATGTGCTGCCTTCAAGAGAATTCAGTTTCTGTTTTTTTTTTTGTTTTTTTTTTAAATTACTGCACTTCATTTTATTTATTTATTTTTTTTTATTTTTTTTTATTTTTTTATTTTTTGAGAGGGCATCTCTCATATTTATTGATCAAATGGTTGTTAACAACAATAAAATTCTGCATAGGGGACTCAATGCACAGTCATTAATCAACCCCAAGCCTAATTCTCAACAGTCTCCAATCTTCTGAAGCATAACGAACAAGTTTTTACATGGTGAACAAGTTCTTACATAGTGAATAAGTTCTTACATGGTGAACAGTGCAAGGGCAGTCATCACAGAAACTTTCGGTTTTGATCACGCATCATGAACTATAAACAATCAGGTCAATTATGATTATTCGTTTGATTTTTATACTTGATTTATATGTGAATCCCACATTTCTCCCTTATTATTATTATGAAATTTTTTTAAATAAAATGCTGAAGTGGTAGGTAGATGCAAGGTAAAGGTAGATAACATAGTTTAGTGCTGTAAGAGGGCAAATGTAGCTGCTCAGGTGTGTGCCTATAGAATAAGTATTAATCCAAGCTAGACAAGGGCAACAAAACATCCACGGATGCAGATTTCTCTCAAAGCAGCGGGGGTGAGGTTCTAAGCCTCACCTCTGTTGATCCCCAATTTCTCACCTGATGGCCCCCCTGAGACCGTGCCTGAAGAGACTTCAGTTTTAAGGACACACACAGGCTCAAAATAAAGGGATGGCCAAAGATACCTCTATGCAAATGGAAACCAGAAGACAGCATGGGTAGCTATATTGATATTATACAAAATAGACTTGAAGCCAAAAATGGTAACAAGAGACAAGATGCTATTATATAGTGATGACAATTCATCAATAAGAGCTAAAATCTTAATTTTATGTGTGTGTACTCATCACTGGAGCACCTAAATATATTAAGCAAATGCTAACAGATTTGAAGGCAGAAGGAGACAATACAATAAAAGCAGGGAACTTCAATGCCCCAACTTCAGCATAGTTAGATCATCCAGATAGAAAATCAATAAAGAAATGTTGGACTTAACCATACTTTAGACCCAATGAAACTCACAGACATATGCAGAAAACTCCATCCACTAGCAGTAGAATATACATCCTTCACAAGCCTACAAGGAACACTGTCCAGAATACACTGTATGAAAGGTCACAAAATAACTCTTAGAAAATTTAGTAAGATTGAAATCATATACTAAGTACCTTTCCTGACCACAGTGGTACAGAACTAGAGATCAATAACCAGAGGAAGGGTAGAAAACTCACAAATATGTGGAGATTAAACAACATGCTTCTGAATAACCAATGGGTCAAAGAATAAAATGAAAGGGAAATCAAGGAATATCTTGAAACAAGTAAAAATGTAAGTGCAACATATCAAAATCTATGAATGCTGCAAAAGCAGTTCTAACAGGGAAATTTAAAAACACCTATATTCAAAAAACAAGATAAAAAAAAAAAGCCTCACTTTACACCTGAAGGAGCTAGAAAAAGAACTAAGCTCAAAGTTGACAGAAGGAAGGAAAAACAAAGATCAAAGGGGAAGGAGATGAAATAGAGACCAGAAATACAATAGAAAAGATCAATGAAACTGAGAGCTGGTGTTTGAAAAGATGAATAAAATTGACAAACCTTTAGTTAGACTAACACAGACTATAGAGAAAAGGGAACATCAGTACACTATTGATGGGGATGTAAATTGGTACAGGTACTATGGAAATCAGTATGGAGGTTCCTCAGAAAATTAAAAATAGAATCACTATATGATCCAGAAATTCCACTTCTGATATACACTTGTAAGACAATGAAAATAGGATCTTAAAGAGATACTGCACTCCCATGCTCACTTAAGTATTATTTACAATAGCCAAGATAAAGCAACTTGGGGCCTTAGAAACACAAATTTACAGTTCTGCCTGTCAGAATCTTAAATGAGTTGATCAGGGCTAAAATCAAGGGGGTAACAGGTCTGGTTCCTTCTGGGGCTTTCCAGGAAGAATCTGTTTCTTGCTTCTCCCAGCTTCTAGAGTCTGCCAGTATTCCTTAGTTTCTGCCCACATTATTCAATCTCTGCTTTGCTGTCCCACTGCCACCTTCTCTTGCCTCTTATAAAATTCCTGTGATTACATTTGGGGTTCACCCAGATAACACAAGATAATCACCCCACCTCAAGATCTTTAACTTGATCACATATGCAAGTCCCTTTTGCCATATAAGGTAACTTTTCAGGTTCTACAAATTAGAATGTAGATATGGGGGTGGGGGAGAGCTTTTTCAGTCAACAATAGTAATCAACTCTGTCACCCAGCTGCTGGCAACCACTGCTGTGTTAGTTCTGTACACATAGTTTTATCTTTTCCAAAATGTCATATAAATGCAGTTATTACAGTATGTAGCCTTCGGAGTCTGACTTCTTTAACTTTGCAGAATGCATGTGAGATTCATCCATGACACTGCATTTATCAGTAGTTCATTCCTTTGTATTGCTGAGAAGTACTCCACTGCATGCATGTTATCACATTTTGTTTATCCATTTACAAGCTGAAGGATACTTGTGTTGTTTCCAGTTTTTGACAAGTATGAATAAAGCTGCTATAAGCACTGATGTGCTGTTTTTTTGCATGAACATAGTTTTCCTTTCTCTTGGGTAAACTACCTAGGAAGATTATTGCCAGGTTCCATGGTAAGTGCATGTTTAACCTTATACAAAACTGCCAAACAGTGTTCCAATGTGCCTGTACCCTATATTTTTTGAGGCACATAGTATCCACTACACAAAGAAAAAGTGTGTGTAAAGAAAAACTGGAGGAGACAGTTTTTGGTGAAACAACACTATTTACCAAAATAATAGGATGAATTCTCAATACATAAAGACATAGCAACAAAAATAAGAATATGCATTTAAGAAGCAGGATTGGTAGTTCTACATATCTAGTTGATAGTTCTATGTATCTAATAACTCTTGAAATTACTTACAGAATAATGGGAGAGCAATACTGAACAGATAATTGCTGAAAACTTTCCAGAATTGAGGATATATTTAAATCCAGATTGATATGCACAAGCAGGATAAATAGTCACAGACACATGATAATGAAAATGTTGGATATTAAGGAGAAAGATAAAATTTTAATTCTGCAAGGATAAACATAGTAACTAAGAGAATGAAAACTTAAGACTTACCGCAGGCATCTCACCAATAACAGCAGAAGACAGACAATAAAAAAAAATTAAAAACCATACTTTTTATGTGAAATATTGGGAGTAGAAATATTCAGAATTCAGATTTTATGGGGGAAGAAGGATGTTAGAAAATTAATATGGTCCATCTACTGTATTAATGTATAGCACCCCCGGGAGCACATTCAGGCAGCTCTAAGGAGTAAGGGTTAAGTAGCAAGATGAAAGGAAGGGAGTTGGTATGGGGCTCCAGAAGCTCCCACAAAGATGTGAAGGGACATGACGGTAGAGTAAATCTAACAGAACTGTATTAACTTTGCAAGCTGCAAATGGCATCAGCACATCTGAATGATTTTGTTAACTCCTTTCTTTGTACTGTTTGTGCAAAAACAGTGAAAGTTTCAGACCTTTGCTCCAAAAGCCCCTCTGCTGCCAAAATCCCTCTATGCCCCAGAAGTCCACTCTTAAGTGGTTTTGGTCTACAGTTCCAGAACCATATTCTTCAAATATTTTTTTTGACCTAAACTCAAAGTAGTATTTCACAACCTAGAAATCACTTGCTGACACCAAAACACTTGATATAAATGTTTCAATAACAGTAATTACACTTATTATGTGCCAAAAACATGCATTTTCTGTTCTCAAACATGCTGGTTGTGACTAAATTGATTTCACGACATATCAAATGGTAGCATCCTGCAGGTTGACAAAGATCTAGAAATGTTCTGTACATGTATAAATATCATTTTTGTATAAAAATGGGATTAGACCATACAAATTGTATGTTACATTGTAACTGTCCTTATTCATATTTCTTTTTACATTATTTGTTAGTATAATCTAAATGTCACTAAGAGTTAAAGTGTAACTATATCCTCATTTATACACTACTTATTCATTCTTTTTTAAAATTCATTCTTACATTCTGGAAGAAATAATTTACTTTCTAAAATAATTTCCTAAGATACAGAAGCATCTGGTATAGTAGTACCCTTTGATTTGTATGTCAAAAATCAAACAGGTATCTTTAAAATTGTCCTTAAGAAATGCTACATTTTCATATACAGAATTTCCTGTCAAACAGGACCAGCTGTCCACATGCTTAGTTGCTAAGTGGAATTTGAGGGTGAGGTATCATTTTTTGAAAGAGTTATGAGTAATGTCAAGATCTCCTTCCTTTATGTCCCTATTATGCCCTTTTATGTATACATGTTGAACTAGACTGCCTGCTTATTAGTTTTGTTATGCAAAGCTTTATGAATTTAATCATAGACCTCCATACTTTTCATAAGAGGGAAATATGACAAGGTATTTCTACTGTGTTTAAAGGATGCAAATAACATATACAAAAATGTACTGCTAAGGTTGTAATATAATTTTATTAACAATCACCAGATACCATGTAAAATATAAATATAATTTTTATTTAGAAAGAATAAGCATCTATGAACTTTAAAATGTAACATCTAATAACTGCTATAATAGTTTAGCTATGGTAGAGGGCTTAATAGCAAATAGATATACACTTTAAAACTTTCAACTCAAATTTTTTTTTCTTAAATGATTTCAGACTTACAGAAAAGTTATAAAATAGTACAAACCACTCAGTGCCAAGATCTTGGTTTCTAAATATCATTTTCCTATAAAAGGAATAAGGACTCTGGAGAAATAGCCAGTTGTAGGGCTAAAGCAGGGAAACAAGACAAGTCAAAAGCATTTTGTAGTACCAGAAAGGTAGCAAGGAAATGCTACAAACCAAAAGGATAGGGATATGTCAAAAGGCTGTAGGAGTCTACCAGAGCCACCAAGGGTCAAAGCTATAACTATTTGAAGGACAAAATAAATAATGTATTAGCTTCTAACCCAACGAATAAAATAAATATACATTAATCCATACAAATATACATAAATAGGAAAGAAGAACCAACTTTTCACTACAGAGGAATCCAAATAATCTATATAGAAACTATCTTATCCAGGAGGTGAAGCTTTACCTGGCCCTCCTGCCCCCAGCCTTTGAGAGTGAGATGGATTTATGACTCCCTTGCAAATAGACTAGGAAACAGTGAAACTCTACAGAGGACAAACCGGGCAGATGCTGCCTTAACCAAGACAAAAAAATTTACTATACCAGCAATACCCTGTTGATAGGTGCCTACTCTCTAATATGATGTGATGAGAAGGGTACTTTACCTCTGTAGTATTCTTTCTAATCAAACATTTCCCCAGTTTAATTCTGAGAAATACTTGAAACAAACCAAAACATCCTAGAAATATTTCACCAGTACTCCTTGGAACTGTTCAAGTAATGAAAAATAAGGAAAGACCTAGAAACTGTCACAGACCAGAGGAGATTAGAGAGAGATGATAATGTATGCAATGTGGTATCCTGGATTGGTTCTTGATAAGAAAAGGAACATTAAAGGAAAATTAGTAAAATGCAATGCAACTCTGGAGTATAGAGGAATACCCATGGGAAATGGGTGAACTGTGAATAAAATCTGGGATTTAGTTAACACTAATATACCAATGTTGGCTTCTTATTTGAAATATGTACCATAGTAATTTTAAATGACATCAGAGGAAACAAATTAGGTGAGCGCTGTATTACCTTTTCAACTTCTATGTAAACCTTATTCAAAAATGAAAAGTTAAAAAAATTATGAAGAATTTCCAAATACACTTTACTCAGATTCCCCAAACTTAACATTTTACCACATTTGCTTTATCATTCTCTTTGCCCTCCCTCTAGTTTTTTTTCTTAATTCGATAACAAGCTGCAGACACCGTTCCCTTTCACTGCTAAATATTTCAATGTATTTCCTTAAAAAATACATTGATCAAAATAAGGAAATTACCATTAACACAGTACTAATCAACCTAACCGACCTTCACATTTTGCCAGTTGTTCTACTAATGTCCTCTATTACAAAAACAGAATAAAATGGTAAATAAAAATAATTGTTTCTGTCTTAGCTTATTGTCTATCCCAGGGTCATACACTGTATTTAATTGTCATATCTCTTTAGTCTTCTTTGATCTAGAACAAGTTCCTCATTCTTTTTTTTTTTCCGACCTTGACATTTTTGAAGACTACAGGCCATTTATTTTGTGAAATGTCCTTCAATTTGGGTTTGACTGATGTTTCTTCACGTTTAAATTCCGATTATGTATTTCTGCCGGAATACCACAGAAGCAATGTTGTACTCATCTCAGTGTGTCCTATCTGGATGCATGATGTCTATATGTCCCATTACTAATAACATTAACTTTGAAAACCTGGCAATTTTGGTGTTTCCACTGTAAAAATAGTATATTATCCATTAGTGATTAGTAAGTATCTTGTGGGGAGATATTTTGACACTGTAAAAAAAACAACTGTAGAAAAGATATTCTGAGACTGTAAAAAAACTCCTAGTCATCAACTCTTTATACAATAGTTGTAGGATCCATTGATGATTTTCAGTGTTTTACTTTTTCTCAATAGTTTTTGTACACTTCTTGTTAGCTTTATTACTAAGTATTTTACTTTTTTGCTGTTATTTAATTGGGATTTTCCTACCATATATTCTTTAACTAGCAAATGTTTGTACATGTAAAGGATACTGAGTTCTGACTTAATTTTATAACCTGCCAATAACTGAATTATTTTATTGAGTTAGTTTTATTATTGGTTTTCTAGGATAGAAGGGCACAAACCTTTTCTGTAAAATGTAAGATACAATATTTTCACGATTATGGGTTAGATCATTTCTATCTCCACTATCCAATTCTGCCAGTTAGGGCAACAGTAGCCACAGGCAATCCACAAACGAAATGATGTGACCAGATTTGGTTCCCAGGCTATCTTACTGATCCCTGCTCTAGATATACTATCTTATCATCAGCATATAGACAGTTTCTTATTTTCCAATTGTTATGCCTCTACTGATTGCTCCTATTTAACTGCACTGCCTAATATCTCCAGTAAAATGTGTACTTCAGGTGTCAATTTTTGTTGCAGGTCATTTCAGCATCTATATACAGCATGATTTGTCTCCTTATATTCACTGAATTGTGTTTTGTATAAACAGATTTCCTAAAATTGAACCAACCTTGTATTCTTTAATAAATGCCACATGGTCATGGTATATGATTTTCTTAATATGGTATTGGAATTTTTGAGCTAATATTTTATTTATAACTTTGCAGCAGTATTTAAAATCGATATTGGTCTCTAATTTCCTTCTTTATGTACTGTCTTGAGGAATTGGTATTATCCACTTTCAATGCTCTGGAACAATTTATAGAGCATTGAGACTATCTGGTCTTTGAATGTTTCATTAAATATCCTTGTGGAGCCATCTGGGCCTAGTAGTTATTTATAAGATAGTCTCTTGATATCTTTCTCTGTATCTTCTACAAAAATTGAATATCTCAAATAATGTAGTCAATTTTGATAAAATATATTTACCTTGGAAATTATTTTTTCCATTTAAGTTTTCAATTGTATTTGCAGAGAGGTTTGCAAAGTAGGTTCTTGTAATATCTTTAAAAATTAAGATATAGTTCACATACCATAAAATTCTCCTTTTCACAAGTGTTATGGGCTGAACTGTTCTCCCCTCCCCAATTCATGTGTTTAAGTTCCAGCTTTTAGTACCACAGAATGTTACTGTATTTGGAGACAGGGCCTTTAAGGAAGTAAAATTTCTGTAAAATGTCAGATACTTAGATGGGCGTTAATCTAGTATGACTGTGCCCATCAGAAGAGATTAGGACACAGGAAACACACAGACCAAGCGGCAACCACAGGACACAGTGAGAACACAGCTATCTATAAACCAAGAAGAGAAACTTTAGAACGAAATCAACCTTGCTAACACCTTGCTTTAAAGACCTCTAGTCTCCAGAACTGTGAGAAATAAATTCTGTTAAGTCATCTAATCTGTGGTATTTGCTATGGTAGTCCTAGTAAACCATTGCATAAAATACATAATTCACTGTATTTTAGTATATTTTAAAGTTTATGCAACATCACCACAAATTCTGGAAAATTTTCATCACTCCAAAAGAAACCCTCTACCTATTAGCTGCCACTCCCAATTACTGTTTTCCTCAGTCCCTGGAAAACACTAACCTATTTTATCTCTCTATGGATTTGCTTATTCTGGATATTTCATATAAATGGAATCATATAATATGTGACTTTCTGTATCTGGCTTCTTTCAGTTTACATTGCGTTTTTAAGGCTCATCCATGTTGTAGAATGTAGCAGAACCTCATCATTACTTTTAATGGCTGAATATATTCCATTGGGTGGATATAGTACATTTTGTTTATTCATTCTTCCATTTGACAGACATTTAAGCAGTTTCCACATTTTGGATATTATGAATTATGCTGCTATGATCATTCATGTATAGGTTTTTGTGTGACGTGTCTTCAATTATTTTTGGTACATACCTAGGAATGAAATTGCTAAGTCATACAGTAACTGCATTTAACTTTTTTGAGGAATTGCCAAACTACTTCCAAAGCAGCTGAACCATTTTAGATTCTCACTATCAAAGTATAAAGGTTCTAATTTTCCACATTCTCACTGACACTTATTATCTGTCTTTTGATACAGCTGTTCTATTGTGTGTGAAGTAGTACCTACTTCACAAATAGTAACATGTGATTTTGATTTGTATTTCGCTAATGACTGATGATACTGAGCAACTTTTAATGTTTATTGGCCATTTTTATGTTCTCTTTGGAAAAATGTCTATTTAAATCCTCTGCCCACTTTAAAATGAGGTTATTTTCTTTTTATTGTTGAACTGTAAGGGGCTTTTTTATATATTCCAGATAAATAATGTCCTCAGATACATAGTTTATTAACTTTTTCTCCCATAGGTTGTCTTTTCACTTTCTTGATGGTGTTCTTTAAAGCACAAAAATTTTTAATTTTGATGATGTCCAACTTATCTATTTTTTCTGTGGTTGCTTATACTTGAAGATGTCATATCTAAAAAAGCTACTGCTGAATATCCAAGGTTAGGAAGATTTATACCTATGTTTCCTTCTGAGAATTTTATAGCTTTAGTTCTTACATTTAGATCTTTGATCCATTTTGAGTTAATTTTTGCACATGGTATGAGACAGATACAACTTCATTCTTTGCATGGTGGTATCCACTGGTCCCAGTTCAATTTGTTGAAAATACTTTTCTTTCCCCATTGAATTGCCTTGGCATTCTTGGTGAAAATAAATTGACCATAAAGGTGTTTATTTCTGGACTTTCAGTTCTATTCCATAGGTCTATATGTCTATATTTATACCTGTTTTCTCTGGGGGCATGGGAAATAATAACTTCATCATTTGAATTCTTTTTTTTTTAAATTAGTTTTTATATAGTTCAAGTTGCTGTCACTTCTGTATTTCTGTGATCAGAATTGGCTATTTAGGCAGTTTACAAGATTCCTAGTTCAAGAATATCCTCTCCTTTCAAAAAAGAATGTTTTTTCTTTACTGACTGGATTTGGAGGCAGGGCAGTATGAAGGAATGTCCCTATTTTAAAAAAATATTCTATTATCTTGCAAGATCCTAAGTTTTCCTTTTTTTTTTTTTAAACTATTTAGTTTCCAAAGGATTTATCCCTTCCTTTTTTATCTTCTTCTCCCCCAAAGTTAAGACCCTTTCTACAAGTAAGTCCTTTTCTTGTAGTTTGATCTATCAGGACACTGTTTTCAGTAGTTCAGTATTTCAGTATTATGGAAGAATTTCTTTTCCTGGAAGTGATTCTAGATCAGTCTTAAGCCCGTCACCAGCTCTCCTCTTGTCCACTGCAATTTTTTGCAGACCACCCTTGCTCTCCACCAAGGCTCGCACAGGGTTGTGAATTATGACTTGCTATGATTTGGTGTTCATTTTTTTTACTTGCAGATAATTTTAAGTTTGAATATTCTTTGCGATCTAGTTTGTTAAAAAAATTTACTGAAAGATAATGCTGTATCATATCTATAAGATAGTCCTTTCTATCAAATATATATTAGATAGCATTACAAATGGTCTACTTCTTAATATAAAAATATTTTAATATGGGCTACTGCTACTTAACGCCATAAAAATGTTTAGCCCTTGCTATCATATAATTATGCAGTTGACTTTTTAATACTAACCTGAATCAATGTTTTCTTTCTTAATAGTTCTTGGGAGTTAAAATTTGTCTATTCATATTACAATTGTATCCAAAGCACTAATGATAATTTAAAAATTTCAAATGGCTATAAACATTTCTTACATAATTAAATAGTATCTTAAAGATTTCTCAACAAGACAATATTTATCTGTCTAAAACATACTTGGTGCATATGCACTACTACTAGCAGATAATTAACACTTAACTATTTTAAGCAACTTACAAAAAAACAAAACCCTGAAACTCTTTATTTACTCTTTTATCTAACAGTTACCAAATGCCTACTGCTTACAAGGACTATCCTCTTGTTATCCCAGATATTAGAAACAGCACGACATGACAGAGCAAGGAATACAGAATGGAGTTAGATACCCACTATCCTCAAAGGGAGTGATGACATACAACTGAGAATCAATCTCAAGTATCCCTTGGAAAACTGTGCATGCCCTTCCATGACTGGTAGTTACTATTGGGGAAAGGTTTGGGGTGAATGGGGTGACTGAGTGGGATGAAAGGGCATATAAATTCTCTATCATAATTTAAGTTGGTCATGGGGATGTTACTACTGGTAAGGAAAATAACATTTTTCAACATGGTCAATAGGGCTAAACGGAGAATCTCAGACCCCCACTTGGGACCCTTCTGGTTTATTCTTCTGCCTTGCTTGCTGCATGTGCCAAAATGCCACATACACGGAAGTAGAAAAGTATAAGTTGCTCCCCTTGCCTATGCTCAGGGCTCAGGCCTTTGGAGACCACTCTCCTCTGAGCACGCCAGTGTGAAATAAACCTCCCACCCTCCAAGACCTCCGAGTGCCACTTGGTTCTTCCGTCGGGCAATCCAGTCCAGGTTCTGTAACACATGGTTCCCTAACAGGGAAACCCAACCACACTGGCCCATTGCTGCCACCAGTTTGGGACAATGGCAGGGCAGTGACAGAACAGGTGATTGTACAGGATAAGGCGCACCCTGCCTAATCTTTCAGAAGTCTCCCACCCAGTCACGTCGGACTGGCCCCACTCTGCTGTTCCCACTGGACTCAAGGAGACTTGGCAGGTGAGGACCTGGTTCCAACATCAGATTATGGTAAAGCCTGGAGCCCCTGACCCAGTCAGACCCACTATCGGGGTGGAAGGGGAGCCAGATCACCTCCCGCAGACCTCTTAGAGGTCTCAGATGTAGGGATTCCCAGCAAGGGAATGTTTAGAATCTGGTCTGAGCGTATAAGTGATTGTGTAGAGCAACTAAAACCATTCAGTTTGTGCTGAATCTGGGATGCCACAACCTGCGTTATGGAATCCAAGTGGGCCCTTTGCCATATTTGCAGTCAGCCGCCACGACATAACGGTGACTCAGGTTCAGCTTACCTGGCCGGGGACTTATACAGGTGCACCTAAGTCAAGGCTGACCAAATTTTCCAAGAGGAGAGTGAACAGATGGCCTCTGAAGGAAGCACCCCCTCCCTTGTCTGTCTTCATGCACCATCTCATGGAAACATCATGGGGTCAGGGCACAGCAAACCCAAAGTTCTCAAAACCATGATAAAAAATTTCAGGAAGGGATTACCAGGGAACTATGGAGTAAAAATAACCCCCAGCAAGTTGAAAACCCTGTGTGAATCTGAATCGCCCACCTTTGGTGTAGGATGGCTTCCAGAAGGAACCCTAGATGTCCCAACTGGAGATCACCCTGATCAGTTCCCATATATTGACTACTGGTTAGGAGTTGCCCAGACCCTTGCCCCTTGGATGTGATTCACTTGCAATAGACAGGGACAAGGTAGGGTCTTAGTCACCTCAACAAAGCAGACTACAAAAGACCAAAAGAAGCCTGAGCCTGTGCAAATTCTTGCTGGTGATCCAGAGGGAGAACCAATATCGCCCCCACCTTATGCACCTCCAAGGCCATCAGCACCCAGGCCCCCAGTCCCAGACACTTGGCCACCATTGATCTCCCCACTGCCCCCAGGTCTGGCAGACTCACCCTAACCTGGACCAGCAGCCAGACTGCATCCTCGAGTGGGTGCAAGTGCCCTTCAGATGCCAGTATGAGAGACGTGGGAGTCTGAGAGGCATGATGAAGATGGGACCATCCAGCCCGGCTGGTCCATGCTTTACTATCAACACTTTCCACGACTGACCCTAATTGGAAGCACAACACCCCATCATACTTGGAGAAGCCACAAGCCCTGGTTGATCTCATGAAATCCCTCTTCCAAACCCATCGGCCGACCTGAGAAGACTGCCAACAGTTTCTCCGTACCCTATTCAACATAGATGAAAACAGGTGGATTATTAGAGGGGCCTGCCAATACCTGGAAGAACATGTGCCAGCCAGGGCCCTTGATCGGGGTGCATGGGCTGAATCACTGTCCCCAAGACCTGCCCCGGGTGGGATTTCACCATCCCTGAGGGACAGCACCAGATCCGCCGATATCAGGAAGCCCTCCTTCAAGGGATCAAAAGGCCCATGAACATGACTAAAATATTTTCAGTCGCTCAACAATCAGGAGAGTCTCCTGGGGACTGTTACCAGAGGCTGCGTGAAGCTTATCACATCTATACCCCCTTCGATCCTGAGTCACAAGACAGCCAACAAATGGTTAACACCTCGTTCGTGGCCCAAGCAGCCCCGGAAAGCAGACAGAAGCACCAGAAACTTGAAGGCTTTGCCAGAATGAACATTACCCAGGGTAAAGTATATATGAACAGAGAAGTTCAGGCCGACAGGGAAACTGAAAAATGAATGAAGAGAAAAGTCAGCCTCCTGGCAGCTGCCCTAAAGGAAAGGGATGATCAAAAGGCAGAAAGAAACTGGCCCCCAGAGGGGGGAAACCTAGGACTCCCCCTAGCCAGGGACCACTGTGCTTACTGTAAAGAGAAGGGGCATTGGAAGAATGAATGCCCCAACCAAGGGAAAGCCCTGAAGCTCAGTCTCTACCAGGAAGAACCTCATGGTGAGAAGCTCACTGGCTTGGCAGGAATAGACTCAGATTAACAAGGACTGGGCTCTGTCGCTCTCGGTCCCCATGAGCTCACGGTCATAATGAAGGTGGGGAGCCAAAACATGACTTATTTGGTTGACACAGGGTGGAACACTCTGTGGTCACCCTCCCTGTAGCCCCCTTCAGTGGAAGGACTGCAACTATTCTCGGAGCACTGGGACAAAAGCAGTTCAGCAGCACTTCTGCCAAGCCCATCAATGTGAACTTGGGGGCCACATGGTACAACATGAATTTCTCAAGTGCCCCATTCCCCTCCTCAGCTGAGATATACTTTTGAAACTCAAAGCACAAATAACTTTTGAACCAACTGGACGCACCAGCCTCAAACTAAATCCAGGGCAAGAAAAGCCAGGGTCCCTCATACTGGCAATAATCACACTCAGGAAGGAGAATGGAGGCTATTCTGTGCCCATGTCCCCTCAAGTAGCCCACCTGAATTCAGAGCTGCCTTCCAGTCGTTATGGGCTGAAGACAACCCACCTGCACTTGCCCGTAACTGAGCCCTTGTCATTGTAGAATTGACTCCGGGGGCCCAGCCACAGAGACAGTGGCAGTACCCCCTCTCACAAGAGGAGGAAACAGGCATCCAAGAACACCTGACCAGACACAAAGAAGCAGGCAATCTAGTCAAGTGCCAGTCGCCCTGAACACTCTGCTCCTATCAGTTGAAAAGCTAGAAGGAAGATACTGACCAGTTCAAGACGTGCAAGCCATCAACAAGGTGACTGTATTTTTGCACCCGGTAGTCCCAAACCCGTATACCCTCCTCAGCCAGATCCCAGGATCTGCCAAATGGTTCACTTGCCTAGACTTAAAGGACACCTTTTTCTGCCTCCAGCTGGCCCCCCAGAGCCAGCCCTTGTTTGCCTTCGAATGGACTGAACTGGATACGGGGCGGCAGATGTAGTTAACGTGGACACAGCTTCCACAGGGTTCAAGAACTCACCCACTCTCTTTGGAGAGGCATTGGCTGCAGACCTTGCCAGCTTTCCAAGGGAAGCCAAGCACTGTGCCCTCCTCCACTATGTAGATGACCTCCTCGTTGCCAGTGACACCCAAGAGAACTGTACAGAGGGCACAAAGGCCCTCCTGCAACTCCTGTCAGACTTGGGATATTGAGTCTCATGGAAAAAGGCACAAATTTGCCAGCAGCTAGTCCAGTACTTAGGCTTCCTCCTCACCCAGGGGAAGAGGGAACTAAGGCCAGAGAGGACAAGAGTCATTACCTCCTTAGCCCAGCCCAAAATAAAGAAGGGCCTATGAGAATTCCTGGGGGCTACAGGGTTCTGCTCAATCTGGATTCCCGGATTCTCAGCAATGATAAGACCCCTCTACAGCCTCCTAGCGGGGCCAGAGCGAGAGCCCCATTTGGACAGAATAGGCAAAAGCCACCTTCCTGGAAATAAAGGCTGCTTTAAGACAGCACCAGCCCTAGGCCTGCCAGATACAGAAAAGCCCTTCAATCTCTTTGTACATGAAAAGGAAAAGTGGCCCTCAGGGTTCTCACACAGATTGCTGGGCCTTGGCAGCGGCCAGTCTCATACCTGTCAAAGAGACTGGACCCAGTTGTGGCAGGATGGCCACCAGGCCTCAGGGCACTAGCAGCCACAGTTCTACTCATTAAGGAGGCAGACAAACTTATCCTGGGACAAGAATTGAATGTCAAGGTCTCCCATGCTACTGTGTCCCTCATGAACACACAGGGACACCACTTCCTCTCCAATTCTCAGCTAGCGCAATATCAAGGGCTCTTCTGTGAAAACCCTCAGGTCACTCTTGAAACAGTACAGACACTGAATCCAGCAACTTATTCCCCACCGAAGAGGGGAAACCAGATCATGACTTCCAAGGTAACTGATGAAGTCTACTAGAGTTGTCCAGATCTGCGGAATCAAGCAATACAGAATCCAGAACTCACTCTATGCAGTGACCGCAGCAGTTACTTACAAGAAGGTATCCAGAGAGCAGGTTATGCAGTGACCACTGCCACTGAGGTCTTAGAAGCTAAAGCTCTACTGGCCACATAGTCAGTACAACAGGCTGAATTACATGCCTTAATCCAAGCCCTCACCATCAGCAAGAGGAAGCGAGTCAATATCTAAACCGACTCCTGATAGGCTTTTGCCACTGTACATATACATGGGGCAATCTACAATGAAAGAGATCTCCTTACTGCAGCAGGAAAAGCAATCAAGAACAAGGAAGAGATACTGAAACTCCTCAAGGCCATTTGTCTCCCAAAAGAAGTAGCAATTCTACACTGCAAAGGACACCAAAACGGAAATGACCCTATAACACAGGAGAATCACCTGGCAGATGAAGCAGCTAAGGCAGAATCCACTAAGGAGACAGGTGAAGCTCCTTCCCTCCCCATGGCCCTAACAGCCCCAGTTGGAGAGCCCTTCACCCAAGTATACTGAAATGGAGAAAGACTGGGCCATGGCTGAAGGAACCACCCTAACCAAGAGAGGGTGGTAGATGCTGCCCTACGGACACATCTTTGTTCCAACTGCAACCAGAAGGCATCTAATCAGCAAGTACCATCAGCTCACCCACCTAGGAAAGACTACACTGGAAGCCCTCCTCAAGAAGCAAGACTGCATCAGCCAGTTGCCAGCATTGTGTCGGGCTACAAGTGAGCAGTGCATAACTTGTGCCAGGAGTAACACTCGATCTGTGCCGTGACCCCCGCCAGGTGTCCAAAGGGCAGGAGTTGCCCCCTTTGAGGACCTAGAAATAGACGTCACAGATGTCCAGCCAAGCGGAGGACTCAGATGCCTCCTAGTGATAGTGTGTACATACTCTGTGTGGGTCAAAGCCTCCCCAACCAGGACGGAACAAAGTCGAGAGGTAGCCAAAGTTCTCCTGAGGGAGATCATACCCCAGTTTGGTCTACCATCTACAAACCACAATGATAATGGACCTGCATTTGTAGCAGACGCACTACAGATTTTAACCAAATCTCTCAACATCACCTGGAAACTCCATACCACCTACAGGCCCGAGTTCAGGGAAAGTGGAGTGAATGAATCATACCCTCAAGGGAACCCTAGCCAAGTTCTGTCAGGAAATGAGCCTCCTGTGGCCAGACCTACTACCCCCGGCCCTTCTATATGCCTGCTACACAGCCTGAGCACAAGGCTTTTCCTCTTTTGAACTAGTGCATAGACGGCCTTCCCTCCTCCCCCATGCCTGGGAAGCCTTCCAGCGAAACTACACCAAAGAGAGGATTAAGAGAGTAAGGAAACAGCTCCAAACTTTAGGAGCCACCCTAAATGAGCTACAACAATACACCATAGAAAGAGCTCTGATCTCCTTGGGGACCCCAGGACATTCCTTCCATGTAGGGGACTCAGTCTGGGTCAAAGATTGGAGAAAAGACCACCTCAAGCTTCAGTGGACTAGGCCCCACATTATTGTTCTAACTACTCCTACTGCCCTCAAGGTTTCAGGCACAAAGGGACAGGGATGAAAAGGTCAACCAGACCCTAAAGGCACTGACTGAAGGGTCAAATTACTGCAATATTGACCTCTCAGGACTCCAACAACTAACTCAGGCCCTAGCCCCTAGCCCCTACCCGTCAGGTCAACCAGGTTATTACAGCAGCTTATGAGTTGATTCGAAATATCAGGAACCATCCAGTGCCCTCATATTGGAGCTCCACTCAGGCAACCAAAAATACAGCCCAGAACCAGACCAAACTAATTGGTCTGGTAGCCTATAACATCCAGCTCCAACCCACCGCAGACAACCTAACATGCTTCTTGTGGTTTTAACTGAGCATTTTATATATTCCATTCTCTCTTCTTGCTTTGCATATTAGCTCAATTTCCTTTTTTTATTGGTTGCCCTAAAGTTTTCAGTATTTTCCTTCTCTGTAAAGAGCTTTTAACATTTTTGCAAGGCAAATCTACTGGCAACAAATCCCCTCAATTTTTGTCACTTCCTCCTTCAGTTTTTTTTTTTAGGGTTAAAAGAGGTGTGACAGTGTGCCAGAGACTATTCAGGGGTCCTCCTTCAGTTTTGAAGGTAATTTCACATGGTACAAAATACTAGGTTGGTGGGTTTTCTCATTGAATGCTTTAAATGTTTAAATGTTTCATTCAGTCCATTCTCTTTTTGCTTGTATGGTTTCTGAGAACCATGGATATAATTGTTATTATTCCTCTTTAGGTAAGATGTTTTTTTAAACTCTGGTTTCTTTCAGGATTTTTTAATCTTTGATTTTCTGTAATTTGAAAGTGATATGCATAGGTATAGTTTTTTGGGGCATTTATCCTACTTGGTATTCTCTGAGCTTTCTGAATTTGTTGTTTGGTGTCTGACAATAATTTTGGGGAAATTCTCAGTCATTATTGTTTCAAGAATTTCTTCTGTTCCTTTCTTTCTTCTCCTTCTGATAGTCCCACTATGCTTGCGTTAGACCTTTCTTGATGTCCTTGGATATTCTGGGTTTTCTTCAGTCTTTATTCTCTTCGATTTTTGGTTTTCAAGGGTTCTATTGATACATCCTCTAGCTCAGAGAACCTTCCCTTAGCCATGTCTAGTCCACTAGTAAGCTCATCAAAGAAAACATTCTTCATTTCTATTACAGTGCTTTTTTATCTCTATCATTTCTTTTTGGTTCTTTCTTAGGATTTCTATGTCTCTACTTAGAGTGCACAGCTTTTTCTGCATACTGTCTAATCCATCCATTAGCACCTTTTATATATTAATCACAGATTTTTTTAAATTTATATATATTTTTAATTAAAGTATCATTGATATACAATTTTATGATGGTTTTACATATACAACACAGTGGTTCAACATTCACCCATATGATCAAGTCCTCACCTCCTCCATTGTGGTCACTGTCTATCAATGTAGTAAGATGTTATGGTCATTAATGTATTCTCCATCTTGTACTACCATCCCCATGACCTACCTATATTGAATCACAGTAGTTTTACATTACTATTCTGATAATGTCAATATCTATGCCATATCTGGTTGTGATGCTTGCTCTGTCTTTTCAAAATGTGGTTTTTGCCTTTGAGATGTGTTGTAATTTTTTCTTGATATCCATAAACAATACGCTAGGTAGAAGGAACTGCTTTATTAATGGAGTGGTGAGATGTGAGGCAGGGGTAGCCTTTACAGTCCTATGATTAGGTCTCAGTTTTCTAGTGAGCCCATGTCTCTGGACTGTGACCCTTACAAGAGTTTTTCAGTTTTTTTCCACTGCTTTAGATGGGACAGGATGGCTAGAATTGACTGGAGTTGTTTCCCTTCTAGATGGAAGGCTATAATTGGGTGTTTTTCTTCCCCAGGTCAGCTAAGCTCTAAAAATACCTTAGCAGGTTAGACTCAGGTTAACTAGTTTTCCCTGAGGACAAGGTTGTGAAGAACAGTGCATTCTGGTGTATTTCAAAATGGTTCCATATTCCCCTTGCTAGAGTCTGAGGGGAATTTTTCTCTGATATTTACTGTGGAAATCTGGTCGAGCTCCTGGAGATGAATCTCACAATACTGTGGCATCTCCCCTATGACTGGGATTCCCTGGAGCTTTTAGTTCTCAGAATTGTCCACATTGAGCCTCCAGCTGTTTATCAATTATAGTTCAGGGTCTTCCTACTCAGGCATTGGTTCCTGTGGTGGTTTCAGTACCTGAATCTGTGATCCCATAAGCCACAGATACGTATGAGTCGACAGAATGCTAAATGCAAAATATTTTTTAAAAATTCAGGAAAAAAGGGAAATGGTCCCTTACTACTACTTTAAAAATTACAGTGTGATTTTTAATAGTTGTATCTGTATTTTAAACATCTATTTTACATTTTACACATTCTTTTCCTAAATTTTTGTCCACTTCTTTTCTACTACACTTTCTTTTCCTGAATAAGTTAGGAATATTACAAAGACAGTCTGTGCCAAAGTTTAAATCCCACATGTAGTTCTGCTAAACACGAAGACAAAAGTCTTCTAAATAAGGCATTACAAACTTATAATGTGTAAGAGTTGCTTTTCTCTCACTTTGGTTGATTTAGAAGCAAAGTGTTACAGTATGTATAGTTCTTTCTATACAGTTCTCTTTCAATAAACAGAATAAATGCTAATAGTTTCTATGTGGCTTTCTTCCAAGCATAGGTAAGAGTAAACACTAACAGTTTTTATTTCTGGGCATTATCAAGAAGAATTATTAAAATTTAACTTTAAGCTCTTTACCCAAACATTTTAGATACAAATTTTATCTACCCAATTAATTTTTAATGCTACAGTTTGATTAATATTTATTTATTCAGATTCAAATTATTAACAAGGCCTATTAAAATCCTGATATACCACTTCACAACAATAATTGTATTTTAGAAGTACTCTAGCAATTTGTATTGCTATGACTAGTAGCATAATTGATATAGCAGGAAAACATTTGGTTATCAAAGTACAAAAGTAAAGTCTATCACGAAACAGCCATGTCAACATATTTTTAAAACTGTTAAAAACATCCAAGGAAACCAAATATTCATTAAAATTATATTTCATTTTTTTACTCACATCCTGGAACTCTAATATGCAAACACATGTTCAAAACTTTCAAGTAATTATTTGTAATAAAGTTCATAGACTTAAAAATGCCTTAGTGAATCAGCTTGAAAACAATGAAATACTCACTTTCCTGAGAAAAGCCTTCCATGAATTTAGGCCAAAATAACCAGATGCAAAGAAACAAAATAGTGAGTTACTATCTTCTAACAACTGAATTAATACATAATTTTTTAAAGTGCAGAGTTCTTAGCTTTTAAGAGAACAATATTCAAACCAAAGCACAAAATCAACCACCACCATCATGTTAATGTGCTGTGCTAAAGCTAAGAATCACAAACATTAAATATAAGTAAAATATTTAAAGCATGCCACCACCTTCATATCATTTACAATGACATAACAGAGAAAAACATAGAATATGTTCTATATTGTCCATGGTACAAATGGCCAACTTGATGTCAAGAGTGGCTAAGGCTCCATGGTGAAAAATTTAAGACTGGAAGCTGGGATAGGGAACAGGATTATTTAAAAACTGAATAGTAGGTACATGTGCATGTGTATACTTTTTATTATTATTATTATGAAGATACACAAACGTATTGATGAAGTGTTTTTAAAAAACTGAAGTATATTCAATGGCTTTAGCAAACTGCTGAGAAAAGGAAACAATTTAGTGGAGAAAAGAAATAAGATAATTCTTAGGCAGGCTGGTAATGTAACATGAACTGTATAATGTAAAGTCAGTTACACATATTGGGTAATTCTAGAGGTAATAGAGTTACCATCGTTTATAATCGAATAGGTAGGTGACAGAAATGCAGAACAGTATTAACATATGAAAAATATTCAAAAGGGAGCTAAACGATATTTAGTTTTCTGCATAGTTAAGAGTTCTGAATAGTTTTTTCAAAGTAGAAAATCCAGAAATAAACCCAGTATAAATTTGAAAAGTCAATGTATGACAAAGGTAAGCTTTCTAATCACAAAAAACAAATTATTTAAGAAATGCTTCTGGCACAAATGGCTAGCTATTGAAAATAAAATAAATTGGGTCCTATTATCTTATTACATAAACAAAAATTAATTGAATTAAATAAACATAATCTAGAAAATCTAGGGTACTACATGACACAATCCAGGGACAGGTAAGACTTTTTAAGAAGCTAAGGTAAAAACCCAAAAATGATACAAGAAATAAAACACATTTTACTAAATGAATGTATCTATTGCAAAAGATACTACATGGCAAGTCAGATGATAGAGCTGAAAAAGCACTGTGAAGGCAGGACAGAGTAGTAATATCTATTATCCATTTAAAAAAAAAGATAACCAACCAATACAAATAAGGATTTAGAGAAGGGATGCTTTTGATTGAAAAAGTTAAGATGAATATGCATACTGAAATTTGATGCTGTTGTATAAAATAAATGGTTTAAGAAAATCTCTGCATATCAGTATTTCTGTGTGTGTGTTATAGACAATAATTTTTAAGGATTGTATGAGCATGCAGGAGAAAAACCAAAGGCTACTCACTAGTTTTGCAAGGATGTTTGCGGAGCAGTAAGTAGAGGTAGGTGAGCCAAATTAAAAAAGAAAAGGGAAAAAAGCAAAAGTAAAAGCCTTTTTTTATAAAAGGCTTTTGTATAAAAATTTTATACAGTGTTATAAAATTGTACATATGTGTGGACATGAAAAATAAGATTAAAAGGGGCTTGAAACCAAACTTGCCAAAGTGAACAGCCAAGTAAATGTCAGTGTTTGGATGCTCTTCTGCCTGCAGTCTCAGAAAATGCCTGAAGTGGCTGTGGAGGACAAGTATTATCATTTTGAATTTGAGTTTGTGTGTTAGCTTGACTGTATTAAAGGACCGTCAGTTCAATCTGGTTTTACTGTCTACTCCAGGGTCAGCAAACTTTTTGTAAAAAACCAAGTAGTATTTTAGGTTTTATGAGACATACTGGCTCTGTCACACTACTCAACTCTGCTGTTGTAGGGTAAAAGCAGCCATAAACCGTTATGTAAGTGACATGTGTGTTAACTCCGAGAGGCTAGAGTATCAAGTTATTTCAACAAACACTAATTTAGGCATTGCAATGAAGCATTTTGTAAATGTGGTTAAAATCTACAGTGTGTTGACTTTAAGTAATTGAAATTACCCTTTTTTTAAATTGAAGTATATAGCTGATACACCATCTTACATTAGTTTCAATTAAATAACACAGTGGTTCACCAATTACCCCCATGGAGATTACTCCGATAATATGATGGCCTTACCCAATCAGCCTTGAGAGCAAAAACAGCTTTTCTGGAAAGGAAGAAATTCTGCCTCAAGACTGCAGTATTAGCTCCTGTCTGAGTTTCCAGCTTTCTGGCATGCCCTACAAATTTCAAAACTGACAGCCCCTACAACTATATGAGCCAATTCTCTAGACAGATAGATACTGTATATTTTTGCTTCTGTATCTCTAGACAACCCTAATACATAGACACCACATAAACTAATGTTCCAATAAAACTATTTACAGTAACAGGTAGTGGGGCAAATTTTTTACAGTAACAGGTAGTAGGCCAGTAACAGTACACAGTGGGCCTGTGTACTATATTTTTTCACATCCTAGTATTATCAATAATAAAGATAGTTGCTTTTTTAAAAAAAACTCCAAGTTTCAGGCAGTGTGAAAGGTATTTCACATATGGATTCCAAGTACTCCCAAAGTTGGGATGTGTTCCTGACCGGGCCAATTATTCTGGAGTAGCTATATGAGCAAGGAATGATATTCCTACGATCAGTGAGATCTAGACCACAAGCTTAAGTGTATGAAAGAGTTCCTTAGAGATGGGTTTCAAGATGGCATTCTCTTTACTTGTTTTTACCATGTTTTACCTGTTGGTTGCTGATCCAACAGAAGTCAACCAACAGAATGTCTCAGCTGTTCATTTATTAAATGCAGAAAGTTTCAATAAAACTTGATAAGGGGAAATACAAAATTTGCAAAATCACTAAATCAGGGGATTATTATTTTTGGAATGAAAGGAATTTTTACATCAAATATTTAAAACAAACCATCTTTAAGTAATGTATTCCTTAGAAGAGTCCTCAATCTATGGACTATTATTAAATAAAAATAAAGATTACATATTTGAAGTTACCTATAACTTTAAATAGTAGATCCTCAAATCTGGTTGATATCATAGTATTCCCCTCCTCAGGAATTAGTAAGATTATCATTTGAGAAGAAATTGGCATCCTTTGCTTTCAAGTCAGGGATCTCCTAATAAGTACTCTTACCTCATCCCAAGTATTATTACCTCCTATTTCCCAAAAGTTTAAGAAATAACCTAATTTAAAAATGATTTGATTCACAAAAAGCAAATATAACCACATCTTTTTAAGATCATGTCATTTCTGCAAAGTGAGTAACATCGATAAGATTGCCCTTGCCATTGAGAAACGTCTTAGATTAGGTTGTGAGATGATAAAAAAATAGGGCAAACAGGAACTTTGTAATTCAGTATCTGAATGAGAATTCTAAGCTATGAGGTAGTCGAAGAAATATTTAGACATAAGAAGAAAGGCTGTTGTGACCATCACCAATGATAAGTGTATAAAGTAGAAGGTGAAAAAATTAGTAACAGCAAATAAGACCCTAATTTAAAGAAGAAGCCAAGTCCAAAAATTGAAACTAATATAAGTGGTGTGGGAAGTGCTGAACAAAGATATTTAGACACAGAAAAGATGTCAGAGCTGGTCATAAGAAAAGAGTTCAGCAAAGCAAGATCTAGTGGGGGAACTCTGTCCATAAAACACAACAATGGAGTACAGTCCTGATTTCAAATATTTTGCCTATAAAATCATTTTATCTTGACTTTTAGCTCAGATAATATAGTTGCTATTGTACTTCCTGTATCCACAACTCCTATCAAATTGACTTTAACAGAGGATAATCTAAATTATTTATTAATAATGATAATTACCTGGAAACTCAAATTAGAGAAAGTACGTTAACAGTAACCATTCTTAAAGAATAAAAACATATTTATCAGTGGTCTTTACCTACTGATTAGCATCAGTATGAAATTAAGGGTCTAAAAGTTCTGTTTAGCATAGGAAATTGGTACACTCACCTCTGCTGATATCATCAGTGCTGGATGGGAATGAAGCCATAGTCCACCATAATCTGAACCGTCCTTGTCAGGTTTGGGGGTTTTGTAGAGAGTTACCGCTATCAGATTTGACTGCCATAGCTCAGGAAAATGGTACAGTCATTCCTCTTAGTGCAGAATATACTTGAGAAGATGTTTAAGGGACCTATGTAACATTAAGCCCCAGAAAGACAGTATTAGCAGTGGTTTAGACATGGAATGTAATAGCAACAATTATGGAATGCTTACTATGTTCCAGGAACTGATGCAATATCTCATTTAATCCTTTCAACAACCTAATGGGTATTATTAACCCCATTTTACAGGAAAGCAAGGCTTAGCAAGGTTACAGAATTGCTCAAGACAACAAATTGCAAAGACAACAAAACTAGAGGCAGGGCTGAGATTTGAATTCATGCATCCTGGAAGCTTCTGGGTGCATACAACGATAACCACAATGCTATCAGAAAATGAGTTTTCTAAACAAGGGCAAATTACTTTCTTCAAAAGTAATCTGTGTTCACTGTATCCCATAACAGATGCTTAATCTTCAACTCACATCCTAAAAAGTTAGATTGGCATTTATGCGCAAACTTTAAATAATAACAAACTAAATCTTTTAAATTTATAATACTCCTAATTTACAATAATGAAGTATGGGCAGTCTTGTTAGTTTTTTAGCGTGAAATGGGGATGATAGCACACTCCTTTCAGATGAAATGACAAATAAATAATATAAACCTCATATTTTATTTATTGGAATTATTTGGACCCAATGAATTGCTTAAAAACAACTTAATAAAACAGTCACTTTAAAACTCAAGTGTCAGTATGTGTCCAAGTTTCACTAACTTATCTTTACTGGAAAAGAACTTTGTTTGACACGTTATTCAAAATCCAAATGCTACTAACGAAATTCACAGAAATGGAGCTTTTTCCTCTAACCTGCTCCCTTTTATTTATTACTACTCATTTCCATCTTGGTTTGCCACGTTTACAGTTTTTTAAGTTTTGTCTAATTTTCACCAGACCCTTTACCTCACAATTTTCCTCCCTCTTTCTAAATGGGTGAATTTTTACTGCAAAATCTGAAGCAACACTGCCAAAGATTAGTATCACGATTTTAAAAGATTTGACTGTAAAACTACACCCCTACCAAGACTGAATTACTACAAGGTACGAACGGTCCCAGACAGACCGGCTCCAAACCTTCAAGGGTACGGAGGGCTCGCAGACAACAGACAGCCGGCAGGGAGGGGAGGAGGGGAGGTCGGAACAGGCAGCGCTTCATTCAAGTCAATAAACATCCACGGCGCCACTTACTAAGCGCACTTAAAAAAAAAAACAACTGGGCGAACAGTGGGCCCTGCAGGTTGGCCGGAGGGGCGAGAGTCGGCGGCAGGGACGCGGGTGCCCGGGAGCGGCAGGGCTGGATCACAGCCCCCCGCCAGCCAGGCGAGGGCGGCCAACGAGGCAGGGCCTCCAGCGCCCCGCTCCCGGCGCCCGCACGCCCGCACGCCGACCGCCAGCTCACCGGCCGGCCTGCCGCAGCCGCTTACCGGTGGCGCCTCTCTGCCTCCCCGGGGCAGCCCTTCACCGAGTGCCGCAGTCAGAGCACCACCCCGCGGCGGGGTACGTCGAGCCCGCCCGCCAGCCCGCTGCTCTCGGATTCCCGCAGCGCCGCCACTCTCGCGAGAAGCCGCTGGAGTCCGCGAAGTGGGGGGGGAGGAGGAGAAGGGAGGGGCGTTGAACGGTGGAGGCTGGTTCTGCGCCGGATCCGGGAGAGGGGCGGGCGCCATTGTGCTTCGCTGCCGACTGCTCTGCCTCAGGTGGAGGCCCAGAACTCCGCGGAGGAAGGTAATGGTGCGGTCGTTGCGAGCGTCCGGGCCGCGCCCTCCCCAGGGCCTGCTCGGGAGCAGGGCTAACAAGCTGGGAGCCCGGGCTTCCCCGTCCTGGGGAGTTGTTCTAACCCAGGCCGGCGGTGGGGGAAGGGAGGGAACGAAGTGCGGGCGTGGGCGTGGAGGAATAGAGGAGCCTGGATAGAGACCTCGGAGGCGAAGGGGAACCGTGCACAGACCCCCATTGTCGGGGACTTTTCATCCGGTGGTGGAGTTTATGACGGGTGAAGGGAGCAGCTGTGCGTTTAACCGACGTGGGGTAGGCGAGGGTGCGGGGCTGGAGCCCCGCTTGGCGACCTCCTTCCGCCGACATGAGAACCCTCCGGAGCCCTGCGGGCCGGGATTGTCACGAGTGAGGTACTCAGTGAGCGCCGTGTTGAAGGCGGGGAGGCTTAGGGCTCTGCCAGCCCATCCTCGAATTGAAGAGAGTTTGCCAGCCTCTTAGAGGCAGTGAAGATTTAGTCATTGATCGCTCAAGTTCTTGAGTATCGTGATACTTGGGGAGTTGTTTCTGTGTTGTGGTAAATTACGTGTTCTTTATATTTAAATAGGTGATAGGTTTGTATAAAAACGGACCGGTTGGCCTAAGAAGAAAAAATATGAAAGGCACCAGTTGTAGGATATTCCCTTATTTTGATGAAACTGCGTAGTGAAGATGAACGTGCTCAAACCAAAAAATACTATGTAATTAACACTTTCTTTCCTAAGTACAGATGTAGATGTTAATATGTGGGGGTAATCTCTGTCTTGGTAATAAATTCACAGTTGGTGTCGTTTGACACTATTAAGAGTAAAGTAAATTGAGTAAGGTTTTTTTTCTATATTGTAGGACTTATTAAGCATCTTAACTTCCTTTTTCTTTCACCTGTTTCTCTGTAGAACCAAGAGGTAAAGTTAAAGATGAGTTTTTCATTGTTAAATATCAATATGCAGTTGTTAACCAGGAAGGCACGTAATGTAACTAGATTTTTTTCCTGAGATAAAAAGTTTTGTTTCAGAAATGGGGTCAGTATTTCATTTACAGCTCTACAGCATTTTGTGAAACAGCAGTGGTGTGTAAGGCATTAGAATCAGAAGATCTGGGCTTGAACCTTGATTTTGCCATAATTAACCTCTTCAGATTGCCTTAGAAACACCCCTAGAGTTGGGGTGAGGATTAGGGTAGATGAGGTACTGTGTACCAGTCAACACGCTGAGGGATATCTTAATTGCCGAGTGAGTTTTTAATGGATATGAATTACTGGAATTGATCATTAAAGCCCAGTTGTTTATAGTCACGAATTCTGGTGAGAATAACCTGTAAATTTTACTCTTCTGGTAATATGTCTCCCACAGAGTGATATTGGTACATGAGAACTCATACAGTTAAAGTGATACAATAATATATGTAAGTTCTTTAAAAATATTTACACATAAGAACTCTTCTTTTGCCCTAACATATCACAGATGTAAGCATGATGAGTATGCATAGTCTTGGGTTTTTTCAGTTGCATGTTAAGTCAAATGTCTTGAATAAGAATGATGAAATCTGCTTATTTAAGTACAAGTGTTTCTCTTTTTGCCACTTTGACGAAACTTACTGTCCTATATTATAAAATACAGTGATGCCCCTATGTAGTCATGTACATATGTTCTACGTAAAAGTGCGGGATAATCAACTTGGATGTAAAAAGTTATCTATGGCTCATGCTTCCAATTTTTAATCAGCTTCATGTCTACTTCAAACAAGTGTTCATCTGGTGTATGTTCAAAAGTTGTCCGCATTTTTAAAAGAATATTTTAGGAAATTAGTGTAAAATTGTCAAATAATGTAGGACTTTTTTGATCATTTGTTATTTGCTGTATTCTGGCTACTAGATTAGGGCTTCATGTTATTAGAATGAGTTTGACCCAATGTCTATCGTTCACAACTGACAATTTAGTCAGAAGACTAATATATAAACAACTTGTGCTGTTATCTTAGTGTAAGTATATAGTAGTACTGTGGGAGTATAGAGAAGAGTGTTTATTTTAACATGGGGAATTTTTACAGGAAGTATTGCTTGAAATGAGACATGAAGGATGATTAGAAGTTTGATAAGGAAACTTGCAGAGTCATGGTATTGTGGTTTTGGGAATGGACAGTATGATCCCCATAGCTGAAACAAATTAAATGGGAGATTAGAACATGGCACAAAAGACCTGTTATAGAAAGAGGTTCTGTGCTGTTTGGATTGAAGGGCAATTGTTTCCCTAAGTCAAATAAAAATGATTTTTAGATTATTTTTGCTGATAAATCTTTGTTACTGCAGACAATTAAATGCCAGTAGTAAAGAACAGTGGGAAGTACATAAGTGAAATTCACAGGCTTGCATCAGGTCACATTTTTAACCAACAAATTAAACCTAAGAACTAATGTATCTTTTAACTGTTAAATATCAGAATCAACAGTTGATCATATTAGGATGATTACAATTTTAAAATGAGTAAGATTTTGTGTCCCTACTGAGATCTACTTGAATTCACTAACAATTCTATTACGGTGAAATAATTTATCTTCTCACAAATAATTGTTTTAGAAAAATTCTATTTTTGAAATAGTTGCTAATCAAAAAAAGAACCCAAAAGGTGGAGATGGATTATCGAGGGTAAAATTATAATTTGAGAGTTGTCTGGGATTTAATTTTCATTTGATCTAAATTTTTAAAATTTTTCTGCTGTGGTGAACTCATACAGTTAAAGCTGGTTTTTCTTGCTCAGGTATATTTCTCTGTGGCTCTACCAGTTAGACTAGATTAGTCCAACACCTGGTTTTAAAATCACCTACTGTTCTACACCCACTTTTGTCAACAGCTTTAAAAGAGGGCAAAGGTTGACTCTTAAAAGCTAGTTTTCATCTTTGCATTGTGATCATTGTACTTTAATGTGCTTTTCACTTTTAGAAAAAAAACCTGAAATTGTTTCTGCCTACTGAAGATTGAAACTTGACACTTACAGATTAAATACACTTCAAAGGAGAGCAAATTATCTCATAAAGTACCATATGTAATGTAGACTTAACATCATAGCCATATTTTCTCATGGTGATATTAAACTTTTTTCTAGTTATTATTTTTTAAGACTTGGGTATATTTCTGTTTCGTAAATATATGTCAGTTAAAAAAAGCAAGAGGCATTTTTTTTTTTAAGACCCAAAAGTCCTGTGCTATCAAAGTGCTTTCCTTATGTGATCACTTTTACTTTTCCAGTCTCCTTGTTCACTAGGACCTTGCATTAAGGGAAAAAAAATATTTTCCCCAGAAGCAAATGTTTTAAACATGAGGAAATACCAGTACATATAAATAATGGAATTGTAACTATGTTTGCATTTATGGAAGACTAGTGACTATAGAAATTCATTAGATTTTGGGTGATAACTGTAGCTTTATGCCATGAATGTGTCATACAGGCATACCTTGTTTGTGCTTTGCTTTACTGCACTTAGCAGATACTGGTGGGGGTTTTTTGTCTCTTTTTTTTCCTTTTTCTTTTGGTATCATTAATATACAGTTACATGAGCAACATTGTGGTTACTAGATTCTCCCCCCATTATCAAGTCTTTTTTTTTTAATTGAAGGGTTGTATCAATCCCGTGTCTGGTGAGACTTGACACAATTTTTCCAACAGCATTTCTCACTTCATATCTCCGTGTTGCATATTGGTAATTCTTGACAATATTATATATGTTACAGTGATCTGTAGTCAGTGATCTTTGATGTTTCTGTTATAAATTTAGGGGGAACCACAAACCGTACCCATATGAGATGGTGAGCTTAATTGAAAAAAGTTGTGTGTGCGTACTAGCTGCTCAACGCCTAGCTGTTCCCCCTGTCTCTCTCACTCTCCTTAGGCCTTCCTGTTCCCTGAGACACAACAGTATAGAAATTAGGCCAGTTAATAACCCTGGAGTGCCCTCTAAGTGTTCTAGTGAAAGGAAGACTTGCACACCTTTTGCTTTCCATCAAAAGCTAGAAGTGATTAGGCTTTGTGAGGAATGCATCTTCCAAGCCACTATAGACTGAGAGTTAGGTCTTTTGCACCATACAGCCAAGTTGTGAATGCAAAGGAGAAGTTCTTGAAGGAAATTAAAACTACTGCTTGAGTGAACACATGAATGATAAGAAACAGAACAGCCTTATTGCTGAAGTGGAGGATGTTATAGTGGTCTGGAAAGATCAAACCAGCCACAAGATTCCCTTAAGCCAAAGCCTAACCCAAAGGCAGGCCCAGTTACTCTTCAGTTCTGTGAATCCTGAGAAATGAGGAATCTGTAGAAGAAAAGATTGAAGGTAACAGGTTCGGATTGGCTTCTGAGATTTAGGGACAGAAACCTTCTCTAAATATCACAGTACAAGGTGAAGCAGCAAGTACTGATGTAGAAGCCGCAGCAAGTTAACCAGAACATCTAGCTAAGAAAATTCATGATGGTGGTTACATTAAACAGCATATTTTCATTGTAGATAAAACAGCTTTCTATTGAAAGAAAATGCCATCTAGGACCTTCTTTTAGAGAAGTGAAGTCAATGCATGGTTTGAAAGCAAAGGTCGACCCTCTTGTTAGGGACTAATGCAGCTGTTGACTCATGCTCACTGGCCATTCTGAAAATCCTAGGGCCCTTTAGAATGATGCTAAATATACTCCGCCTGTATTCTGTAAATGGAACAAGGCCTGGATGACAGCCTATCTGTTTACAACATGGTTTACTGAATATTTCAAGCCCACTGTTGAGACCTACAACTCAAAGAAAGATTCCTTTCAGATATTACTGCTCATTGACAATTCATCTAATCACCCAAGAGCTCTGATGGAGATGTACAAGGAGACTAATGTTTTTGTGCCTACTAACACAACATCTGTTCTGCAGCCCATGGGTCAAAGAAAACTTCAACTTCAAAGTCTTACTGTTGAAGAAATACATGTCACAAAGCTATAGCTGCCATAGATAGTAATTCCCCTCATGGATCTGGGAAAAATAGAAATTGAAAACATGGAAAAGATTCACCACTGAATGCCATTAAGAACGTTCATGGTCAGGAAAGAGGTGAAAATATCTACAGTAACTTGTTTAGAGGAAGTTGATACCAATCCTTTGAGGGCATCAAGACTTCAGTGGAGGAATTAACTACAGAG
This sequence comes from Manis javanica, assembly GCF_040802235.1. Taxonomy (NCBI): domain Eukaryota; kingdom Metazoa; phylum Chordata; class Mammalia; order Pholidota; family Manidae; genus Manis; species Manis javanica. The sequence continues at coordinate 126,601,926 of NC_133162.1, forward strand.
TTGGTACAAATAGCCAGAGAACTAGAACTGGAAGAAGAGCCTGAAAGAGGTCACTGAACTGCTGCATCTCATGAGAAAACCTGAACAGATGAAGAGCTGCATCTTGTGGATGAGCCAAGAGAGTGGTTTCATGAGATAGAATCTACTCCTGGTGAAGATGCAGTGAAGACTATTGAAGTAATGCCAAAAGATTTAGAATATTAAATAAACCCAGTTGATAAAAGTGGCAGCAGGGTTTGAGGGGATTGACTCCAGTTTTGAAAGAAGATCTGTGGATAAAATGCTATCAAACAGCATCACCTGTTACAGAAAAGTTGTTCATAAAGGAAGAATCCATTGATGCCACAGATTTCATTGTTTTCTGATGTTAATGTTTCCTCAGCTACCCCAGCCTTCAGCGACCACTAGCCTGTTCAGTTAGCAGCCATCAACATCCAGGCAAGACCTTCCACCAGCAAAAAGATTACAACTTGCTGAAAGCTCAGGTGGTAGTTAGGATTTTTTAACAATACAGTATTTTTAAATGAAAGTATGTACACTTTTTTTTTTAGGCAGGACGCTATTGTACTTAATAGACTATAATGTATATAAACATAGTTTTTATATGCCCTGGGAAACCAGAAAGTTCATTTGTCTCACTTTATTGCAGTGGTATGGAACCAAACCTGAAATATCCCCAAGGTGTGCCTGTGTAGTAATGTATTTTTCATAATTCAGTAGCTGCAACTCACCGGGATGTCTAAGACAAATTCTAAGGTAGACCCTGCAATAGAATCAGATTTTTCTTGGAAACTGGATACATAATGATATAATTGCAGGAAAGTAAAAGGATGAATTATGAAGCTACGTTGTTGTGCAGCACACCATCTCAAATCTAGAGGATCAAGAACTGCCAGTTTGCTATTTTTTTTACAGTTCTGGGTGCCTGTTGGGCAGTTCTGGCTTTGCCTGGTTTCAGTAATATTCAGCTAGAGGATTTCTCAGGCCAGAAGGTCCAAGATGATTTCATTCACACGTCTGGCACATGGTGTTAAATTAACATTAGGCTCTGCTTCATGTTGTCTTTTATGACATGGGGGTCTCGACAACATTCCAAGAGAGTGAAAGTGGAAGCTCTAACAGTTTTTACAGGCTTGCAGATCAGATAATGTCACAACACCACATTCTTTCGGTCCTATAAGTCTGAGAAGGCAAGCCCATAGTCAAGGGGTGGGAGGATCAGATTCCCACCTCTTCCTGGGCAGACCAGCAAGGTCACAATGCAAAGGAATGTGTGTTCGGGTGGGAGGAATGGGATTTGTAACTATTTTGTAATTTACCACAGTTGCTTAGAACAATTTAAGAATAGGTATCATTAAAGATTTCATGTTTAGGATCTTCAGAATGGAGGATAGTAAAATAGAATAGATCAAGTGCTAATAATTGTTGGAGTCACTTAATTGGTACAAGGGCGTTCACTGTTGTCCCTACTTTTGTGTATGTTTGAAATTTTTCAAAGTAAAAAAAATCTTAAGGCATACTTAGGTAACCTATTTTGTGAAGTAATTTCATTTCTTCATTTAATATTTACTCATCTTCATTTAATATTTACTAGAATAGTACTATGTTATTTAAATTTTTTTTCTCTCTTGGAAACTATTTTATTATTTATTGTAAATAACACATGTATCAGAATGAGCACGATAAAGATAAAAAGGCTTTTTACTAAGCCTCCACAGGGATCCGGGCGATGCTGCGGTTGTGGCTGCATCCATCCCACCGTTTCCTGGACTTGCCACTGGAATGAGGAGGGAGATGTCTAGGCTGGCATGTGCATACAGTGAGACAACGAATTTGAGTGGATCTGTACTGTTGGAACTCAACCAGGAGTTGGGAGGGGTTGTAGCGCTCCAAAATCTTACGACTATAGATTATCTACAGTTAAAAGAACATATGGGATGTGAACAGATCCCAGAAATGGGTTGCTTTGTCTGATTTCTCTCAGACTGTTCAAGTACAGTTGGACAATATCCGTCATATCATAGACAAATTCTCACAAATGCGTAGGGTGCCGAACTGGTTTTCTTGGCTTCACTGGAGATGGCTGGTAATTATAGATTTGCTTAGTCTATGTCACTGTATTCCTATTATGTTAATATGTGTGCGCAAGTTAGTAGTTTAGAACCTATACATGCTTAAGTTACTCTACAAGAAGATATGTCAAAGAAATAATCAATCCTCCCATGTTTTCTTCCATATGCTACCTCTATAGCTTTTCGTCTTCCTTCCTAATTACAACCCTTAAATAGAATTCGTGCCTCATACCGAATTTACCGAGCATCATAATTCCTCCAGGTGGTAAAGATACCTCGAGACAAGTGCTGGGCATAGAAGCCACAGGGCATAAATCTGCAAAGAAGTAAAAAGCTAACCTTTTCAAACAGTATGGCTTCTCTCTCACTTACCAACTTTACATCTCCCTGTATGGCCCCGGAAGATGACTGGTTAGCCAGAGACGGGTAAGATTCCTCAAGGGAGGAACAACCTAAGACAGGCACAGTCGCAGGGGGGCCATCAGGTGAGAAATTGGGGATCAACAGTGGTGAGGCTTAGAACCTCACCCCCCCTGTTTTGAGAGAAATTTTCTGCATCCGTGGATGTTTTAAGGCCCTTGTCTAGTTTGCATTAACACATAGTCTACAGGCACACACCTGATCATCTACAATTGCTCTCTTACAACACTAAAGTATGTTTTCTACATTTATCTTGCATCTACCTACCACTTCAGCATTTTATTAAAAATAAAAATAATAATAATAATAAAGGGAGAAATGTGGGATCCACATATAAATCAAGTATAAAAATCAAACGAATATTCATATTTGACCTGATTGTTTATAATTCATAATGTGTGATCAAAACCAAAAGTTTCTGTGATGACTGCCCTTGTACTGTTCACCATGTAAGAACTTACTCACTATGTAAGAATTCGTTCACCATGTAAGAACTTGTTCGTTATGCTTCAGAAGATTGGAGACTGACGAGAATTAGGCTTGAGATGGATTAATGATTGTGCATTGAAGATTGACCCCCCCTATACAGAATTTTATTGTTGTTAACAACCATTTGATCAATAAATATGAGAGATGCCCTCTCAAAAAATAAATAAATAAAAAATAAATAAAAATTTTAAAAAAAGGCTTTTTACTCTAAGAAAAACTAGGAGGGATATATTGAAATCACTTTTTTTGATATTAATCTACAATTACATGAGGAACATTATGTTTATATGTTATTTAATTTTTAATTTACTGAGGAGTATAAGCCAGGAGTACTGCAATTTAGAAATGCAGTTCTTTTCAGGTTTTATTATATGTTATTTTAAAAAAATCATCATTGCCAAATAACTGTTTCCCTGATTTATCAAAGGAAGTCCAGTACATTAAAGAAATTTGAGAAAATTAAGTACAAAGAAGAAAACAAAACTTACCCAGAGATACAGTAAAATGTTGATAATAGCTCTTTTTTCATTTTCATACATATACTTATATAAGTAAGGTATATGTGTCTTTACCCTGAAGCTATAATCCTTCTGTATAGTAGTTTATATATTAATTTTTCTCCCTGAGAACCTCAGAAATTGTTGCTGACAGTTAACGCTTTCAAATATGAAACATTTAGTAGTCCAAGAAAATTGTATCTAGTTTTGTCTAGCTTGAATAATAGATTAACATACAGCTTCTTGCATTTCTTTACAGTACTGTAAGTCAGTAATTTTATTACCTTTGTGGAACCATAAGGAACAAAATACTGCTATAGGATACAGTTTTAGGAGCTAATAGCTTTTCTCTAGTGGCCACAGACTTCTGCCTGTGTCAGTGCAGTCTGTGCGGAGAGTGGGTTTCCTACCAGCAGCCCATCCCACCCTGTACTCAGGCAGAATCTACAGCCCATGAGCTGCTTCTCCTCTTCTCTTAAACATAGGCACACGCTTCTTCGTCATATGCCAGAGAAGCGTGTCTGCCTCAGATCTCATGTCTGTCTCATTCTTTTCTGTTTCTTAACAGCTTTTACGGTGGCCACCTTTGTCCCATTTCTCCCTGTAGAAGGGCTTGCCATGCTTTACAGTTCATTTCATCTAGTTTCCTTGCAGCCTCATCTCTGGTGGAGTCAAGAAGAATGATATTCGCAAAAGAACAGTACTTCCATTTTTTTTTTCTTTATGACATTGACTTTTTGAAGAGTTGGGGCTAATTATCTTACAGAATGTCTTCCATTTGGGGTATTAGTTATACTCTATATCCATTTATATTTGGCTAGGGTTTTTGTATTTTTTGGTCTAGAATTTAAGCTCTTTGTTCAGGTACCTTGCTTTCTGCGCTGTCCTCTTCCCTGCACATAGTTTTCAGACTTATCTTTATTTAAAAATCATAAACATAGTTATTTTCTATAATCTCTCAAGTATTTGATACATTTTCACTATTTTATTTTTTTCTCTTTTGTGTCTCAAAAACCTTGATTTTGGTTCCTTATTTCAATGTATGCCAGTTATTCCTTGCTCATTATACTTGAAAAATTGTAGAAATACCCTGAAGTCTAGTACCAAGGCACGTTCCTCCAGCAAGATTAGTGTTTGCTTCTGCCAGGTTCTTGGTGACTTACTGGGTTGGAACCACTTTAAACCAGACTCAGTTTGAACTCCTGTTTACCATTTAGGCAACATTAGCCTTAGCTACAAATCTGCCTAAGAATTGGTTCACTTCCTGTTTAACTCTTAACTGTGTCCATTGTGGACCTTCAGAGTCCAACTGATTGTGATGAAGGGCCTATTAGCTCACCTTGTGCACATCCTGGGTTTTGGTGTCTTTGTTATTGTATTGTATCATAGTTATGTTTTTAATTATATTCACACACACACACCCCTGAAATAGGAGTTCAGATAGCTAAAGTTTAGAACCCTGCTTGGCATATTGAAGATACTCAGTAACCAATTTTAAAAGTTGTTCTAGAACTTGGGTTTTTTTTGAAGTGGTAGTTGGAATTAAGTATTAAAAGTAGGTTAGAGTTTTAGATGGTGGCCCAAAGAATTGACTTCCTTTTTAAGGTAGAAAACAGTTGATGATTTAACTGAGAAATGGTGCCATTATGAGTAGGATGAAATACAAAAGGTGAAAATGTATGGATTAATGATGAGTTCACTTCAGTCAAAGTGCAGAGTAGTCCTGATTACCCCAGTAATGTCTTGCTGAAAAACATAACAAAATTCAATTTAAATTTGTGTTGTAGTATAATTTGTAAGGTATTTTCAGTTGCATTTAGCAGGTGATTATGTGATCTTGTTAACTTGCTGAAATCAGGCACAGAATTACAGAATTTTGCATGTAAGGTAATGACATATAATTCTTTTAGGCTTTTTACCTGGACTAAATGAAAGTTTAAGGTCATTTAAGAAGATTTGAATTATGTTGTTTATAGGTAGTAGAAATTTTTTTGGTCTAAAGATCCTTTATAATGTTCCAGCAGGCCACCAAAAACATGAACTTGGTTTAAAGAGCTATTCAAAGTTTCCTAGGAAGCCTGAAAGAATGAAATTATCTACCAAAAAAGTAGTTAGTTTTTTTAGTAGCTAACAAGCTACAGGTTTATGAGATGGGCAGACTACATAAATGGTGGAGTTGGTATAAATAACTTTTTTCTACTCAGCTTTTTTCTACTCATGTTGCTTTTCTACTCATAACTTTTTGCTAACTCAATGTTCAGTCAGTATTAAAATGCCTTGAGGTGAGGGCACTTAACATAGTAAAATTATGACTGATTAGGTGAACTACCACTGAAATATCAGCTCCAGAGAATCTTTACCAAGAGACCTCATTTCTGAAGTTGAAAAGTTCAGCAAAGATCTCAAATGTTGATCATAAGATTGTTGTGGTTTTGTGGCTCCTACCTTCTTTCCGCATCTGAAGTGGTTTCTGGAGGATGGAAAATGTGGCCTCTTGCAGCTGTCAGCGCTTCATCTTAGTTGTAGTGTTGGTAAGGAACATGAGCACTTAATTCCAGTGGACCAGTGATACCTAGGACTTGAGTGAAGCTCAGAGAGTACAGATTAGGTGAGTTACGGGGATTTCATAGTAATGTTCAGTGCTATATGATATTAAGTGGCAGGGTCTGGCAGACAGGTACCTCTTTTCTCCTTAAGCTCATACTCCACTGTCATATCTGATTTCACTTATAAAACACAAATTCAGAGTTGAAATTAAGAATTTTAAGTTGTCAGCAGCAGAGCTTTTACTCAAGCAGAGGGCCATGTGCCTCTGCATACGTCACACACCTGTGAAGCCAGCCTTGGTGGTAAGTTTTTATCTTAATCTCTAATCAGAAAGAGGTGTCAAACTCTGGAGAAAGCTAACGATTTTTAGATTTTAAAAAATACTATATAGTGACAGGACAAACTAAGAGACTGTTATTTTGACCATTGAGGAAAGATTGTATATATGAACTTTTTTTGTTCTATACTTTTGAAATCTTAGTTAAAAAAGCATTAAGCTTCAAATGCCTTTTTCCTGCTAGTCTGTTATTTTTTGCTTATACTTTGTCCTTTATAGCACTTAAAACTACTTAAGGTACAAGTATTTGGGTAGTTTGTTCTCTACTATACTACAGCTTCTTCATATTCACTATCTCAGTACATTCAGTGCTGTCCCCTCACCCTAATTCCCTTGTTCAGTATTAATGTGCCTAGTCCATACTAAGCATCTAAAAAACTATCTGTTCAATGAATAAATGAATGTGAAAAGTACCTCATAGTACCTTGTAAGTGGTCTGGTAGTTTTTCAAGGACTGCACTTTTTTAAAAACTATTTTTTAATTTCTTTTGACCTACAACTTATGCAACCAACTTATGTAAGTTTCTGGTAACACCTACACTGTCAAAATTTAATCAATTTATGTAGAAGAGTTGCTGAAAATAGTTCATACAGTATAAATTCTCTCTCTCATAGGACTCTGCCTCTTTTCTTTGCCTTCTCCCAGAAGGGTGTTTTGAGCAGATTTCCTCCTAGGTTAGTTTCATGCTGCAAGCAAGACTTGGGTATAAATAAAGTTAAAGTAAACTACGTGAAGAATGATTAAAATACACTATAATTATTAAAGAACCACCTATAGACCTGTTTCTCTTAAAAAGCATTGTGTCTCCCTGTTTAAAATCCTCATCACAGATACAGTCCTTTGTTTTATATTCTCATAGCCTCCTTGATAAATAGCAAATGCTACCTGTTAAGTCATTTATAGTATTTTGCATGTCAGTGTTTAACCATTAATATGCTTCCTACTAATATATTGCCTTATTTAAATGTCCAGTTCATAACCCCCCCTTTTTAATAAAAATATTTTGTATGGAAGTAGGTATATAGTTTATAAAAAGCTGAAGATACAGAAGATTTTTGTTAGTCGACTGTATGCTTTATCATCCGAACCAGGCCACTTTTAGTAGACGTCAGTACTATTAATAATTGTCCTGGGATAATGAGCACAAATTAGGACTTTATTGCCCATAAACTGGGACTGTTCAGGGCAAGCCAAGAAAAATGGTCATCCTCTTTAAAAGGAAAACAGCAGTCCTTTACCCCTCACCCTTTACTTCATTCCCAGTCCCACTTTCCAAAGGCAGCAACCCTCAACTTTTTTATCTGTTCATGTTTCCAAATGATGTGTTTATACTGTTATTTCATGATTTTTGGATATTGTGTTTTCTGGATTCACTGTTGTCCCAACTTCCCCTACCCAACTTCAGCCCATAGCATGTTTATAGCAAAATGATTGATTCAGTGGTCTTTTTACATTATTAATAACTGTGCAAATATTGAAGAGTTTTTCTGAACACATCAGTAACTAATTTTTTGAACACAAGTTCAGCTTTCCCAAGTTAGAAAATTAGTTTATTAAATTGTCATTTGTTCTGTATTCTCGGCATTTTTCTCCAGTTGTATCATCATGTCTGCTACATGCCAAAATAGTTTCTATATGATGCCTTTTTTTTTTTTTTTCCTTAGAACTTTGCTTTCATTATCTGTGGCCCTCCTCCAATCTAGATTAGAGTTGTTCTTTATGCTCTATGCTTTCTACATATCTTTGTAGATGTTCACAGGGTTCTGTCTCTGGGCTTTCCTGTTGTGTTTCCTGGGTTCCATGTCTAGCTCATTCTTTACACTCCTGTTTTTCTAGGACATGCTTTTCATTTAGCTTCCTATGTTTTGTTTTTGTTTTCATTTTAATATCTTGCATTCCTGAAAATGTGTCCTGTTCTCCAGTTCACATGTAATTGCTAGATTAGAATTCAAGACTAAACACTTTCCTCTGAATTACAAATCTTCATTGTCTTAAGAGTTTTTAAAGTTGCAGTAAAGAAGCTATTCTCATTCGTTTTCTTTTGTATGTAACCTGCTTTTCCACTCATGTAACTTACAGATCTTTATTTGTGGTATTCTGAAATTTCAATATGATAAATTGTGGTTATTAGTGTTGATCTTTGATCTTGCTGAGTATTCCTGAACCCTTTCAGTGTGGAGGTTTGTATCCTTCAGTTGTAGAAAGGTTATTTTATTTCTTTGATATTTTTTTCTCAATTCTCTTCTCTCTATAACCATAGTACAGTCAAAAATTCCCCAGGGCATTCTCCTTTTTCAGGTTACATGTTCTACTTCTGGAAGGTTTTCTCAGTTTACTCCCAATCTTCATATTGAATTTATTTCAGTGTATAACATTTTTTAAAAGTGTATCACATTTTAAGTTTCCACAAGCTCTTTGCTGTATTCTGATTGCTTTCCCAAGCGTACTGTTTTATATATGAATGAATGTCTTGATCCCTTTGAGAATAGAAATTGCCTCCTTTTTCATATTTTCTTCTAAGTTCCTTTTTGTTGATTCTTTTGGTATGTCTTTCATTTGGAGGCCTTCCCAGGATATCTGGTGATCCTTGATGTTTTGTCTATTAGAAGGAATCACTGAAGAAGCTGACTAGAAGCTCTTGGTGACTAATGGACTTTGCTGTAGGGTAGGACAGTCAGGTGGCAAGATAGTTCTGTAAAGGAGCATTCCAAAAGTCAGTACCCAGAAATCTTACCTCTTGTTGTTTTGTCTGGTGGTCCAAGGGAAAGTGCCCGAGTCCCCCTGCTAGCCTTGTAGAAGGACCAGGAAAGAGTACTTGGGTCTCAACGGTGAGTATATAGATATTTTTTTTTAATTCCCCCTCACAGATGGTTGTGTATTTGGCTGGGGGTGGGGGAGGGGATGCCTGTGGGACTCTTACTTCCCAGAGGATAAATACCCTATCTTTGGAAGAATGAAGCTAGAGGAAGAATTTGGGGTTTTACTGCTACAAGTATAGATTTTTTTTTCAACCCCATTCATCATCCCTTTTTATGCTACCTTGTACCTCCAGGTCTTGATTCTTTCTAGTGTGCTAAAGTAAGTGCTTCGCTTCCAGTTCCTAGATCTAAGTATCCAGGATGTAGTTTCATCCTCTGCTTTATTGCTGTACCTCTCCTCCTCCTCTGGATTTTCTAATCCACAATGAAATCCCTTGCTTCCTATACTCCCGCTACCCATTCCTGTTCTTTTCATAGTTAAAGCTTTTGTATTAATTTACTGTCACCTTACAAGGGTTTTGGAAACAGGCCAAAATAGATGTGTAAGGATAACCTATCATGTTTTAATTGGAGGTTCAAAACTGATCTTTTTAAAAAATTACATACACTTTCTTTGATTTAAACATATCCCATAGTAAAACTTTTACTGTTGGCTTCTCATTAGCAGGATATTCTCATTAGCTAATTGAAGAATTTTAACTGATACTGGGCTTGTTACGTCTTTTTCATGTTTGTTGCATATCTCCCACTGTAGTATAGACCATATATTTTGTTGCAGTGTTTTTACTCTCTTCAACCTCTTTTCTGTCATTGCCTAACACCATGTTTTTAAGACAAATACTATTAAAAAAAAAACCTCTTTTGTAACTTTTAAGGTGGAAAGATAAGATTGAGCCACAATTGATAAATTAACATCATGTGGTGAAAATGAATTAGGTATTTTTACCTTAAATGTTTACATTTGAATGGTTTAATAAAATAAATACACCTTATCCAAACTTTGAATCGTGTAAGAAGTACGTCTGTTTGTACTTGCCTTAATTTCAGTTGACTGGCAGAATATTCTGGCCTTGAATGTGGGTAACTGGAAGAAGTTGAAGAGATAATTGTGACTTCTTTACTTTTTATTTGCTATTTTCTTTTTCCCTTCTTTCTAATCAAGACCAATGGTATCTGTTATCTAGAGGCCTCATTAAAAAATCCTTTCCTAAGAAAATTTTTTAAGTTCTTTTTTTTTAATTTATAAAGATAATGCCTTTATAATAGCACTATTTGTAATAGCCTAAAACTGGTAATAGTCCAGTCTCCATCCCTAGTAGAATGGGCAAATAAATTGTGTGTTGATCTAATTGAAGATAACATAAACCAGTTAGAATGAACTCACTATAGCTGTATGCAATGTGAATGAATGTCACAGATACGATATTGAGCAAATGAAACCAGACATAAATGTAGATACTGATTCCATTTTATATATATGGGTGTCCCTGCTATCCCAGAGTAGAGCATTCCTGTGAAATCTTGCATAAGCCAAAATGGCATAAAACAAAGAAGTAATTGCTATTAATTTATATGGAAAAATTATTTAGTGTGTCCTGACCCAAAAAATAATCCCTCAGGCTTTTCTGATACCTTAGGACATATCTTGCTAAGGGGATGCACGAAATAAATTGAGAGAAATCACAGGTGCTCAGGCACAGTTCAAAGTTACAGTGGCTTAATGCTGAGATGCTGAATGTAGTTCCCAGAGAAGAAGCTTGGTGGTGCCACTTGTTTGCTGTGCATGCTACCTCTGATGGCTTGCTGCAAAACAAACGCTGAACTCTATTTTTGTTTATGCCTCTTTCTGTAAAAGCAAAAATCCTCTTTGGATTTCTTTTGGTTAGTGAAAACAGGTACTAATGTAGTTCTCTTGTAGAAGCGAAGTGGCGTAATTTGAACTTTAAAAATGTGGGGGATTTAAAAATCAGGTGTGGCAGTGGTTGAGGAATGTTTACTGAGGAAAACTTATTCTCACTTTTGAGAAGGGCAGATAGGAAAACAGATTACAGCATAAGTTATTATGAGGTCTTAATAAAAGGATGTACAGTGGAAACACACAAGAAAATGTTTGTTTTAAGACCATGACCAGAAGATGAAAGGGGAATGTTTAGACTTTCTGGGGACATACAAACAGGCCTGTGAGAGCATACTATGTGAAGGAATATGAACATAGTACAAAATAGCTAATGCATATGGTATTTGTATTGCACACTAGATAAGAATAGCAAGATGTAATAGTCAAAGACAAATTCGTGTTGGACTTCATACAGAGAGAGAAAATTGAGGAAGGAAGAGCCCAGGCTTTGGAAACAACAAACCTCTGTGACTCACCCTACTTTTATCATGTTTGCTTAATTTTATGGACAGTGGGGAACTTCTGATGGACTTCAGACCTCTGTTTTGTAGAAGAGGAGTGATAATAGTCTCATAGTTTGTAATGTGAGATATAGTTCATTTGCATGGTTGGTTCTTGCTTTGAGTTGGACTAAGGATTAAGAATCAAGAGGATAGCATGTTTTCCCAAAGGCACTTAATCGAAGTCTGCATTTCATAGGAAACCTTAAGAATGGAATCTAAATCTTCAAGGATTCCAAGAAGAATTTCTGTTCAGCCCTCCAGCTCTTTAAGTGCAAGGATGATGTCTGGAAGCAGAGGAAGTAGTTTGAATGATACCTGTCACTCAAGAGACTCTTCATTTAGACTGGATTCTGAATATCAGGTAACATCTTAATTTGGAATGTATGTACATAGTCTCATTTTCAAAATCTTTGGGGCCATATTTTTTTTTGGATTTAAAAGAAGTAGTGGAGTGTATTTATAACACCCGCAACTGGATGTGAGTAATCCTGTAATCAAAGCACATTAATATATCTGCAGTAAAATGAATGTTCACACCAAGTAGAAAAACTTAAATGTGTTTCATACTCTGGATTTTAGAATTTTATACAAGGCATTGTGGTTTTATATAAAGTCATCATACTTTCTAAAGACTTAGAAACCTGTTTTCTTAAAAACTTAAGTATCTATTTAAATATAAATTTAACTAAATTAGTCTATGTGGCTGACTTTGTCAAAGGACGAAGAACTGCATCCTTTCTCTTTAACATGACATTCATTCATCTGACATTTCTCTGATGTACATACAGCAGTGGTGAAATAATGATTGTTCAGTGTTTTTCTTTGAAATATGGCTTCTAGTGGTGGATGACTGTTACGTTAACAGGCCATCTTTTTTGAAGATACATTACTAATGATCTTTCAGATGAATTTTAGCATTTTATTTTGTGGTTAGTAATGAATTTGCACTGATACATAATCTGTATAAAACTACATAAGCTACCATTACTTAACTAAGGATTTTCCTTAGGACCACAGTACTTTGCGTTTGAAATGGCTTATTGGTGTTACTAGTTAAACACTAGTTATAGTATACACCAGAATAAATCTTGGCATGATGTGTAGGTTTAATTTACATTATATTACTCATCTTTCAAATTTAAGTTTATTGTGTTATTGGCTGAATAATTCAGAACATTATATATGCCTAAACTGACTCTAAGAGAATCCTTTAATGAAAACTTCTGTTAAAGTCATTAAGTATTTATATTTGTACATATCATGTGATGTACTACATGATAGTCTCATTTAAAATTTCTGCACAGTAATAAGCATTTTATAAAATGTTCAGAGAAAGACTGAAATAAAAAATTTCTCTAAAATGCTCACATTAACTGCCTACTTCTTGATGTCATACAAATTGTTTATTTGGTCTTATTTTAAATTTACATCAGTAATGCACTTTTTGTTGCTAGACAAGAGTTTGCTTGCCAGGGAAACAAAATCACATATTTGGAATCCTGTAGAAATGTTGTGGGTTAAATGATTGTGATTGTGACTTCATTAAGTGAGGAGAATTGGGGGGGGGCAATTTTGTGTACAAATCTTTGAGTTTTCACATAGCTTATTAGTGAGGAACAGAGACTCTGAAACCAGACCATACTGCCTAGATTGGAGTCCTTTTCCACTACTTGCTAGCTGTGTGAACTTGGACAAGTTACTTCACGTCTTCCTTATTTTCCATATCATTTAGTCAATCTGGTTGTTAAGAGTTAAATGAATTAACTTACTGAATGAAAATAGTACATGCCACATGTTTAGCACTATATAAATGTTAGCTGCTGTATTTATTTTTATTACTGTTATAACAATGTTTTAGGTGCTGAAAGTTTTTAATATATTTAGAAAATCTATTGACATTCAGTTTTAATTGTAACTATTTTTTGATTGTTCCTTCCTGCTTTTTCTAAATGATAGATTATTCCAAAATCACATTTTCATTGTGGAAGTTAAATACAAACATATTTTATTGATTCTTATTAATCATACAGTAACTTATATATTAAATTTAAACTAAATTAAATCCATAATTTAAATTTTGGAGTTTTCCTTATTTTTAATTGCTTTAAATGACTTCCAGTCTTTTTTTTTTTTTTCAATGAACTATAGAACATTTCCAATCTTCGTCATTCCTAGCCTGTTTTACTTTTTAGTTCTGATTTAGAAACTGAACTTCCTGTGTTTGTAACAATATGTTTTGCTTCTCTCTTAACTCTTCCATAAAATGGTGATAACTGTTGCATAAACAGTTACTGTTAAGATTAATTGAAAAGAAATATATGCAAAGCACTAAGAACAACAGTGCCAGAAATTTAATAAGAGTTCAAATGTTTCCAGTTATAATTATGATTATCATTGCTACTGTTATCATTTCTTGGCTTTACATTGGTTTAAGTAGATAATACCCTTAAGGTATAGTATAACATGTTATCAGAATATTTAAATTACATACTGCATATTTAGTTTCATATGATATTCTTAATGTTACTCAACAGAATGTATATTTAATGAATAAGACCTTTAAATATCAAAGGTAACAGTTTTTAAAATTGTTGATACTTCCTCACGCACAATTGTCCATGATAATATTCCCCTTATCTGAGATATTTAATGAAACTGAAGCTTCAGAAAGCAGGGTCATGAATAGAGCATAATCAATTTCAACTATGTTATGGTTAAGTAATATGTAAATACCTTATATTTATATAGTGCTTATTTTATAGAACATTTTTCAGTTTTATTTTTAGTCAAATAGGACAGATACTTGTGAAATTCTCCAGGTAAGGATCTGAAATCTGGAAAGGTAAGTGATTTCTTCTAGTCCCATAATCAGTGTGTAATATTCCTGAGTTTAAGAATCTAAAACTTCTGTATAGCATTGTTATTTTGGGAAAATGTCTGAGTTCTAAACAATTATTTTTCTAAATACCTTTTGGTTTTCAGCCATTTGTAAGCTAGGCTGCCTCTGTTAGTAATCTTGCTGATATTTCTGTTACTTCATCTTTTAATTTTTGTTACAATTTGAATTGTTGAAAACTACTATCGTCTTATCTCTTTGGTAACAGTAAGTAGAATTTTAGATATTTTTTAAAAGAAGATTTAACTCCTATAATCGATATTGTCACAAGTAAAAATTTGGGAATATTCTATGAATATGTAATTGTTTATATAGCTTTTACATATATTTCTGTAACTTAATTGAAACATCCACTAATCCCACTGCACTTTCTTTTTGCTTTGGTGACAGATTAATGTAAAATAATACATTATGTATTTTTAATGTAAAATAATAAAATAGAAGACTTTATGAGGTTCAGGGTCCTTTTTTTTCAGTTTATTACATTTTTTCTAGTTTGTAGATCAGCTATTAAAAAACTCAGTACCATTGCATAATTTGCATATTATGTTTTCTCAATAATTAAAATAACAAATGGTCATCAACTTTTTTTTTTTGCTTGTCTAATACAAGGGTAGCTTCCAAGCTATATATATGTATACACACATACATACATACATATATAAACAGACAGGAAATTGAAAATAGCCCTAAAATGGGAATCTGGAAAAATACAGATGAACCATCCATTGGGAGTGGGTTGGTTTTGTACCATTGGTAGGCATTCATAAGCCTTGCAGTGTTTTAAATAAACTTGGACTCTTGTTTGGGTGTCAGAAAGATCACAGGGAATCAGAGCCAGCTGTGTTTTGATCATAAGGAAAAGAAATAACCAATTCTTCAAAGAAAATAATACTTGGCAATTTGGTCTGAACAGTGAATGATGGACATTGTCTTTAGTGTCAGTATGTAATGTATAGTAATATATATGCTAGTTATGTAGTACATATGTATACTAATGTATTGATGCTATAAGTACATACCTAATTTAATGTTAACTGTTTATTGGTAAACTTCAGTTAAGCAAAGTGCATGATGCCAGAGAACAGCTCAGTGAAAAAACAGTTCTGTAAAGGGACAACAGAGTGATCTAAATACTAATTTTCTAGGAGTCTGTCGACCCAGGTATTAAAAGTAGGGTGTTTTGAGGGATAGATGAACTCTATCCATTTTAATAAATGTAAAATTTCTTACCTGGATTTCTTATAAAGTTGGGAATGGGCGAGTCCATAAATTCTTAAGATCAGCTAATTTTTTATGAAAATTGAGACAACTCATTCTGAATAGAAAGTAGAGTATATAAGACTTCCACATTAGTGTTAGTGTTATAGATACTCTCCAGCGCAAGAATATTTAAAATGAAAACAAGATCAGAGTTTAAGTTATTGTTATAGCTTGGGTAAGTTTGGTTGGAAAATTTTAAAGCAGAAACTATCATCATAGTCAAAGCATTGATTCATAGAAATCAGGAGCCAAGGAAGAGCATTTCATTCCATCATTACTTCCATGATTAATTGTGAATTTCCATGATTAAGCATTGTCCAGTGGATAACACTGGTTGCATTTGAGCAATTGTTAAGGTTCTTTTTCTAAGAATAGTTTTATTGAGATACAAGTCATATCACATGTCATATGACTCATCCATGTAAAGTACACAGTTCAGTGGTTTTCAGTAAATTCAGAGTTGTGCAAACTGTCACCATAGTTTTAGAACCTTTTCATCACCTCTAAGAGAAAAACCAAGACCCTTTAGCTATAATTTCATTACCTCCTACCCCCACAGCACTAAGCAACTACTAATCCACTTTCTGTCTATACATTTACCTAAATAGGTCTATCATATACATGAGTGGAAACATACTGTGTGGTCTTTTCTGACAAGCTTCTTTGATTTAGCAATTTTTTAAGATTCATCTATGTTGTAGCACATATCAATACTTCATTCCTTTTTTTGGATGAAGAGTATTCCATTGTATACCGCATTTTGTTTATTCATTCATGCACTGATGGACGTTTGGGTTGTTTCCTCCTTTTGGCTGTTAGGGATGATGTTACCGTATACACTTATGTGTAAGATTTTGTGTGAACTTTTTTTTTCTCTCCCAGTTATCTTGGGTGTATACATAAGAGAGGAATTGCTGAGACATACAATCATTAGATGCTGAATTATTTGAGGAACTGCCAGACTGTTTTTAAACTAGCTTAACTGTTTTATATTCCCATCAGTAGTTATGTATGAGGGTTCTGATATCTCCATATCCTTGCCTACACTTAACCTTACATTTTGGTTCTAGCCACCCAGTCATGGGTGTGTGTGAAGTAGTATCTCACTGCAGTTTGGATTTCAGTTTCCTTGATGACTCATGATGTTGAACATGTTTTTAGGTCCTTTGCTCATTTTTAAATTGGTTTATTCGTTCTATTATTGAGTTGTGGAGGGGTTGTTTTGTTTCGAATTATACTTTTTCATTGCTGGTATATAGAAGAATGATTGATTTTGTATGTTAACATTGTGTTCTGCAGCCTTACTATAAATTTATAAGTTCCAGGAGGGTTTTTTTGTGTGTGTGAACTGTCAGATTTTCTACATAGATAATCTTGTCATCTGTGAATAGACTATTTTATCTTTTCCTTCCCAATCTGTATACCCTTTATTTCCTTTTCTTGCCTTACTTCATGAACTAAAACTTCCAGTACAGTATTGGAAAGGAATGGTAAAAAAAGAACATAAATAAATGAAATAGAAACTAAAAGGACAATAGAAAAGTGAAAGTAAGAGCTAGATTTTTGAAAAGATAAACAAAATAAATGATTTTTAGCTAAACTCATCAAGAAAAATAGAGAACTAAAATAAAGTAATAATGAAAGAAGAGACTTTACACGATACCAGAAAAATACAAAGGATTGTAGGGACTTCTATGAATAATTACACAACAAAAAAAATTGGGCAAGAAATGAATTTTCTGGAAACATAACCAACCAAAATCGAATTATGAAGAAATAGAAGATCTCAACAGACCAGTAAATGAGATTGAATCAATAATCAAAAACTTCCCAACAAACAGAAGTCCAGGACCACATTACTTCACTCATTCTACCAAACATTTCAGATTTCAACCAATCATTCTTGAACTCTTCCAACACAAAAATAGAGGCAGTAACACTCCCAGAGTCATTTTATGAGGCCAGCATTAGCTTATGCATAATCAGATAAGGGCACAAGAAGGAAAATTACACCTCAGTATCCTTAATGAATATACATCTAAATCCCAACAAAATATTAGCAAACCAAATTAAACTACATTAAAAGGATTGTGATCAAGTGGGGTTTGTCCTTGGGATATGAGGATGCTTCAACATCTGCATATCAATTAGTGATATGCCACATTAACAAAATGAAAGATAAATATCATTTAATTG
Source organism: Manis javanica (assembly GCF_040802235.1). Taxonomy (NCBI): domain Eukaryota; kingdom Metazoa; phylum Chordata; class Mammalia; order Pholidota; family Manidae; genus Manis; species Manis javanica. The sequence continues at coordinate 126,619,803 of NC_133162.1, forward strand.
TCCCAATAGGATGCTTCAGCATCTGCATATCAGCGATATGCCACATTAACAGAATAAAAGATAAATACCATATAATTATTTCAATAGATGCAGAAAAGCATTTGACAAAGTTCAGCATCCATTAATGATAAAAACATATCAAAATGGATATAGAGTGAAGATATAGCAACATAATAAAGGCGTTACATGATAGTCCCACAGTGAATATCGTACTCAACTGTGAAAAGCTGAGTGTTTTTCCTCTAAGTTCAGGAATAAGACAAGACAAGGATGCCCACTTTCACTACTTCTATTCATCATAGATTAGAAGCTCTACCCAGAGCAGTTAAGAGAAATAAAAGGCATCCAATTAGAAAGGATGAAGTAAAACTGCCTTATTTGCAGATGACACAATATTACATAGAACACTAAAGACTCCTAAGAACCATTAGAACTAATCAGTGAATTCATTAAAGTTGCAGGGTATAAAATCAGTATGGGAAAACCAATTGTGTTTCTCTACACTTAACAAGGACCTAACAGAAATTAAGCACAATCTCATTTACAAAACCCTAGGAATTAATTTAACCAAGGAGGTGAAAGACTTGCACACTGAAAACTAAGACATTTGATGGAAGGAGTTGAATAGGACACAAATGGAAAGATACTCTGTGCTGATGATTGAAGGATTTAACATTGATAAAATGTCCCTTCTACACAAAGCAATCTACAGGTCCAGTCAGTGAATACCTATCAAAATTCTAATGGCATTTTTCACAGCACTAGAACAAGGAATCCTAAGATTTGGATTCCCAAAAGACACTGAATAGCCAAAGTAATCTTTAAAAAGGACATCACTGAAGTCATCACACTCTGTATTACAAAGGTGATAATCAAAACAGTATAGTATTGGCATGAAAGCAGACCAATTAGATCAGTGGAAAAGCATGGCGAGCCCAGAAATAAAGCTATGCATGTATGGTCACCTACCACAATCGAACCAAGAATGTACAACAGAAAGCATAATTTTCAATAAATGGTGATGGTTACACTGGGCAACTACATGCAAAGAAATGAAACTGGATGACTGTCTTAACACCATTAAAAAAGTTAACTCAAAAAGGTTTAAAGGCTGTCATATAAGACCTGAAACCATAAAACTCAGAAGAAATAGTAGGCAGTAATGACTTCCTTGAAATGGGTCTTGGCAGTGATTTTTTGGATTTGGCAACAAAAGCAAAAATGAACAACTGGAGCTACATCAAATTAAAAAGCTTCTGCACAGCAAAGTAAACCATCAGAAAAATTAACAGGCAACCTGCCAAAGGGAGAAAATATTTACAAATCATATATCTTGATAAGGGGTTGACCCATACAACTGAACAACAATAAAACAATCCTATTGGGGAATAAAAGAACACAAAAATGGTCAATTATAAGTTGGTCATGGGAATGGTGCTTAAGCATAGAGAATTATAGCCAGTGATTCTGTAATACCTTCCTAGGTTGACAGATAGTGACTGCACTAGAGGTAAAGATTTAATAATACGGGTAACTGTTGAACCACTGTGTTGTATACTTGAAACTAATATAAGATTGTATATCAGTGGTATGTTGAATAAATTTTAAAAGACATACACAAAAATAACCCTTAAGTTTCCAAACTGTTTCATAAATGATTTCTCAGATATACAATATAGTATTTCATCTACTTTGTTACGTTAGCCCCAACCCCTTTTTATTTTATAATTCACATACGATACACGTCACATTTCTTATCTATATAACATTTTGTTTGTTTTGTTTTTGATCTCATTTGTATGTTTTATGTAAAATAAAGTTGAACTCATAGAACCAGAGAGTAAAATAGTGGTTGCCAGGGCTGGGGTTACGGGAAATGGGGAGATGTTGGGCAAGGGTACAGACTTTCAGTTTTAAGATGAATAAGTTCTGCAGATCTGATGTATGACATGGTTGACTATAGTTACTTGAAAATTGCTAAGAAAGTAGATCATAAGATCTTTACCACACAAAAAATACAGCTATGAAAACATATATAACCTTTTGAGTTGAAAGTAACTCATGAAAAATGTTTACTCCAGAAGCCAAATCTGTTACCCATTCTGTGTAGAGACCAGAAATAGAGTGAAAATGAAAAAGAACTCCATCAAATGGGAGTAGAAGTTTAATAATTCTGTGTCTACTTAGTTTCATGTGAATGTTCAAGTCTAGAGGTAAGAAACGCAGAAAGAATTAATTGTGCTTATCATTTAAAAACGTGTGTCAAAAGCCTATGAAGAGTGTGAAAAGACAACTTAGAGAATGGGGAAAGTATTAGTATATCATATACCAGCTAATGGACTTATATCCAGATTATGTAAAGGACATCTTAACAATACCTTTTCATCCTAACAGTAAAAAGACAGCCCACTTTAAAATAGGCAAGGGACCTGAGTAGACATTTGTCCAAAGATACTCAAGTGGCCAATACATTTAAAGGTGCTCAACACCATCAGCTAATAGGGAAATGCAGATGTACACTACAATAAGATATCACTTCATACCCCCTAGAGTGGCTGAAAAATAAGAGGTGGCCAGATTGTGAAGAAATTGGAACCCTTAGACATTGCTCATGGGAGTGTAAACTGGTACAGCCACTTTGGAAAACAGTTCAGCAATTCTTCCAAAAGTTGAACTTCAGATTACTCTATGACCTGTTAGTTAAACCCAAGACAGTTAGAAGTGAAGTTGTCTACACAAAACTTGAACATGATAGCATCATTCATAGCAGCCAAAAAGTGGAAACAACCCCAAAACTACTATGTTTTAGGTATCCATTATCTTCAAGGCAGTATACTTTGGAGGCAGACTAATTCCCTGATTTCATTTGGTGGCCAGTAGTTCTAAAGAGCATAAGAGAGAAAGTCTGTGGTTAAATGAATCCCATCCTTCATTAGAAGACTTCAGAGGAGGAAAAAAACTAATTGCATCAGACTGAGAATATTTGAACAGTGGACATAATTGATAGGAATAAAAAAAAATTTAATTTGGAATGTAAGTCAGCAGAAAAACTGGTCAGAACTTTTATTTAACTTTTACCTCTCCATATATTGGTATTAACAAGCCTTTGTCTCTGGGATCACATTTTGGCTGTGTAGATTACTTTAGATTTCTGAGTCATAAATTGTTTCCTGAACAGTAAATGTATCTTTTTCTCATCAGTAGCCAATGCTAGAAAACTGGACTGATTTTAGTCTTGTTTTTTTCTCAATTTCTCACATTGTCTCCAAAATTTGATAAATTTTTATCTTTTATAATTACTCTGTGTTTCCATTTTTCTTCCTATTCCAACCTTTTCACTTTCCCCAGTGTTCTAAGGATCTAAGAAGTAGTTGATCTGTGCCATTTCCTTCTTCAGCAGTTCCCAAAGTCATATTTGCAGAAGTGCTGTTCACTAAAAGTTTGTCCGTGTTATGTAAAATGAGAAAAAATAAGGACAGGTTACAGATTTTGTACAAATAAAGTTTACTGCTTAAGTCTGTTAACAATCATGTTTTGGGAGCATGTGAAATGCCCTTTTTTAAAAATTGGGGACAAGATTAGGTGGTATTTGCTGTTTTAGTTTCCTTGTCAAAAGTAGCAATTCTTCCAAAATTTTAAATGAAAACAATGTTTTTGTTTTCTGAAATCTAGAGAATTGCTAGCCTGCCAGGGATAAGGTCCATAGTACCTTTATAATGCCACATAAAATGGACCAGATTTTGAACTAATGAATTTTGTCTTTTGTCCTACTCCAGCTTATTAATTGGGACTCTGTGGAGTATTTGGTGTAAAAGAATTGTTAGACCAAGTTTATACTAAGCTGAAAAATGCCACATTCAGTTAGCAAAATAGTCTCTGGGCAAGGGATGGATGAAATCCTGATGTAGGTCTACTTTTTCAGCTTTGCATCTTCTGCTGTTCCATATGTATAAAGTTTATTTTGTAGAATTACCATGAACTTTTATAGTTCTCTGAATGCATGTAGTGTGCTTCTCCTATTTGAAGTATAATTGAAGATCAAATAAGTAGTAATGCCTTACAAGGATTCCCATGGGAAAGTGGTTTATACGTATTTTTTGTGTTGTCTTATCTATAATTTCCTCATTTGCCTGCCCACAGAACCCCTAACTGTCACATTCTATGAATCCTCCTCTACTTTCTTCAGATATAGACTCCTTTCTGTAAAACTTGCAACAGAACTCCTATTACAGTACTTATTATATAATTATTTGTTTATTATCTGTGCTCTAGAAATCTGATAGAGCACCATTTTGACTCTACGTTTTTCATATGAATACTAGATTAATGTAGACTGTATTTATGGCCTATGATAATTCCACTTTTTGTCAAGAAATACAACTCTTTTAAAAGAACTTCATTTCATTTTAATATTCTCTAGTAAAATTAATTTTTTTACCATATACATGTTAAAATGATTTAAAAGGTTTTCCCTTTGTTCCCTAGAAATTTCTTTTATTTTAGTCTTAAGTGTCTCCAAGCAATTTAGAGATTTTATGGCAAACATGTCTGTGTGTTTCCGTGCGTGCACGCACGCGTCCAATCTGTCTTCAGGGAAGAACTTTGCAGTGAAATAAGGGAACAATTTCAACAATTGTGGTTGAAATACTATGTTCTTTTTATTTAAACCTATATTTGTAAGGAGATAAACTAATCCTTTTGCACATTATATTGAGTAAACTGCCTAATGAATTAAAGAATTAGGGAGAAGTAAAATAATTTGTATATTGTGAGTGAGTTTTGTGTCCTGGCTTGTTTTATTTTATGTCCATATATTATATGTTAAGAGAAAATGTTGACCTAAGAGCTTTAATATGTACTTAATTTTAGCTGTTTGTTGCTTCATTGATGGAGAAATTGTAAATACTAGGGTTTTTTTTTTTAACATGCCATTTATAGTGACATATGACTGTATTCATGAAGAATGAGCATTAGATCCAGGAAAATTTTTTTTATTACTTTTAAAATCTCATTTTTAGAGAACATTCACAATCAGTTTATTAGTTTCCTGGTGCTTCTGTCTACCTCTAACAACAAGAAATAGGTTCCTCAGAAGAATGTAGTATTAAACCAGGAAAACAAAATGATTATAAAGGTTTTGTTCTTCAGTGTTTGCTAACCAAATGTTTATTTACAGTTACATAGAAGAGTTAATCCTAATCAGATTGATAGCCCAACAGATTATAATTATAATATAAAGTAAAGGGACAAGTGGGTAAAGGGAACAAAGACTGTGAATAAAACTGCATTATAGACAAATTTGTACTTGTGAGGAATGAATGGTCCTTGAGAATTTACTAAGAGTATTGCAGATTACGTGTAATGCTGAATGTGTTTTTTTGTTCCTTTAAAAAAAACTTTTTTGACTTAACAGTCTATGTCAGCGTCAGCATCTGCATCACCATTTCAGTCTCCATGGTATAGTGAATCAGAGATAACTCAGGGAGCACGCTCAAGATCACAAAACCAGCAACGGGATCATGATTCAAAGAGACCTAAACTTTCCTGTACTAACTGTACATCTACCTCAGCTGGGAGAAATGTTGGACATGGCTTAAATGCAGTGTCAGGTAAGAACTAAATTTGTGTAAGAGACACAATATATGTATTTTGTACTAAAGCCCTTTTCCCAAGACATAATATATTTAGCAAATGGAGTACACATAAGAATGGGTCAGAAATGAGGGGAGTTTCTGAAGTCTTAGAGTGGTAGAACTGAAATTGACTCTTCATTTTGGATAGTTGTTCTAAATTTGGTACAGATATCCAAATAGTAGCAGATTTTAGTTAGAATAGCAGTGATACATATGTTGATCAGATTGGTAAAGTGACATATATTTTGCTTGTTATTATAGGAGGTAAGTTTTTTAATTGTACAACTAGCAAATTCTAATTTACTGAAATGTTAGTATTTCCTAAGCATATTTTTTATAAATGATTAATGTATATATTTTCAGGAAATGTAGAAATTCTTCAGTTAAACAAAACATAGGTGGTGGTATTGTTTTAGGAGCTCTATATAAGGAATTAGAAAGCCTTGATTCTAGCCCCTGAACTGTGTGGCATTGGACAAGTCACTTAACCATTCTGGGATTTAGATGGCTTGTCCATAAATCTCCACTGTGAGCAGTAAGTACTGTTTACTACTCAGATACAAATTTGTTGCAAAAATTAAAAAGATCTTTTTTGGTTAAGAGGACATGTGTTCCCTCTTGAGTTAACAGTCCTCTTCAGATGAAACACTAGCTAATACCTGAAATAGTTTTAAGGTGAGACAGAACTTGTGATAACACAATTGAAGGTAAAATTCTTGAAATGCATGTGTATTACCAATTGAATTCATATAAGCAATAACTTTCTATTTTGATAGGCAGGACTGCCATGGGAAAGGCACTGCCCATCTGAAGGATATTAAGAGTAGTGTGATGGGTAAGAACAGACTGATCTTATCTTTATAGACAGATACTACCGTACAGAGATATTGTTGTTGTTCTCTGCTCTGGAAGGCATAGCATTTATTTAAATATCCTGGGCCATTTTCCTTAATGAAGAGCAATTACTAAGACTGTTACGACTAGGAAAGGTAGAACAGAAATTTCAAGATAAATAGGGGAGGAAGTTTGAGTCTTAATTTTTAATTTATTTTTAGATGAAATCATATCTAACAAAATTTAAATTACATTGCAACAATACATTAATTCTTAGAAAGAACCAAGTGTGTTGGCAATAATAATACTTGTGATAAAATAGTATTAAAACCTGCATTACATCTTGCATTTCAAGATGGCTTTGATGATTATTTTGGCTGTTCTCCAACATCACTTGCACTGACTTTTCAGGAAATTCTGCATCTTTAGCAATCTTTGCATTTTTGTTCTATGATCATGTTATATCATGTTTATAGTGTATGTTCAGATATTCTAGAGAGCAACTGAAACATCGGCATCATGGATGGGGGTAGATTTTAGTGTTAGAAAAGAATGTGTTTGGGTAGGAAGTGAATTCATTAGTGAGTAATTTTCTGTTTTGCTGAATTACAAAGTTGCATCGTATTGCAACTACGAAACTGGAGATTCCTAGAATAAATCACAATAACCTCCCTGTATAATGCTGAACATTTGTTGTCATCAGAAACTTTGAAAGCTTTTTCTTTATTAAAACTTCTTCAATTATTTTAAGATTCTTCTTGGAGGCATAGTCCAGTTCACAGATCTTCATCAGTGGTACTTGGATCATTTGGAACTGACTTAATGAGAGAGAGGAGAGATTTAGAGAGGAGAGCAGATTCTTCCATTAGTAATCTTATGGATTGTAGTCACAGAAGTGGTGATTTCACAGCTTCGTCATGTATGTATAAACTATACTGTAAAGTATAACTTAGCTAATAATGTTCTATTTTCATCCGTATGTATATCATTAAAATAACAGTATAAAGGAATAAGTGAAGTGAATCTTATGAAAATTTCAAAATAGTTTAATATATGTCCTAGTACCTTATTGTTTTGCTTAAAAAGTAAACAATTTAAAATAGATGTACATGAGTTTCCAAATTCTGTCTGCCTCTATTCTTTTTATACTTTTATTTTTCCTTCTAAGAGTATATGTGTCAAAATGTACTAAATAATTCTTGTATTTACTCCAGTACAATTTGCCTTAAGTTTAAGAGAGAGATTGCTACTATGCTAATACATGGAGCCTCATGAAAGAATAGACGTGGGCTAAATCTATTCTATCCTGTACTTCTGTACCCCCAAACATAGAAGCTGCTGATACTGTGTATTAAAGCTCCAGAATTAAATTCTGAACTAACTAAAGCTTGAAATCACCATTTTTAAAGCATAATTTGAAGTTACTTTGATTTTACATGAATGTCCCTTTATTTTCATTCAATTTAAATAGAGACCCACACCGTTTCTTTCAGTATACATAAACTTAAGTTTTTCAAAAATAAATACCATAAAACAGTAATACTGAGTAACTAAAGACAAAAAGTGCTAATTGAAGTTGACAAATATAGCAGGGAAAAGTGGAGTTTGAATTACATACAAGAATATACATTTATTTTTAAATGTTTGGATTATTTTAAATGATCTTACTGGCAAGCCTTTGCTTTATTTAGGACAAATGAAAACATCTTTTTCTTTGCTTGACTTTGGATAGAGGAGCTTTAGCTCCTAGGTTTAGGAGTATGAAAGTAAAGGATAGAGTAGATTTACTCCCTAACAGTTTATTCTTTCATAAGGCTACATGTGTTACCTATAGTAGTAGTCTAGCTCTTAAACTCGATGTGTGGATGAATATTCTTTATTAAAGAATGCTATAGTACTCCTGTTTTATCCCAGTTGGAGATCAGAACCACAAGTGTGTGATGTACTTTTTAAGTTATAGATGCCAAGACACTGTTCTGACCCCTAGTCTCATTCAGTATTAAATAAAACAAAGGTGTATCTCATGAGTAACCAGAGATAACAACCCCTGCTGTTAACTGGAAAGAAAATGATTCAAGAACTTTTTAGCTTGTAGCAAGGTTTGCAATAAAATTACAAGGTTGATAATACCTACATGAACTCACTTTTTTTATGCTTATTCATTTATTTTTTTATTAAGGTATTACTGATACACAATTTTGAGCAACATTGTAGTTACAACATTCACTCATATTATCAAGCCCCCCCATGCCCCAGTGCAGTCACTGTCGATCAGCATAGTAAGATGCTATAGAGTCACTATTTGTCTTCTCTGTACTATACTGCTTTCCCTGTGACCCACCTACACTTACATGAACTCACTTTAATACTTACTGCATAGTAAGATAATTCAAAACACTGTCCTCCTTGGATTATTTTGCTTATATTTGTTTTAAGAGTCATTTAAATTGAATTATTTGGCCCATGAAAAATTGCAGTCCATTTTAGATATTAGATCTTCTACCATATCAATTTCTGATTGACAAATTTCTGTTACTTTCATCAAGTTGATAGATTTAGATGTTTGCCTCTTACAAGCAAACTGGTACATTTCTTTCTTTTGAATGTGTCATGTTGACTTTATACAGCAGTACTGGATTTTTATCAAAGGTATAGGAAGAAATACATTTATGTTTTTTTCTGTAAAGTTTAAGTTTCTGTATAGTTAATCTTGTGTAGTTTACAACAGTGAAGAATTCAGTTTGAATCCAGTGTTTCGTTTTGACAGTAATTAGTAGTTCATAAATGTAAATTTAATAATGCTCAAATTATTTCATGTAGTTTGTTTTCTTTTTTTCATAAATAGATGTTCAAGACAGAGCTCCTTCTTCATATTCACAGGGAGCAAGACCAAAAGAGAACTCAGTGAGCTCTTTACAATTGAATACATCATCCACAAATCACCAAATGCCTTCTGAACATCAGACCATACCATGTTCTAGAGACTCTAGTAGAAATTCTTTAAGATCACATTTTTCTTCAAGAGAATTGGAATCTCCCCCAAATAGTACACAGCCTGGATTTTCTTATATTTCAAATAGAGATGGAACCTCAGCCATAAGCAGTTCAGGTAGGGTTGGTTCATCTCAAAGATCATTTCAAGAATCTTCCGACAATGAAGGTAGACGTACAACCAGGAGATTGCTGTCACGTATAGCTTCTAGTATGTCATCTACTTTTTTTTCACGAAGATCAAGTCAGGATTCCTTGAATACAAGATCATTGAGTTCTGAAAATTCTTACATTTCTCCAAGAATCTTGACAGCTTCACAGTCTCGTAGTAATGCAGCATCAACTTCTGATGTTCCTGATAATAGGGCATCTGAAGCTTCTCAGGGATTTCGATTTCTTAGGCGAAGATGGGGTTTGTCATCTCTTAACCAAAATCATAGCTCTGAGCCAGATTCAGAAAATTTTAACCAGGAATCCGAAGGTAGACATTCAGGACCGTGGTTATCTTCCTCATTTAGAAATAGGTGCACACCTTTGTTCTCTAGGAGGAGGCGAGAGGGACGAGATGAATCTTCAAGAACACCTACCTCTGATATACCATCTAGATCTCATCATACTTTTAGAAGAGAATCAAATGAAGTGGTTCACCTTGAAGCAGAGAGCGATCCCCTTGGGGCTGCTGCTAACAGACCACAGGCATCTGCAGCATCAAGCAGTGCTGCTGCAGGCGGCTCCACCCCAGGGTCGGCTCATGGTGGAAGAAACACAGGAAGAGCAGGGATCCTTCCGGGTTCTTTATTCCGATTCGCAGTCCCCCCAGCACTTGGAAATAATTTGACTGACAATGTCATGATCACTGTAGATATTATTCCTTCAGGTTGGAATTCATCTGATGGAAAAAGTGATAAAACTAAAAGTGCATCTTCAAGAGACCCAGAAAGACTGCAGAAAATAAAAGAGAGGTAAACTTCAGTACCTGTCCTAAGTCCATAAAGCAAGAGCAGATTAGAGAAAAAACTCTTTATTTCTAAAATAGATTCTTTTAACACTGATTCCTGCCATTTCTTCCCTTACAATTTACATCTGATAAGATGTTAGCATCTCACTCAAAAGGTAAAAATGGATGAGAATTAATTATGTAGGTAGGCACTAGAGGGTATAGATTGCATTTAAAAATACATTATTTTTAACCAGCTTTGGATATAGGTACACAAAAAGACAAAAATCTTAATCTCTTATACTATTTGATAGACTAGTCTAAATGGGATTATCAAGACAGTTTGTCTTAGCTTTTACTAAGGTGATTTATTTACCATTAATGTATATTTTGCACCTCAAATCTGTTATGAAGTGAAGTAAAATCTACACACATTTTTTTGTTTTTGAAGTCCCAAGAATTTACTGAATATTATTTATATATTGTAACTATTTGACAGAAATACCAGTTCACATTTAGGATTTAGAATCTCTATGTAAATAAAATCTTTATATAGAGTTGAAGATTGCTTTAAAATCTCTGATAAGAGTGAAAAGATGAAAAATCATATTTTATTGCCAACTTGATTATTAATTTTGTCATATTAATGCAGTTACTTAATTTTTTCATACATTAAGGTAATTTTTATGGTAAAATGGGACAAGGTATACTTTTAAAATGTAGGAAGAAAAGACAATGTAAAGCTAAGGTTGTAGGGTGGCTTTTTTTTTTTTTTTTCTTATTCATAAAGGCCTAATGGAATTGTTGGGAAGCATAGTTGTTACTCTCATTTATACATTTATTTGTACTTTAAGGAAGAAATTCAAATCTAACTCTGGGAATAAACGGCGCTTAACATGCTTTTTGAGGTGTTGGGCATGGACTACTATATTCTCATTATTCCTTATGTAGGACAGGTTATACCTTGTGACTGTCTTCCTGCTTTTAAAATTTTCTATTTTTCTTTCTTGGAGAAAAATTACTCTGCCCTGGTAGTGTCAACATTAATGTTATTACAGTAACTCTCTCTGATTGCAAGTTGTCTGCTGAGGAGTACTGTGCTCAAAGTTAGTGTAATTTAAGTGCAGTACTGTAAGCATAGGGCAAAGCATTAGTTTAATGATTTCTAGAGAGAAATAAGCCAGCACCACACTGTCCAGTTTGGTAGTTTAAAAAGCAGCAGTTGCTGGTTATTTTGCTCTAGAGTTTATACATGTGTATATATTCCTTTGTTAGGTCTTTTCTGCATACATGAGGATATTAAGACAATAAGAGTGTAAAAGAAATTGAATCTCCCAAGTTAAAAAAAAAAATTACTGAAACTGAACTGAAGAAAGTTAAATTTAATGCAGTAAAACATAAGTGGGATTGAGTTACTTTCTCTGGTTAAGCCAAGGCATGAAGGTCACCTAACAGTATCTATTCCTCTTTCCACTGACCTTGCTAAATTCATTAGGAATTCATATAATCCAGATTATATTTCAGTAACAGTTTAACATTAAATATCATCAGTTTACTGAGTACTTTTTTGCATGCCAGCAGTGGACTAAGGCAACAGGGTTTTAACAGAAAACTACTTCGCTTATTATACAGCCATCATTCAGCAATTTAAGTTAAGCAGTACATGTTGACCTATCAGAGGACATAGGTTAATGGAAACTGGAAACTGCTTTACCCTTTAAAAACCTAACCATTAAAAAAATCAGGATGATTTAAGACCTTCATGGGGGAGGTGGAAATAGAGAATTTAAAAATCTTTTTTTCACTGTGATTTAATATAAGAAACAATAGTTTAAGTATATATTTCTGATAACATATAAATTAAAAATTAAAAATCAGTATTTACTTCATTGAAGTTATCTTAAAGATTTTTGGGAGGTAGGGGCCAAAAGTGATGACTGTATAAATACATTCTATGGTTCGGATTGAAATAGTCTATAATACTGCAGAAATTAGTAACTCCTAGGAATACTTGTAAAGTGATTGTGAAAACTATGGAATTTAAACCATGATAACCAAAGACAAATCATCTGAAGATAATAGGATAGCCTATTTGGTTTACCCTTAAAATATTTATTATTTTCACTTTCATTGATATGTTTTCTCACTGTTGTTGATATTTATTGTTGTGTGCTGTGCTTTTTTCCTACCTAGAGCCAGAGTGAGTAGAAATAAGGAAAAAAAAAAAACATTTGAGATTATTTGACCAACCAGAATGGGGTAATGATAATTCTGTTTAGGAAATGTGCCTTCTTTTTTCTAGCCTCCTTTTAGAGGACTCTGAAGAAGAAGAAGGTGACCTATGTAGAATTTGTCAGATGGCAGCTGCATCATCATCTAACTTGCTGATAGAGCCATGCAAATGCACAGGAAGTTTGCAGTATGTCCACCAAGAATGTATGAAAAAGTGGTTACAGGCCAAAATTAACTCTGGTAAGGTTTACCCTCTAATGTATTTAGTTTTCTCAGTTTTCTCACGAGATTCACGTATGTATGCATTTTAGTTAACAAATCTGATTATATTCTTGTCAAAAGTGCCTTAGTCATTTTTTGAAGCAGAAGCATTAAAGAGTATTCATTAGTCTTGCTTCATAAATTTAATTTATCATAGTTTCTTATATTTTATTTACCCAAGTTTGCTTCTTCATACATATATAGTGATTTGTTATTGTTGGTAACCCTTATATCACATAAAAAAACTTTTGAATCAAAGACATATACTATTTACCAGCTATATATCCTTGAGAAAAATTTATTGTCTCCACTGCTGGAACCTTTGCCAGGCAATTATGATGCCTTTATTGAGTGCCTGGCATGGAGCCAGGCGTGGTTGTGATTGTGCGTGCAGAGTGCTAAACAAAACAGACAAAGCACTTGTTCTTTTGGTGGTACTATTGGATGTTAAAGGAATGCCTCCTTGAGGTAAGAACATTTAAACTGAATAAAGAGGAGCCTGCTGATCCAGAATGAGGTGAAACCATTCCAACAGAGGGAAAAATGAGTGTAAAGGTGAGAATGACGTAGGTATGTTTGAGGAACTAAATGAAGCCCAGTGTGGCTGGAGTATAATTAATGGGCAGAGGAGAGGGATGATACAGTTGAGATAGGAGAGATTATCAGAGGCTAGCTCTTTAAACGCATAAAGCTAATGTCTGAAGCTTAGGTTTTTATCTAAGTGCAGTGAGCCACTGAAGGGCAAGGTATCTTTGTATTTTGGCTGCTCTATGGAGAATGGGTTTTAGAGATGGAGCAAAGAGATAAGAATGAAAAAAAATGGCATTTGGATTTGGTATCATGGATGTCCTTAGTGGTTTCAGTCTCTGAAGTGGTAGGGTCTTAAGCATGATTAGACTAGACTGAAAATGAGGTAAGATTGGAAACAGCCACATAGACCTCTCTCTGTCAATAAGCTTGCAGAGAGATTGCAGAAACGGGATAGGTGTTCAGCATGGTTCAAGGCACTTACTTAGTAAGGGCCCAGAAATGTTAACTATTACCAAAATGAAAAGGAGAGTTATATGGGGTCATGGGATATAGTTTTGTTTTATTTCAAGATAGGAGATTTTAGGGCATGTTTTTATTTTTAACAGCTGCAATGAAGAGGAAAAAAAATTATGAAAAGGAAAAATGGGATCCGGAGTGCAAGTCGAGTAGTTTGCCTTTAATAGGAAAAATCGTACTTCATCTCTATAAAGATGATGTTTGTGAGAAAGTACTTGAATTCCTCTATAATTGTTTCAGTTTTCTTAGTAAAGGGAGATAAAATCTTTAGCTGGTTAGGGACTAAGGGATTTTGATATGTGAGGGAAGTAACATTCTAAGATGTTTTCAGGATTTTCAGGAAGTATACTAATACTAAATATTGGTGGCCGTGAGTATGATTTAAGTGAGATACATACATATTTTTTAGAAGCAGTTTTTAGATGCTTGGATACACACATGGATATATGAGTTCACTGGGGTTGGGACCTTTGCTTGGCAGGTATGATAGTGTTAAGATTATATATATAAGGAAAAATTGTCATGGAAATTAAAATCAGGCAGTATAGAGATAATGAGACAGTGATTAAGATCTATGTGTCACTCACATCAAAGAGAATTGGCAAAATGAGCTAGAATGATGAAAAATTGTAGGTACACAGGAGGGGAGGATAAAGTACAGATTTAGGGTAGTACAGTAAACTGATGACAAGTCAAGGGTCTGACCATAGAGTGGGTAGCTGAGGTGGGGAAGGGTAATACTGGAAGTATAATGTTGAGGAAGTGAGACAAAAGTAAAATGGTCTGTGTGGATGTTGAAATAGCCAAGAGGTAATTTGGTAAAGAAGATGGAGAGCCAGGTGCTAATGTCATTAGTGAATGAGGAGGAACTTGGGATTTCAAAGTACGGTGAGTCGGCGGCGGGCCTCTGTCCTCCCTCTTGGTCCAGAGGTATAAGAGTTGTGGGAAAAAATAGTTGCAGAAGAGTATGTATCGGTTTGGGGGAGCACTGTAATTCAGACATGAAGTTGAGGTGATTTAATAAAGATGAATTAAGAGAACAATTTATTTGTGTTAGACCGTGAGTACCAGAGGACACGTGAAGTGACTGTTAGGGTGAGAAAGGTGGAAAATTAGGTCAGATTTAATTATATGAGATTGAAGGTGTGATAATGATAGCTCAGTGACAGGCAAATAGGATGTAAGGAATGATGCCATTAATTTTAATTCTAAAAATCTGTTGGAGAAATTGGTTTACCTGTTCAAGGTGGGTATTATGAGGCTACTGGAAAACTTTTTGCTGCAGCTGGGTTGCAAAGGCCTCTTTGGAGTGGAGGTGGGTATCTTTTCTTTTACTCTAGCCTGATCCTAGTGCTGTAGGTAGGGCCATCTTACCTGTAGCAGCCTCTTCTGGGCTACACGTTATATGTGGTGTTAGGACAGACTCAGGCTTTGTCAGTCACTGCCCTGGGGTGTGAGGATTAAAGGAGTGCTCAGCATAGTTCTTGACACTTAGCTTAGTAAGGGCCCAGAAATGGTAGCTATTACCAAGGTAAAAAAACAACTTGACTCAGCCTTCTGATAAATTTGCAATTGGATTGTTAGTGTTGTGTAGGAAGGAAAACAGGTAAAACAGTGTATTGCTTAAGACATTGGCTTTTTAGAGTTAGATAACCAAGATTGGAATGAAGGCTCCAACACTTAACTAACTAAAGGATCTTGAGTAAGTTTCTTATCATTGATTCTCAACCTTGGCTGCTGATCAGAATTATCCTTTGGAATTTTTAAAAATAGAAATGCATCAGATCATTCCTGAGCATTCTTAGGTAGGTCTGAGATTGGGCCTCAGTTCCATATTGAGTTAAACTGAGTTATACTTACCTCATAGGGTTTCTGTGAAGGTCACACGAAATGTTTATAAATAGTTTCTCATAGTATTGGGTACATGGTAAGTACTCAGTTAAAAGGGTTTTATAAAGTTTATAATAAGTACTTTTTAAGATACTGTCAAACTTGAATACTGATAAATTTTCACAGGTTTTTTTCATACTTACATAAAGACCCCATCTGGTAGAAGATTGATTCTGCTAGAGATTGACTTAACATTATTAAGCAGCTCCTGTATATGGATTGCTAAACTCCATAGAATGTTCAAAGATGAATTTAAAAAAAGTCTAGAATGAGTTTAGGCAGATGCAGCCAGGGGCTACTGAATGAAGCGGGATGTAATGGAAAGAGTCCTGGATTAAACCATGTAGGAATAAATGGGTTCCTCCCAGCTGTGTGTGGCCTTTTTTGAACAACCTCTGTAAGTCACTCCATAGAAAAATGAAGCCCCAAGATGTAAAAGAATGTGTACTGAATGATCTCCAAGGTCCATATTTTGTAATCATCAAACTTTTGCTGCTTCTGAATCAGAATAGTTAAGAAATGCCTGATTGGAAAAAGCCTTCCAAACTTAGTTTTTCACATTCTTTATACTATCAGGTCAGCAAAATGGACTTGCCCTGAATTTAATTCAGTGGCACAATATTAATTTTTATAAATTAAGAAAATATTCCAGATGCATTTAAATTTCACACCTTAGTATAATCCAGACTCCTAAAAAAAACCCAGCAACTTAATTTTCTTCATATATATGAAATATAGTGAATATCTTACTTAATTTGACTACAGCTCATTTTGAGCCAGCATAGATAACCTACTACCTCAGAATAGCACCCACTTCAGCTAGTTTGTAGAAAATGCATATAAATCACTACTGCTGTCTTGGACTTAATGCCAAATTTTACTATTTAAAGATTTATTGTTTTTAAACAACACTAATCCTAAGAGTTTTATGAACTCCTTAAAGACAGGGGGTTATTATTTTGCTTTCTGAATTTCCAGAACCTCAAATACTTGGCATATAACAAGCACTCAACAGATGTTAATTGAATTGAATCTAAACCTCTGTCCTGTTACTTGTATGACTTGAACTTTTAGGACTTTTTTTCCATTTAAATCCCTATTGAAAATAAACACAGGGAAATAATCACTATATGTGTACTTAGATAAGACAACCACTTAGTTAATTGGAGTAAGAACTTAGGAGTAACCAAACGTAGAATGCATACAGGACAGGAGCTTTTTTTCCCCCTTTTCATTTTAATTGTGGCAAAAAATATATGTAATGTAATGTTTGCCCATTTGATCATTTTTAAGTGTACAATTCACTGGCATTAAGTATACTTAGAACAGTGTGTGACCGTCACCACTGTGTATTTCCAAGCTTTCAGTCACTCTATACAGAAACAGTCTATGACCATTGAGCAGTAACTCATTCCCTCCTTTCCATCCCTCCAATCCATGGTAACTTCTGATTTCTTTCTCTCTGAATT
This sequence comes from Manis javanica, assembly GCF_040802235.1. Taxonomy (NCBI): domain Eukaryota; kingdom Metazoa; phylum Chordata; class Mammalia; order Pholidota; family Manidae; genus Manis; species Manis javanica. Next base: position 126,637,097 of record NC_133162.1, read on the forward strand.
GGCCTTTTCTACCTTTTAATATAAATGGAATCATGCAATATTTATTATTTTAGCATCTGCCTTATGCTTAAATGTTTTCAGGGTTCATCCAAGTTATAGCAAGTACAAGAATTTATTCCTTTCATGGCTTAAAAGAGCTGCTTTGATCTGCACAAAGGTGGATCTCTTTTTTTCCCTTCCTGGCCTATAGAGAAGGCACATTGATTCTTTAGACCGCAGAAAGTCTTAGGTATGTCAAAGGTACTGTCATATCAAAGGTACTGGCCTAGGTATATGTAACTAGTTGTTTGACTATATTATTACACATTGTTTTCATGACATCTTGCAAAGGTACTTGAGAAGGAAGTAGGAAGTACAGATGACATTCCATGGTCAGCTTCCCAGGATTATGGGTGTGTGAGTATCTGGGAGAAAAAAAAATCCAGATGCCTGAATAGTGGGTGGAGGCTTAAATACCTGACATGCACATTAGGTGTTAGAACCACGATTTTAGGAGAGACTACTGGTTTACAGCAGTAATGCAGTTTTTCTCCCTTTCAGTTTTCTATATTACAAGCTTAAAACTACAGGAAAAAATGTTTTGCTGGAAACAAGCAAATGTAAGCTTTACGTGTAATTTAATTTTTACCAGGTTCTTCGTTAGAGGCTGTAACCACCTGTGAACTCTGTAAAGAGAAATTGCAGCTTAACCTGGAGGATTTTGATATTCATGAACTACATAGAGCTCATGCAAATGAACAAGTTAGTATATTTTGCCTAATTTGGTAAGTGTCTATTCTATGCTTAAAGGACAGCTGTTGAAGAAAAGATTAAATCATGGTCAGAAAACCTGCTTTAAAATAATAGAAATAATGTAATGTTCCTAACATAGTTCTGTTTTACATTAGATATTATAATTTTATAATTTTTATTCCCTTAACTTTTTATAAGTGAAAGACAACCAACCAAGTCATAGGTTTTAAGTTTATTAAGATAAAATTCATCATATACTTCCTTAAGTAAACCTGAAAATAATAAAAGGTAGGAACATATTCCCAGAGTAGGTATGCCAACCCTGTCTCCCCAGAGCTGTCTCAGTTGTGAATGCCTCTGAGTACTGGAACATGATTGAAACACCAAGCCTGAGATCTATATGTTATCTTTTTGTATTTTTTATGTTAGAAATAATTTTTTTACATTTTCAACTCTGACTCCATGTTTTTACTCCTAGTTCCCTTCACCTTCCCCATTCCTGTCTTGTTGAACAAGTTATCTTATAAAATGGTCTAGTCCCAGTTCACATTATTTTTCTTTCTTTAGTATTTGTATCATTACACTCTAGCTGTTATTTTTATAATAATATCAAGTTTTCTTTAATCATATTGATTTTTTTCAAATATTTCCCTCTAATATCTCAGATTTTTTTAGTATGTATTGGTAACTCCTTCCTCCTCAATATTTTTCCCTTTTTAAAGGAAAATTCTGGGTAGAGAAAGATGTTAAAAGAGATTACAAAGATGACTATAGAACCATATTGTCCAGGTGTGGTTAGCATATTTTTATAAAAAGAAATAGTATGAGAGAGATGTATGGATTCTTAAAAACCACTTTTTAAATGGAGTAATGAACACCTCCCCCTTTTTAAAATTGAGATAAAGTTCACATAACAAAATCATTCTAAAGTGAACATTTCAGTGATGCTCATGTTAGGCAGAAAGACATACGATCAGGATGAAAAGAGGGTGGGGTCCACCAAGAACTCAGAGAGCTAATCAGATACAGCCAGAGAGCCAGAAAGGACTCTCAAGAGTTGAGGCCCTTTGCAATGCAAACTCATTCCATATGCTGATCTGAGCCGACCTTGGGACTTGCTATATATAGCTGATGCAGGGTAGGGACATGGGACTAGCATCATGATTAACTTTTCCTGCCTATGATGAAAACGCCAAGATATAAATAGCATAGTAAGAACAGGAGGGCCTCCATCCTAAGGCTGAGATTCTATTTTAAAAACCATGGAGTTAGGAGGTCAGATTCCTGACATATTCTTTGTATTCAGACAATAACCCACCCTATCTTAAGGCAAGGCAAGCAGTCTTGACTGATATGTTCCCAGTGCTTAAGGGAAACCACTATCTTGGAGAAGAACAGGAAGTTTATTCTATAGAATTATCTAGAGGCCTGACTGGGTGGTAACATAATGTGTCACACAGGAGAGAGACATTATGAGACCACAGGTCAAGCCTATGCCCAACAGCCCCTGCCCCCATCCTGTGCCCCATTCTTGAAAGCCTTAAAAGACAGAATCCTAAGCCTTTAAGTGTGCCTCCTCTCTGTGGTTGCCTGCACTCCCCTTTCTTGGACTGTGTATTTTTAAGAGAGTTTTTACTGCTCAACTTACACGTTTTGTCTTTGCTCTTCCAGTGGTGTCTTTGTTATTTTTCTACTTCATTCTGTTTTCCAGACTTTAAGCACAAGCCTTCACACTCTGTCCTACTTCAGATAAGTAGGCAGGGGCTACTGAGAGCTCTAATTTGAGCTTGCAAGTTCCCATCAGTGAGGTTCCCCTTCCTCTTTGCTTTATTCAAGGAAACCTGCCTTTGTCTACCTTGACTCTGGCCTCTTCCTCACTAAGAGGGTATTCAAATAAAACTGTCTTTCTGCTTCACTACTGTGTCTCTGCCCTTCAATTCTTTGTTGTGGCGAGGATAAGAACCGAGGAGAACAAACAGCCCCCTCCCTACACTACTACATTGGCGTGTTGTGCAACCACCATCTGTGTCTGGTTCCAAGACACTTTTATCTCTCCAAAAGGAAGTCCTATACCTGTAATCTCCCCATCCCCACTTCCCTCATCCCTGTCAACTGCCAGTCTGTGTTGTTTCTGTATATTTAATCTGTTCTGGATATCATATGAATGGAATCATACAATATATGATCTTTAATGTATGCCCTTTACTTTTTAAATATGGTAATAATGGAAATCCTTTGAAAATCTGATTAAAACCATGGGCATTCTTACAAACATGCATAAACACAAGGCGTGTATGTAATATAAGGGATTCTTAAATCCCTTGAAGCTAATTGCTTAGATCCAGATTAAGAATCACTGAAGTAGTGAATGAAACATTAGGTAGTTGATGTACCACAGATACTACTAAAATGCTACAATCTCTTTTATTCTCTAATGCTCTAGTTGTCCAAAAAGAATACCACTTTCAGCAAGGAATTGTCTTAAATTCCCACGGAGTCTTTCTAGACAGCCAGGCATCAGTATTTTAATGGAGAAAGATTAAGGGAAGGTGGAAATGGAAAGTTTCTCTGTTGTTTTTTTTTTTAATGAGAGTAGGTTTCAAAGGATGGTTTTCTGCTGCTCCATCTTGTCTCTTAAAAAGATAGCTTTTCAATTCCACCAGGAATGTTTCTGTTGTTTTCCAGGGATTTTAATGACCCACATCCTATTTAATTTGGAAGTGTTAGGAAATATTAGGTGGAATCATTGTGAAAATAATGACAGTCTTGATAAAGCTCTTGGCTTTAACTTCTGTATTCTTTGTGAGTCAGGGATTCCAGTGGCCTGACAAGTACCCTCATTTTAAATTATTAATTTAATACAGTTTATTTCCTCATCTTTTTCAAGGAGATAGCCACTAAAAATTTTTTTGTTCTTAAGATATGATTTCCTTTTAAGATAAAAATAAAGTAATTAAGTGAAACATTTAAAGAAACTTCTATGAATTTATAATTTCTTGAATACTCTGGAATCTGATAACCTGTTCACTTGCTGAAGTTGATACTAAGATCATAAAATTCTTAACCTCAGATGAGTTAATCACCAAAGAAATGGTACAGTTTATAGGTGGTTTATTGTATAAAAATTACAGAATAAGTTGGATTTTTCAAACATTATATTCATGATTTGTGTTCCCACCTTCAAAACAACAGAAATTTTGAACCCAAGAACTGTTTTTACCCAATATAAATTTTTATGTGAATGATACAAGGAATACTTTTATTACTTTTTTAAGTTCACTTTTGTTTTTACTATTGCCTTTAATTGTATTACATGAGAAACACTTGACCTGTCAGAATAGGTTTCAGTTAATAGTGGTTTAGCTGTAGATTAAGTGGTAATTTTTAAGTAAACACTGTAGCCATTTATGTAATGAAATCTGTTAATGAGCTTTATAGAGAACCAAGTCATTCATTCTACCATCAGTGACATAAAAGTCCTACCTTTATGTAAGTCATTACATAAAGGAAGACATATGAATTAAGCAGGTATTCACATAACTTTTTGAACTCATTATGTGGCATTAGAAAAATTTCATGAAATTATGAAGGGCAACCTATTTCTTCTTTTAATAGATAGCACCATATCTCTTAGTAGGAACTGGATAAGAGTACATTCCCTCTAGTTTATCAGTATACTATGAATATCAGTCTCAAGTCTACTAATTTTTCATTTTCCATTTTCTTTTTTCTCTTTTGCTTCCCTGTTGAAGGCTGAGTATGAGTTTATCAGCTCTGGTCTCTACCTAGTTGTGTTACTGCACTTGTGTGAGCAAAGCTTTTCTGATATGATGGGAAATACAAATGAACCCAGCACACGTGTCCGAGTAAGTAATAGTGGAGTGGGGAAGAAGGGAGGGTGTGATGCAGCAAATGTTTGCTTTGGAAAGCATATTGTTTTATACGTTCACGTTCTGTTTCCTTTGGGAAGCTCTTATATTAAAAATGTGTCTTAAAAATAAAATATATTGTAGATGTAATAGAAATTGCTGTCTTCCTTCTATATCAAGCAGCCTAATTTTCTCATAAAGCTATTTTAGAGAATAATTTTCTAACTCTTGAAGGTAATTGGAATATTGAAAAAGAGGAATAAAATTGGAAATACCAAGGGAAAATGTTCTTTTTAATGGGGAAAAAAACAAACTCAGTATTATAACTTAGAAACCTGAGCTTGAACTCCAACAAAAACTGAAAAAAATGTAGGAAATTAATTTTATTTGTTGTTTTCCTGCAAAAGATTACTAGTGTACTAATTTTTTAAGCATCATATTACAGACTAGTTAATATGGATGGTAATTGGCATTTACTCTGTATACTATTACCTTAACACCTAGGCTGTTTGTTAGATACTCCTTAGTTTGTTCATATGTTCATATAGATAGTCGAAACTTTTTGCCTCAGTGTACCAGTAGAAATTTATACTCTGCTGCCTTGCCCATGTTGTAAAGGACTAGGGTCTGCATCTCCCATTACTGTACCATTCTGAACACCGCTTATCTTGAAAACATGTTAAACATATTCTTCAAGCTACTTTTTATATAAATGTTCACTTTGGTGATACAAATATAGCAGTTTATGTTGAGGTATGTTTCTACTTTGAAAATTGTTGATCAATTTATATAATAGTGCTTATAAGTTGGTAAAGCATTTTTCTGTAATCATGTTAAAATTATTCCTTTAAGCCAATTGACAAATTATCATTGAGAAAGAGAAAAAATTCTCAAGACCATTCAGAATTTGAGCAGAGATCTCTTGAATTTTGAGTACTTAGAAGCCATAGTACCTAAATTTAGTTAATGCCATAAAATGATTTCTAAAAAGATGACATCTCTTCAGAGTGAATGAACCATATAAAGAATTATAGAAAGGTCTGTTGAATTCACGCTTTTGTAAAAGGCATAGATAAGTTAATATTACAGTGAAATCATTTTTTTAATTTAAAATATTTTTTTAAAGAATTAAATGTGATACTTTTAGAGCTATCAAATTTAGGCAAGAAAATATTTTTTTTGATTGACCACTAAAATTAAATCATTTGGGTCCAAATTGCAAACCTTTTTTTTTCTCCATAATATTTTGAAGTGTTATACAAGAAGATAATACCATTGAATAAAATCATTGTATCTGCTGCCAGTTTATACGTGATTTTTATATGAGTAATAATGATTATAAAAAAATACATGATTAAAAAAGTAATATCCATAAGCTTGTAAATTTTAATTTAGGGAGAGAAAGACCCCTATTTAAAGGCTTAAGATGGTGTTTGACTTTTTAAGTAGAAATGAATCTCCTATACTGATTTCTCTTTAGATCCATTTGCAGCATTTAAACTACTGTATTTCTTTCTGCATTGTTTCTAGTTTATTAACCTTGCAAGAACTCTTCAGGCACATATGGAAGATCTCGAAAGTAGGTGGAATTTCCCCTCCCCCAGACTTGTTGAATTTACTTTTGCAAATTAAACCCACAGAGCAAAACCTAAGTATATACTCTTTCTACCAAATTTAGAGCTTCATTTATAGGCTTAATAATACCAGAGTAATTGATTTGGGAAGATGGGTTGGGCAACTGACATTATTTTTATTAGTTAGATGTTTTTAATTACATTAATTTAAAGTACAGAGCAATGCAATTTTAAGCACTAGTATTTTATTTTGAATACAATTTTATTTTTGATCACTTTAATTTTTAACACTTTTAATCAAGAAGACGTTTGACCACTAATCAAACCACAGTTCTTAATCTGTTAGATTGTGTGTATGTATAAAATTTTACTTGTTATTCAAGTTTTCAGATCATAAAAGGTTTTCCTTTGGTTTGTTTATAGTTCTAGGAAAATAGCGGTGAAAGATTTCTGATTCTGAGTCTGCAACAGAAACCATAGTTTTGTTTTTGCTCCTCATGGACCTTTAGTAGGCAGTCAGCTCTGCCAGCAGCTCCAGTTTCTTTAAGATCGTGTTCAAGCGATAGGACTTCTGCCTGGGCTTCTCCTATGTGAAGTCACTTAATGCCCAAATCTTTATAGGCATCTGCAGAGCTTACCCCCTTCTCAAAGTCCTACAGCCTCCAGGGTGCTTCGTACCAGGTGGGCACAAATATTGGTGGCTCTGAACAGTTCCTGGGAATCCCGGATTACCCTACCTGTTGTACTTTTCATCCAAAGGAACTGGCTCCCCATGATCAGATTCTGACACTCTTTGAAGTGTTTTTGAAGTATGTATTCCATAGATGATTACCTGATTACCTTCTGTACCCATCTTCAGATACTTGGGAGTGTGCTCTGTAGTGTGCATATAACATTGTTACCTTTCGAGAAAGCTTAACATCCTTTGGAGGAAGGTTTGAGGAGGACTTGGTCCTCATTAGAATCTTTTAATTGCTTCAGTAATTCTAATACATGGATTTTTGTTATTATGTTGTTAAAGATTTTTTGTTTTAAAAGGAGTAGAGGTACAATCAGATAATAGGTTTTCACAATTTTAGTATGTTAATTGCTTCAGTAATTCTAATACATGGATTTTTGTTATTATGTTGTTAAAGATTTTTTGTTTTAAAAGGAGTAGAGGTACAATCAGATAATAGGTTTTCACAATTTTAGTATGTATGAAAATGGTATATACAGGTTCAAATGTTTTATGGCAAGTGGGAATTCAATTAGTATACATCTTTTTTCCTTTCTACCTTCTTAGTTCAGATCCCTTATATTGTCCAATACTAAGATCTTTTTTTGTAAATTACAATTTGTACTTTGTCAGGTGTGATGATAGTAATTTGTTTCAGTGCACATTTTCCCCAGATTGTTTCTCTTTTGTTTTTTAAACTTAACATTCTTATCTAGAATTTAGTTTCCTAAATATAGCATTGTCTACTCCCAGCATGTGAGAAGAAAAAGACAGAGGTGAAATACACCCAAACTTCTCTGGGAGTGAAACATGTTATGGGTGCTACAAGATAATTCCTAAGTACCAGAGTCTTAATATATTCTGAAAACTTTTTCTGACTGAATTTTTCCTCTCCTGTGGTGTTAATTGAACTGGCACTTAATTTAGTGTTAAACTCGTTTTAACTTGAACTGCAATTTGACATTTCTCCATGATATAGCATAAAATGTAACCATAAGATATACTTTCATGGGCTAAGTTTATGTTTGACATCACTTATTAAAAATTGAATTTAAAAATTTCTGCTACATAAATACACAATATATGATGACTTAAGCTTCATCTATTCGTGAGTAATATTCTTGTTAATTCCATTTGCAGGGTGCTCTTAAATTTTCTGGTATTAAAAAAAGGAGAGTATACATTTAACTTTTCTGCCCTTAATAGGGGAATTGCTGGTAGATAGTTATTTTCTTGAACTTCCATTTTCTTCCAACACATAGCAGTTTACAGAATACCTAGTTTTCTACAGTTATGTCCTTCCTGAAAACATTCTAGGACATTTTATATTAAACACTTGAGCCACTAATGACTCCAAAATAAATTTGAGGTCAGAAATGTTGCAGAAGTTTTGTTTCTGATGGTGTAGAAGCATAGGAATAATCTCAACAAAAGGTTTTTACTAAATCAGTAATTTTGACTTAGGCTGTATGTATTAAAGCTTTTTTGACTGACTAACTAGAGCATTTTCTTGGCACTATATAGACATAGCTTTGATGTAAATTGCAAGAACACCCATAACCTATTATTCTGTGTACATTTTCTTTTGTTCTCATTGGATGCATCAAACATGCAACGGTAATAAGCCAGATTCTACTTAGGTGTGTGAGAGCACTTGCCTTAAGTTCTCCAGTGTATATATCGTTAGCCAATATGAACACAAGTTGATCTCAGAAACTTTTTAGAAGAAACTCTTGAACCACATTTTTAAATATTTTTCATTTTTATAAAAACTAACATAACAAAAAATTGTGGATGGGCATCACCCACAGTTAGCCACCCTAACCCTGTCAGGATAACTTAGATTTTGACTAAACAGTGTATTAAATTGGGATTTTTATTTGACAAGTCATTGCTGCTCTGGCTTCATATTTACGCTTCCATTCTCATCCCCCTTAAAATCATTTTTGATCATCTTGTTTTCTTTCAACAGCTTCAGAGGATGATTCTGAAGAAGATGGAGACCATAACAGAGAATTTGATATTGCCTAACTTCATATAAAACAAATGGATGGTCTGTGAACAACTGTGTTTATTACAACTGGCAATTGAGTATTAATTTTGAGGGGGAATGCCTGTTGAATATATTGATTATATGTGTGTGTATATACATATATAATGAATATATATATGCATATGTATGCATGTATATATATATTCATTCTCAAGTGTTGCTGAATTAAAATTCTGCTGGACCTTTAACATGGTCATATAAGTTGGTAATCAAAAGTATTTTTCTGGTAGGTGAATGGGAAAGTGTTAACTTTGTTTTACATATCTAAGCAGTGCTGACAGCCTGTTTTGTGTTCTTATTACTGTAGTCATATTTATGAAAAGAAGTTCATGTTTTAGTCTCTTGGTAGTGAAAAAAAGTGGGACAAAATATACTTTCAAAATAAAATGCCAGATGGCACCTGATTACTTTAACTTTTAAGATGCCTTAAGTTGCAGTCTTCATATTATCATAATCATTTTCTTCCACTTATTTTAAAAAAGAAAAAAGAATGGGAAGTAAGTTCTGAAGAGCATTATATTAGATTTCCAACTTTAATTTGAATTCTAAATTGACTTAGCAATAAAATCTAGTTTTTAAAAAAGTATAGAAATGTAAAAGGTATAAGTGATGGATAAATTTTTGTATTGATTGGAAAGTGCAAATTATATTTGATAGTCCATAGTATGTAGATATTCCTCTTAGGAATACTACAGCTGTAAATTATATCAGAATTGTCAGTTAATGCTATTTGGTAAAAGAAAAAGAAGGGGAAAAATGTGTTACAATCTTAAAAATTTATGGAGTATTTTTAAATCCCACCTTATGTTCAGAGTTTAAAGTGCTGGTTTTCAACGTGTTTTTTTAGTGTTGTCACTTCTTGTAGATAAATAAGATATAAATAACCTGTTTGAATTCTGGTTGTTTTTAACTTGGTAATTATGAGCATTTATTTGATGACTTAATATTTTCATTACCTTTTCACCGTGAATAGATCTACACTGGTCTTGAGTTTGGTTTATTTCCATAACACTGTATATTTCCTCTGTCAACACCCTGATGATACACTTTTAAAAGTACCTTCAGGTGGTTTCAGGTTAAATAAAGTCTATGTCATGGCAACAAACTACCTTTTTAGAACCCAAGTAGAAACCATGTAATTTCTCAAATGTGAATCAACAGTTTGCCCACATTTAGTCAGTTTTTTGGTCTTCATGTAAAACCTTGGCTTGAAATAAATGCATACTGATGGATATACTTGACAGTTTGAAATGTTTCCTTTTCAGCGTGCTCAAAGTAGACTTCAATCAAACCTTATAGCCAAAAATTTTCTCATAATACCAAATCCCATTTCATACAAAAATGTTTCTGAAATATTTGCCCAACTTTTACCTTTTATCTTTGCATTGCCTTACTTAACACAGAAATAAAATTTCAGGGTGCCAGTTTCAGTATCTATTCTCTGAGTCCCTAGGGGGATGCTCTGAATTTTAAACATTTATACTTTTAATAGGACTGAGTACGAAAATTATCTTCTGCTTAACCCACAAAATCTTTTAAAAATTTAACTGATAGAAAATATTCCTTTGATGTGCATACAATTTACTTATAGTTATATTAAATACTAAATGATGGATACAGAGACAGTGGTTTGTGCTTTATAGTATTCCTGTAGTTTCTTAGTGCCACTTGGTATTTCAATATTTTATTATTTTCTGATACCCTATGAATATGAATTAGAAGGAATGAGGAAATTCTCTTTTACTGGTTATTTTAAACTCTGAGTAAAAGTAGGGACTATATGCTACTCACTGCAAAGAATGTAAATCCTAGGAAAATGTAGTTAAAAATATGTTATTCTCTCTAGATATCTGTCAAACATGAGAATTCATATTGTAATTATTAGCTAGAACCAAGGTGTTGAAGAAAGCAGTTTATAAATTATGAATGTAAATATGCTTATGTTATTGTCAGTAAGTACAGACTTGAATGATAGTTATCTGTTGACCACCAAATAGAAGGGTCTGTTAACAGATGCTATGATACATAAAGAAAATTAAGATTTAGCTCTTCATTCCCAGGGGTCTCTAGGACTTGTTCGAAAATGAAATCAAACCTGGAAAATTAATTATCAGTTTAAAACAGCCATTTTGGAAGAGCTGACATAGATTAATAGAAGAAAATGAGTTAATACGGTACGAGGGTGAGTGGTAGGGGATATTTTACAGCAGTGTTGTCCAGTAAAACTTTCTTAGGATAATGGAAATGATCTATAATTTGTATTGCCCAATATGGTAGCTACTAACCAATGTGATTTGAACATTTGAAATGTGCCTAGTTACATTTAATTTTAATTAAATAGCCACGTGTGACTTGTGGTTACTCTATTGATACTTAGAGATTTAAGAGGTAAGATCAATCTTAGTTATTAAAGGAATGGTAGACTTTGAATAGGAAAATCAGGAAAGAATTCCAGTTTAATGTTCACTATTAGTAGCACTATTAATAGCCTATCAGTAATAAAATACACATCTCAATCACACAAAATCTCAGATTTAAAGCTTCACAGAGCATAATTGTTTTTGAGTAGCATAGTGTAACATTTGCTCTTTTAGTACCAGACAGCCACACCATTTAGTCTCGTCATCACTTTGTAGTTACTCATGTCTTCTTATCAATAGTGCCGTTTTCAATTCATAAATGGCATAAACTGGGATTTTGCCAATGGTCGAGTTTGAGAAATAGTATATCTCCTTATAAGAAAAATATTCCTCATGAAATAATTGATGGGATATGGGTTAGGGAGATATTACTATCTTTGAACCTTTCAAGTTTCTAGATATAAATACAACTATGCAAACTATTCTTTATTTTGTAATACTGTTTTTAAGCTGTAAAGGATGCTAAGAAAATTACTAATTTCAGCTTCTTCCATTTTCATGTTTTAGCCCCAAAATGATTAATTTCACCTTTGCTTAAAATGTACGGTACAACTTTGAAGCATTGCACATTGTCACTACAGTAATACTTAGTGTTCTTCTGTTTTCATGTCATTCAGCTTGTCAGTGCTTATGGGGTGTGACATACCTTATATAGTAACAGGTATGGTGGTAGGAGAAAAATCATTAAAGGTACTATAAGTGCTAGTCTCTTTGCCATCCTCCTGGTATGGCTATTTTTTCTTGTTTCAAAAATTCTATAAATGTTATTAAAATTCTACCCATTTGTGATGGGCAATAAATACTGTTGTGGTCCAAATGGTGTTCTAAAAATAATGAAACTGCAGGATTATGTGGAATATCAGGTGTTGAAATCTGTAGTTCTCCAAATTTTAAATCTAGGAAGATAAAAATATTCAGAGGAATTGGTTGCTAGATTATCCAGCAGGTATTAGTGATATCTAAATGTATAGATCTATTTCAAAGTGAGGTTTATTCTCTATATCGTGTTCATGAATAAAGAAGCAAGAACCTAGAAATTGCTAAAGACCTAGAGACTGCCAAAACTATAGTGGTAAGTAAAAACTTCTTAATTCAGTTATAAACCAAGGTGGTTTAACTAAAAAGGAAACATAGAGCAGGTAAGATACGTAGAATAGAAGTTTTTATTTTTACTACTTGGTCTTTTAAGTTTTCCCTCATTCAAGTGAAAGGTACATTTGGGGTTGCAGTTGAGACCACTGGTCTAAACCATTTAAATTATATCTAAGACCATTCTTTTAAAATCTTTTAATAATGAACTTAGATTTTTTATTACAATGATTACATTAGGATTATTATTGGAATAAGGAAAATGCCACAAAAACTTAATTTTCATTGTCAAGTTTTATATTAAAATCCTACACAGGAATCATTACAAGGTATTCAATATCTTAGTCTGAGACTTTCAAAATCAGTCAAATTGAACAGCATATTCATTTTCTTCTTCAACTACCAAAACACAGTCATCATTATAAGGTGATTGGGGTGCAGTTGAAAAAACTGTGGTGAAACCAGAATCCAAATTTCTTTTGTACAGGAACCAAACAATTGCCCCCAAAACTGTCAAAATCACTGTGCTAGCAATCACCAAAGCTGATATTAAAATGTGGTTATCTGAAAAGGAAAAGAAAAAAAAATATGGGAAATCAGGGTACACAGGTTGCCAATAATGCATCTTGGGGAGCACAAATAGTTTCACGTGTAAATATCTGCCTTTTTGAGAGTTCCCACAGATAAGAAAACAAAAAGTATACACTTATTACCAATAGTTCAATTTCTTAGCTTGAAGAATTGCCATACTTCAGATTCTCAAGTACATTTTGCAGATCTCCACTAAAGCTCCTAAAGGGAGAATTACCCACACCTAGGGTACACCACAGTCCTATTTGTCTCCCTTGGTTTTACCTCCCTGACCTAAGACTACAAATTCAGACCTGCTTTCTTCAAGAGTAGTTGTCTTTAGGTAATTGTTCTATTAGTGAAGCTTAATGGTTCATACAGTTTTGGGATTTAGTATTTGTTTCACTGACACACCAAAAGTGGCACTTTAAAAATTTTTATTCAAGTAATTAACATTCTTGTGTGTGCCTGAAGTAATTGTGCACAACTTTGCACTTCATGGCTATTCAAAACTTGTAATCTTTCTGTATGAATTTAATAAATCAAGGGAAATTTATTGTTTTAGGAGTGAGGCAGAGGAAAATGCTTTGGGGAAGATAGTTGTATTAGATTTAGTAGTAAAAGACAAAAATACTAAAAATCCAGAACTTTTAAATTTACATAAGTACCTTGCATTACCATTACTTGAATATACTCATAATGCTCCTTTCAGCTGTGCTGAGCCCTGGAAAACTTAAAGCTCCAAGAAAAAATTGGCCAAAGTTACTTAAGATGAGGGAGAGCTGTTGATATTTTAAAATATTTTTTAATTTAAAAATTTCTTTACATTTAGGAGGAGTGAGGAAATGGCTATAGCCGAATCTCTCTTTTAAATCTTAAAATAGATAAAATTTTGTAGTTGCTGCAATTTGCTGAGTTATGTTATTCTTTAGGGACACTGAAATTTAAAAACGTGAAGCCAGTACTGTAAACTGAATTCAAATAACATTCTTCATAGTTTTATTAATTAAATTTAGCACAGCCCATTTGCAGTATAGTGCCCTAACTTTACAAATGTGAACATACTGATTTTGTCCATTAATTAGTGTAACAATACATTCATAATTAGTATCTAATTATGATTATGTGATCATGGCTCAATAAAGAAAGATGAAAAGTAAATTTTATTCTGAAAGAGCATAGTAATTGAGACATTGGTTTATAGATAATCTCACACCCTGACAATAAATTAAAAGACCTGGTATCCTAAGAACAGAACAGCATCCAGCATTGGTCGGGTTTTGGTGGATTCCTTGTATTTTTACATTCCCTTTTTTTACTCTTATTTTTAACATTTTTCAAGTGACTTGTGGCTAGCTGCCTCGTGGGCCTTTCCATTGGCCAGCTGCTTACTCCTGAAATGTGGAAGAGAGCCAGTCTTGAAGCAGCTTAGAGTGGTATGTTAAAACATGTAAGGTGTTATATTTGGGGGACAGTTGTACATTACAAAATCTGCTATCTACTAATTAAAGGGAAAATCCAGTGCTCAGTTTACTGGGTAAATAATTGCTATCATCTAACACCTAGTCCTAATTTAAAAACAGCAAAAATAACAATTAGCTAGGGAGATAAATCTTAACCTAATAAAGAGAAGTTGAAGCCTATAACAAACATATCAAAACAAGCTTTCACTGTCCTGTGGTTCTCAAACCCATACAGTCTGTCACCAATGATGTGTGTATGACTAAACAGAAACAACATGTTCCAACTCTACCTGCTGCTCTGGACGGCCAGCGCCCCCGCCACCTCAATTCCCCTTGTTTAGCTTGGCCTGACATCACTCTCTTGTTTGCCTTTTATTTTTCAAACTGCTCCTTCCTAATCATAATTACAGTGACTCAAAACTGCTTGACCATGTAAACCATTTGAGTCTTTTATGCAAATCTATTTATAGTTTGTTGTTGATGCCTCTCTCCATTTTACTCCCAAGTCCGTTCTTGAATTCCCTTAAAGGGTGACACCAGTAGCTGTTCCTGAGTCACCCAATCCAGGAATTGTCCTAGACTTGCCATTCACTAATCGGGACTGCATATCTTCATCTTTGTCCTGTCTGACCATTCCTCCTCCCACCTTCATGCTGTAGTTTTAATAATTGTATGAAGCCCAAACTTCATAATCCATCTTAACTTTTTGCTGGACTCCATCATAGGCTAATTTCTAATGCCTATTGTGTATATACAGTTCCCAGATTTTTAACCTTTTTATATATCTGAGGCACAGGCTTTAAATGATTGCCCAAGTCCTTTTTGTAAGTGACAGACGAAAAATTCAAACTATTCACTGGTTTATGCTGATTCATCCTCTGGAATAAACTTTCCTCTTTTCTGTCCAATATCTACTTGCCCTTTGAGATTTAACACCTGCATTATCTGCAGTAAGTCTTTGCTGAACCCAACTTGAGCTAACTACCCTTTCCTGTATGCCTGCTACCATTTACATCCTAGTACAGCTGCTCTAATTTTCTTGACAGCATTCTTCCCAAGGGGGTCTTCTGGCTTAGACTTGTGTGAAAAGGAACTCCCTGATTGCCAGGAACTCCACTCCACCTGTTTGTCTCCTGGTTGATTAAACTCAGTGGCTCTATTGTTAATTCATAAAGTCAGAGTAAACCTAATCCCTTTCTGTACGTAAGGGTTTCAAACATACTATCACTTCTTTTAGGTCTTCATTCTGCTCAAATATGGCCTTAACAATGAGGCCTCCCTGGCCACCCTTCTAAGAAAAAGCAGCCCTTTCTCCGTACACTCATTGATCCTTTTTCTCCACAGTACTTGTCATTGACATACCATGCATTTCTCCTTCCCACCAAGATGTAAGTTTCAAAGAAATTTTTTCTGTTCAGTCCTGCTCTGTCTGCAGGGTCAAATATCAGAAGAAAGACTGGCACATACTAGTTATGCATATTTATTAAATGTGTGTGTTTTTCAATGAATTCAAAGGTAACGAGTCTAAAGACCAAATGTTGCCATATCTTCCAGCTATTTCTGACATGGTTTTGAAACCCATTATAAACATCCACCAGCTCTTTAATACACGTTTCAATTTTGTGTAATCTTTTTTTCCCCTAAGTATACATGTGCATAGCTTAAAATTCAAAGTTCTACAAGGTATGTCATGAAAAATAATGTGCTGCTCCTGCCCCACTACTAACCCCTAATTTTCATTCCTCAAAGATAACCACCCATAACTTCTGTTACTTGCCTCCATGCTTCTGAATAATGTGCTTACACTGCTTTTCTTGATTTAAAAAATTTTAATTCTGTTAAGATACATGTAACAAAATTTACCATCAATAGCATTAAGTACATTCACATTATTATGCCATGTCACCACCATTCTTTTATAAAGTTGACTGCTTCAGGTACCTCGTATAATTGGAATCATAGTACTTGTCCTTTGCTGACTGGCCTATTTCACTTGGCCTAATGTCCTCCAGGTTCATGCATGTTGTAGCATATGTCCATTGCTTTTTTAAGGCTGAAGAGTAATGTACCTTTTGGCTATTGTGAATAATACTGCTATGAATGTGTGTGTACAAATAATCTCTTTGATCCCTCTTGACTTTTGGGTGTGTACTTAGCAGTGGAATTACTAGATTATTTGGTAATTTAAATTTTTTGAGGAGCAACCATACTGCTTTCCATAGCAGCTGTCCCACTTTACAGTCCCACAAATAGTGCACAAGGGTTCCATTTTATCCACATCCTGGCCAACACTTGTTTTCTGGGTTTTTGATAGCCAACCTAATGGATATGAGATAGTGCTTTCTTGATTTTTAAAGATGTTATATATTCCTCCTATAAAGGGAATCTGACTCCCCATATACAGACTTAAATACTCCTTTCCTCTTCCACCATAGTTATATCATAGCAAGCCCCAAATAGAGAAACTATGATACACATACCTGACAAAAGACTCATATCCCTAATGCTTAAAAACAAACTACCAATCAGTGAGAAAGGCAATCCAATTTTAAAAAATGAGGGCAAAAGATCTAAACAGGCATTTCACAAAAGAAGATGGCCAAATGGCTAATTAATGTGTAAAGGTGCTCAACATTATTTATTCATCAGGAAATGAAAAAAAATTACAGTAAATTCACTACACACCCATCTGAATGTCTAAAATAGATCGACAATATAATATCGTGTGATGGATGTAGAGCAAATGGAACTTGGATACAACAGCAGTGGACATATAAC
This sequence comes from Manis javanica, assembly GCF_040802235.1. Taxonomy (NCBI): domain Eukaryota; kingdom Metazoa; phylum Chordata; class Mammalia; order Pholidota; family Manidae; genus Manis; species Manis javanica. The sequence goes on from NC_133162.1 coordinate 126,654,363, forward strand.
AAGTTTAACCACTTTGAAAAATTTCATTGTTTCTATCAAACATGTCAGCTACCCTATGACCCTGCAATTCCATACTTTGGAATATACTCAAGGAAAATGAGAACATAGGTCCAAAAAAAGACCTATGAGACTGCTGATAGCCCTATCTTAATATAGTGCCAAACTAAAAATGACCCTAATACCAGTAACAAGAAATGGACAAATTGTGATACAAAATATGCAACAAAAGAAAGTACAATATATACATGGATGAATCTAAAAATAACTGAAAGAAGCCAGTAGAGTTACATTACGTTCAAGAAAAGCAACTCTAAACCATAGTGACAGACATAATGATAGTGGTTATCATGGGGTGGATATGACTGGGGGGATGTTTACTGGGAAGGCCTTGAGGGAACTTTTTGATGTGATGGAAATACATCGATTTGAGTGGTAGTTACACAGGTGTATACATAAGCAACCATCAAGCTTTATATTTAAGATTTGTGCATTTCATCCTATATTATTTTTATTTCAAAAAAATAGAGATTAGAAACTATACCATCCAGTTGCAAAAATCAAAAAGTTTCATAACAGGCACTCATACATTTCTTCTGGGAATGTAAATTGGTACAACTTTTAAAGAATACCAGTTTCAATCGAAGTTACATAGTCACTTTCAATCCAGTAACTATTTCAGAGACTCATCTACAGATAAACATGTATGCATTCACTGTAGCATTGTAATAGCAAAGGTTTGGAAACCCAGTAAGGTCTGGAGCTGGTTAAATTAACTATCTCCATCCATATAATAGAAGATTTTGCAGTTGTAAAAGGAAGATAAACTCTAGGTAATGATATGGAGAGATACCTAGGATACATTAGTGAATAAAAGGGCCAAAATAAGTCATATATCTTGATTTTCTTGTATTGGAAAAATAAACACTAGACAGTTAAAAATAAATTGAAATGGTGCCCCAGAATGGGGTGGATGGGGAAAGTATGGGAGATGGACTTTTCTGTGTTTGCCTTTACATAGTTCTGCTTTTTGAATCAGGAAAAACATATTACCTGTTCCTTTTTAAAAATGTGCATTTAGTAAGCCTTAAAGGAAGTTGCTTTGTGAATTGTAATTACAACTTTGAGGTAGAAATCTTTTAAACAAAAGATGTGGAGTTGTTTCCCACAAAAATAGATAATGGAGTTAAATGGAATATAATTTGGTGTTTTAAAAAACATTCACAGTTTGCAGTTAACATATTTCAAATGTCAAGTCTTACTAAGCTAAGAGACTTTTGTACATTATAGAAGTCAATTTACTTTGTTATAAATTATTTTTTTTTGAGAGGGCATCTCTCATATTTATTGATCAAATGGTTGTTAACAACAATAAAATTCAGTATAGGGGGGTCAATGCTCAATGTAGAATCATTAATCCATCTCAAGCCTAATTCTCGTCAGTCTCCAATCTTCTGAAGCACAACGAACAAGTTCTTACATGGTGAACGAATTCTTACATAGTGAATAAATTCCTACATGGTGAACAGTACAAGGGCATTCATCACAGAAACTTTCGGTTTTGATCACGCATTATGAACTATAAACAATCAGGTCAAATATGAATATTCGTTTGATTTGTTATAAATTCATTTTAATGGGTCTTTAGTAGCATTTTAACATGCTATAATCAATGTAATTTTTTTCTTGTGGTAAAAATTTTAACAAAAGACCATTACTTACCTGATAAATATTTCTTTTCATATGGGACTAAAATACAAAAGAAAATAATAATTAAAATTTTAGTTTGTCTTATTCTAACTAAGACAAATGCTTTCAAAGTAGTTTAAAATTAACTGTTTAACAGCTTAGTATTATCCATATTTCTATTGTTTGGTCAATTGCCTGTATTATCTGTGTTACCTGTTTTGAATTTTGTTTTTTAAAAAATGTAGAAGTCTACAAAATGCACTAGTTTGGTGGGAAAATAATAAGGGAACTTAAGACAATAATGATGAAGTGAGGGAAAAGAAGATTTTGGTTAGAGAGTTTGCAGAAAACAAACAGTAAAATCAATATATGGCTGTGACCTTTCCTCATTAGTATGGATTTTGTTCACTATTTCTGATGTTTCAGAGTTACAGTTTAAAATTTTGGTTTATACAATGGTGTTCTGAGTCAAAGTCAAGAAAAGAACCAATTTTTAAAAAAGGATGCCTCCTACCATAAAACTGGCAAATATTATTTAATAACCAAAACTGACTGTAGTCAAGTACCCTGCTGAGGCAAGTAAAAGAAAGTGTAATTCCAGATGTAAAGAAATTAAATAAATAATCAGAAACATATAGTTCTGGTTTACAGTTGAGATAGAAGTGGGGAATATACTAAGAATGCAAAATAGGGATATGGCTGTGTCATGTTTCAGGCATCCACAAATCATATTTTGAAATTTTAAATGTCTTTAATGAGAAAATTCTTTCTAAAACTTAGAAGAGCAGACTTCGTCCAATATCTAAAAAATGATAATAATTGTGAGACAGGATAAATTTTGTTCATTAGAAAGCATTCTAATGAGTCAGAAGAAAACTTCTATTTTAATCCAGAATAAATTATAAACCGATGTAACTTGTTTGTTTAAACAAAGGATGTTCTTGTATAGAATCAAACTCTTTGTAAACTAACACTAGAATTCTGGAATCATCAGAATTTGGAGTCAGACATGACTATTCTTCACCACTTCCACTGTTCAATCAAATCACATACAAAGAGGCTATAATAATTGGTTTGAACAACAGAACAAATATTTGACCTTTTGCAAGCTCTAAGAATAAGCAGAATGCTGGTTGACATGACCTCACCCTATCTATAAAATATGAGAAAATTATATTTGATTTTCAGGAGACTGGGGAATAAACTATCTTAGTATATTCTGAAGTCTTCTCCCTCTATCAAGGCATACTTATCTCACAATTATTTTAAAATCAATCCTACTTTCCCCACCCCTCTTAGAATGGGAAAGGGTCCTCATTTGTACTTACTAGCTGCTTTACAAAGGGTTCCTTCCACAGAAGAAACTTCACAATTTCCTTTTTTCCATTCACCTGTCTTGGTGTGCAAAAAGGCACAGGTGTCAATTAGATCTTCACCATCTTCTTGGTCTGTCCATTTATCAAATGTCATATTTGACTTATCAAACCACTTGAAACTGGCATCTGTCAGTGAAGAATATTGTCAGTGTTATAACAGTTTAACAGAAAGCCAAAGAAAAGGGTCTAGGACAGAAGGTGGGAAATTACTAAGGTATGTTTAGTCTAAACTTCTGGTTATAGGATTTAAATTAGATGGAGGAATATATCCTGTGTACAGTCAAGTCAAAGGTATTGGTTTGAGAAGACTCAAGAAGATCCCATTTTTATAAAGAAAAATAACATTTTCATGGGGAAATAGCCAAGAAAATAAAATGCTAATATAGTAACCTTAGTAATTTCATTTCATTTTGAAAATAATTATGTATGTACTTTCTTTTTTCTACAGTGACAATGCCTTTACATAATAAAACTTTGATGTTTAGTCTTTATTGTAACCGTTGACTTGACACTACTACTAATTTTTGTGACCCTACCATATTAAAAAAAAATGAGCATGTCACCGCATTTTAATCCAGACACAGGAATCAACATTGACTCTCATATGTGAAACACTGAGCTGCTTAGGGAAAAGCTGTGGTACACGTCATGGGTGCATACTGAAAATACATGACTACATGGAACATCAACTACGAATTGAAGAATCTCAAAATCAGTTTGCTTAACATTAAGGGGAAAAGGGATATCCTAAAAGATAAATATCACTTACCATCTGTGTCAAAAAACATGCCTAGTAGGATATCATCTGGGCCTTTCCACTGCTTTTTCAAAGTATCCAATATAAATGCATTTTCTTCTTCATTATGTATGCTTATCATGTCTGCTCCTGAAATTATTTTAGGGAGGAAAAAAAAACACGTTCCCAGAATCAATGAAATATATATAAAAGTTATGCATTAAATAATACCTGTCTTACATTTTCACATCTTAAGATTATTTATATTATGCACATTCCTGAAGAGAATATACTAATGTAAAATGTGATAAGTTGAACAGTCATTTTATACTTCCTGTTCTTCTGAGGAAAACTGGCAAGGCCTTGTCTCATTGGTTAATGTTTTTCTTGGATTCTTTCATCTGGCTCAAGAATAAGGAGCAACAGCCATGTATATTTTACGTCTTACATAACTTCTTTCATCCTTACACTCTATAAGCTACATAGCAACCCATAAACATTAGCAGTAATTTTCAAGAGAGATTTTACTTTGTTTCTCAACCTAAAGAGACACTCGTAAATTAATCATTCCACTTTCCTACTTGGATAATATGAGAAAATGCTAGTGGAGTTAGTTTCTCTCCTGATACTTTTTTTTTCCCCCAAGTGAAAAAAATGAATGATGACATTAAAGTGTATAGTCATAGCCAGAAATCTGGTGGGAAGGATCCATCCGGCCCCTGAGGAAGATAAACAGAAAGGACAGGAACCCCCTTTTCCGCTGTTCTCAGCCAAATGAGGAATATAACATCAAAATGCTAAGAAACGACTTAATAGCCTCAGTAATTTTAGAAGTAACAATTTTTCTATTTTCCAAGAAATTGTTGATCTTACACATATTTTAGTTACTTTGTATACTACAACTAGTCGAAATACATGGAGGGTTGAGGAAGCTTTTCCTACTGTTAAATTACATTCTTCAAAAATCCGCACTTAAGCCTGAGTACTTCTGAGCATCTTTTTAGATCAGTGGTTCTCCACCTTGAGTGCACATCAGAACCTGGAAGGCAGAGTGAGTCAGTAAGACCCAGATGGGCCTGAGAATTTACATCCTAATTCTCAGTTGACACAGATGCAGCTGATCCAGAAACCACACTTTGAGAACTATCAGTCTTAAATAATAGGCTACTGTATTTATGATGTAACTCTAAAATTGACAAGTTTTTGTAATAAACAGTTAAATGGAGAAGAGAAAAAGAGCTATTAGGTCCTTACATGGTAAGAATTTGTATTAGGTGATTACTTCTGCATCTTTTAAAAGAGGCTAAAAAACAAACACACAACTACAAGGTAAGAAAACCAGGGCCAAAAATTTCCCCAAAAACAGACATACTGTTAGGGAAGAAAATTACAAACTGGGTAGGCTATAGCTTTATTATAAGTCAAAAATAAGGTCAATACTTTGACAGAAGAAAAACACTGGTCTCACACTATTAAAAAAGGCCATTCACCCTCACTAATAAACATAGCACAAGAAATACATGAAAAATGCAGTCTCACTGGTAATGAAAGTTAAAATAAGTGGATTTTTCAGACATGCAAAATTAAACAGTGTTGGCCTTGGGTGTAGTAAAATAGGAACTCCTAAGTGGTTAGTTGGAGTGAAGATTAGTACAACCTTTTTGGAGACGGTTTGGCAAGATGAAAACCCTAAAAACATTCTTTGACCCAGCAATCTTTAACAGTTATGCTAAGGCAATCATTGGTTCTGGTCACGAATGGGCACCATCATTAATGTTCATGTTTTTTATGACTACAAAAGAGTGGAAATACCAGTGGTAGATGACTGGTTAAACCAATTATGGCATATCTATGTAGTGGAAAAACAACAGTTATTAGAAATATGCATTCAATGTCACCGCCATGGAGAGACATTTTTTACAGGAAAATGCAGATTGATTACAGAATAGTTTGCCTATAGATACATATTGTAAAAAGCAAACATGAAAATATATTTGCCAGGGAAAAAAATTCTAGAAGCATTCTTACCAAAATGTAAAAAGCCATTATATTTCTTTAGATTGGTGCAATTTAGGGTGGTTTTGTTTTATCTTTTAAATATTTGCATATGTGTTTTTCTAAGTTTTCTATAGTGATTGTGCATTGTGTAATAAAGTTGATAAGACTGATCTTTAAAATACTTAAAAATATTTTAATTAATCCAAAATCAGGATTCGACAAGGTTCTGAGTCATACTCCATTTTTAAAAGACTATGTTTTCTTATAAGTTCCACCTGCTATCACCTCCCATCTGTTAAACGTCATATAGACTGTTAATCTGCTTTACCCTAGTACATACTTGTACTTAGTTGTGCATACTTGTGAAATGTGACCACAATGCCACTCTGGAAAAATCCTCAAGGGAAATATTTAACTAGGATATAGTTTAATTTTAAGTGTTCAGAGGTGAGTTTTTCATCATTTTCTCTGATCTTATGGCCGCCAATGGGAACTTTGATGATTCTTAACATCTAATTAAATACTGTATAAATTTAAATTACTATGTTAGGCAAATAAGACACTCTTTCATTCTCTTTAACAAATGACAGCATAAGTCTCTGAAGAATGCATGTACTCAAGCAAAATTTTTTAACAGTGCATTACCAGTAACACTACCTGCTGAGATATAATTTGGGTCTTAAATTCTTTTTATGGAGAGTGACATGGCTCACAGATCATGAAAAGAAAGATTGAAAATATTTTTTCTATTATGATGATAACGTGTAAGTTAGAAGTAAATGTTGCAAAATAAGAAAAATTTTAGCCTCTCACAATTATTTTCCTCAATAAGTAATAGCAAAAATAAGGAGAGGTAACATCAAATAAATTAACATAAAACACTGGGAATATTTCTAAATACAGCTCTTTGTAGCCCAGTAGATAACAAGTTACTTATTTCCTATACCCCAATGATAGGTTTAAGATAGGATTTTTTATAGCTGTGAAGATTTTATAAATATATACTACTATTTCTTAAGCTTTTCTGTTTCATACATAGCAAACACTGAATTCATGTCTGTCTACTGTTCTAAACCAAAACACTACCTTAGCCAAAAGTAAGTAACAGTATTATTATTATTATTTTAGTTAATACTCTGAGTCAGCAATGAAATAGGTACTTCCAGAATGGAAGGAAATGTAGAGGATTATCAAATAAATGATGAGGTTATCAGAAATGTATGAAAAATTTTAAAAAATAGTAAACAATTTATAAGTTTATAAAACTTATAAAAATGTTTCAACTTGGAAAAAACAATTTTCTTTAGACACAAGGCAGATTTTTTTAAGCAAATTTGTAAGTTTGTAAATGGCTGTACTGATTGAACAAGTAGTTAATGGACTGAAAGAAACAATCAAAAATCAGGCCACAAAGGTGCTGGGTAATTGCAGTTTTGTTTTGTTTGCTAAAGAAAAATAGCAAATACACCTAACTGCAACTCAGTTGTAGAGGAAGTCAGTTTGCTGTCTTAAACATGCCTCCATGTGGTAAGCAGTTGCTTAACTGCTAAAGATAAGTATTAAAGTTGGACAATGAACTTTGACCTTATGGTTCATACAAGCTAATAAGAGTATAGGAACTCTTATTGGGTCTTGGCCTCCTCCACTATATTATAAATAGTTAAAATTTAATTGAAATCTGTTTATGTCTAAGTATAATTAATAAAAATGGTTAAAAAAAGGTGAAACCCCATTTAAAAGAAATTATAAAACCAAAAAAATTTCCTATTATTTAATTTCCTTAAAACCATATTGGTGTTAGAAATTTTGTCTTGTTTTCAAAGAGCCCATGTTTGGCAGATAAGAGGTTTTCAAATGGAAACAATAAATATGTATTGAGTATTACCTGGCACTTAATAGGATTAAAAACTTCTAAGCTCAAATTTATTCCTTCTATATTAAGTGAATATGATTTGACAATCTTCTAAAATGTTTTATTAGTGGGTTGTCAGAAATCGTGTTTTTTAGGTAAAGGACATTTCTAAATGCTGGGGTAATGAATAGGCCGAGGACAAAATTTAATGAGATGATAAAGAGAATTTTAGATCTCACACAGTAATATGAAGCACCTTTGCACTCTCATATCACTGTTAATAGATAATTCAGCTGAAAAAGATGCTAGCTCACATCATAGTTTTAGTTTGAACTGATAAGCAACACAACAGTTAGGGGCTTAACAGTAAGGATGCACTTTGGGCCAAAGAGCCAAATACACAAAGAGCACCCAAGCACACATTTTAAAATGAAATAAAAAAAAAAAGTTTGTAATGTGAAGTTATATTTCCCAGAGCACACTGAACATATATCCTTTAACAATCAGCCCTTTTCTCATTTCTCCTTAATGTACACTTCCTTACCACAGTCTCACTTCATGGTCCCATGTAAACGGTACTTTCAGGGCAGGATAACAGATTAAGAATCCTGGTCCCAAAATCAGACAGACCCTGGCTTGAATCCTAGCTCTGCCAATTATTTATCTGTGTGACCTTGAACAAGTAACTGCACTTAATTTCTTCTCTTGATAAAATGAGGCTAATAATAAACTACCTGGTAGGTTTGTTATGATAATTAAAGCTGAGTGAAATATACCATGTGCTTAAGCACAGTGCCGGGCACAGAGTATGTACGTTAAATGGACATGATTGTTGCTAAGGTTTTATCACTCTGCTTGAGACAGTATTGTCTTGCAACTGCCTTCCAACTCGAGGGTTAAATGTACACCCAACTCTACTGCCTGTGGGTTATGTATTGTAGAATAAAAATTGTCCATTTATTGAGAAACACCAGGTAAAAGTGAGATATGACAAAAAGCCATTTTAAAAAGAAATTAGCAAACACTATTTACTGATTTGTGAAAAAAACAAAAAAATAATAAGCTCCTTACCCTGGTCAGTACACTGATTTCTGACATCCTCTATGCTTTCTACTTTGATGGCTTCTTGAAGAAAAATGTAACAACTGTCTTGGAACTGAACCCAGGTGGATGAAGGACAATCTATGTAGAAAAAGAAAAACACTGTTAGTAACTTCCTTGTCATGTGTTTTAAATTCCACATAAAAGTGAAATCATACGGTACTTGTCTTTTTCTGTCTGTAATACCCTCTACGTCCATCCATATTGTACAAATGGCAAGATTTCTTTCCTTTTTATGGCTAATATTCCATCATGTGTGTAGGGTGTGTGTGCGTAATATATGTGTGTATATATATATATATATATATATATATATATATATACACACACAGACACATCTTGGTTCATTCATCTGTTGATGGACACTTGGCTTGCTTCCATTATCTTGGCTATTGTACCTAATACTGCAATAAACACAGGGGTTTATTTACTTTTTCTAATTAATGTTTTTGCTTTCTTTGGGTAAATTCCCAGAAGTAGAATTACTGGGTCATGTGGTACTTCTATGTGTAATTTTTTGAGGAACCTCCCTTCTGCTTTCCATAGTAGTTGCATCAATTTCCATTCCTACCAACACTTCACATTATGGTCAAAAAAGATGCTTATTGAGGATTTCAGTCTTCTTACTGAGATCTGTTTTATGGCCTAATGTGTGATCTGTCCTGGAAAATGTTCCATGTGGACTTGAAAAGAATGCATACTCTGTTGTTTTTGGATGGAATATATCTATGAGGTTCATCTGGTCTAAGGTGTCATTTAAGTCTAGTTTTCTGCCTTTTTATCTTTCTCTTCCTTCTGGACCCCCTATTATGCAAATGTTAATACATCTGATGTCTCTGAGGTCCCTTAAACTATTTTCATTTTTTTTTCTTTTTTGTGTTCAGCTTAGGTGATTTTCACTATCCTGTATTCCAGATCATTGATCTGTTTTTCTGCATCATCTAATCTGCTGTTGATTCCCTCTAGTATATTTTTCATCAGCTCAGACTGGTTCTCTTTTATATTTTCTATCTCTTGACATTTTCACTGTATTCATCACTCTTCTCCTAGGTTTGGTGAACATATTTATGACCATAACTTCTCCTAGGTTTGGTGAACATATTTATGACCATGCAACCTTCAAGAGCAGAACTCTTTATCAGGTGTATCTCCATTTTGCTAGTTCTTTTTCTGAGGTTTTGTCGTTTTCTTTGATTTGGAACATATTCCTCTGTCTCCTCATTTTGCCTCTCTGTGTTTGTTTCTACGTATCAGGTAGGTCAGTTTCATCCCCCAATCTTCAAGTGTGGCCTGTATGGAAGGTGTCCTGTGAGGCCCAGAAGCACAAGTATCCCCTGTGTTGGCTACACTGACTTTCCTGTTGTGGTTGGGCCATAACTGCTGTGGGTACATTACTGGGTGAGGCTGGCCCCCAGCCCAGCTGGCTGAGAGGCCTGGCTGCAGCTGTGGCAGGTGTGCTGGTGGGCAGGAGCCATTCTGGAGTGGTGCCTGGTGGAGTGGGTGGGTTGGGTGGGGCAGGTCCACAGGAACATGCTGGGGTGGACGAGGTAGACAGTGCTAGCAAGGTAGAAGGAGAAAGTCCACCACTGGTGCCCACCAGTGCCAGGCCAGCTGGGCAGAATGAGTGCAAGAAAAATGGCACCCTGTAGGACTTCCATTCTTGGAGAAAGTTCATACAAAATCCTTGCTTCTCTGGTAATAAAATTAGTCAATAAATATCCTTCATGTATGACCCAGGTGCTTTTCAAACTGTTGCCTTTGTGCTGGGTCTTGAGCAAGTGAATTTGTGCATGCAACCTTCAAGAGCAGAATCTGTTTCCTACAACCCTCCAGCTCTCCCAGAGTTAAGCCCTGCTGATCTGAAAAGTCAGATGTTATGGGGGCTCATCCTCCAGTGCAGTCCCCAGGGCTGAAGTGCATGATGTAGGGCGTGAACTCCTTGCTCCTCAGAGAGGACCTCCGTATCTGTAATACCCCTCCTGCTTGTGGGCTACCATGCCAGGGGTGGGGGTACCAACCAGACCATGTCTCTGCCCTTTCTGTACTTCTTGATGTGTTTTTTCTTTATATCTTTGGCTGTGGAACAGCTGTTCTGCTAGTGTTCAGGTTGTTCTCAGAGGAAGTTCCGTATGTAGTTGTAGCCTTGGTGTGTCTTTGGGGAGAGCTAAGATCGGGATTCTCCAACTCCACCGTCTTGGTCCTTCTCCCTCTTTTTTCCTTCTTCCATTTCTGTGTTATTACCTGTTGTTATTTTCCGTTTGCTTGAAGAAATCTCTTTAGTGTGTCCTTAAGTACAGGCCTACTACAAACTCCTTCAGTTCTTCATTTTCTGTAATGTCTTTATACAGCCTTCATGTCTGAAAGATATTTTTACAAATAATAGAATTCTAGAATGGCAGCTTATTTTTCACTTAAGGTGTAATTTTATTGTTTTGGCTTCCATCATTCCTAGTAAGAAATCAGCTGTCAGTCCGATTGTTGGTTTTTCTGGCTGCTTTCAAGATTTTCTTTGTCTTTGGTTTTTGGCAGTTTGACAGTGGTATGCCTAGTATTTTTTTTAATCCTGCTAATAATTCGGTGTATTTATTTATTCTGTAGCTTATTTTCATTGGTCACTTTTGTAAAGTTCTTGGCTATTATCATTCCAAATAATGCTTCTACTCTGTTTTCTCCCTCTTCCTTTATGGGGCTCAAATTACGTATGTATTAGGTTTTTCACTATGTCCCATATGTTCTCTTTGCTCTTTTCTATATTTTTAATACTTTTGGCTCTCCACACTAAAATCATGTCCTTTCTAATTTACTAATTTACTCTTCAGTTTTAACAAATCCACTGTTAAACCCATCTATTGAGTTCATAATGTCATTGATTTTTCAGTTACAGAATTTTAATTTCTTTATATTTTTATAGATTCTGGGTCTCTGGAAAAATTCTCAATCTTACTATCTATATGCTTGAACTAAGTTATTTTTAAGTCCCTTTCTGATAACTTTAATTTCTGGGTCACTTGTGGCCTAGTTTTGTTGGTTTCTCCCACTGGCCTATTTCTTGGTATGCCTGGTAGGTTTCTTTTTTATCAAATACCAGACACTGTGTAGGAAAAACAGTAGGGGCTTTAGATGATGTCATTCTCCTTGAGAAAGGACTCTGGTAGGCAGCTGGAGTCCTGAAGATGAATACAGTCAGGGACTGAGCTCAGCACAGGGGGTGCTGCACCTCGGGGAGGCTGTGTCCATGGATCCCAACTGAAGGTCGGGATGTTCATGGCTATATAACCCCTCCTCCTTGGCAAATTAAAACTCAAATTTTTGTCGCCTTAACACCAGGAAATTGCCAAAAACTCTGCTCTCTTTTAGCTGCTTAAAATTTTGGCAACGCCCGTAAGGGGAAAAGTAGCACGGACTGTGAGGCTCACCTAAACAAACTTTCTGAACGGTCGGTCGGTCCTCTGATGCCTGCAAATATGATTCTTAAGGAATTTTTTTCTGGATTTTCTGGGTCTTAATAGGAGCATGTCTCCCACTCAGTTACAGATAGAAGCAGAATTCCTCCTTTCACTTTTGAACAAGTCATCAATGATTATTGGTCCATGTATCCATCATCCACCCAACAAACATCTGCTGAGCAACTTGTGTGTGTCAGGCACACTGGTCAGTGCTCAGTGTGGTGGGAGAGTCATACACACATATCATAAAGGTAAGATAGGGAAAATGCTGCAAGGCTACAGAAGAAAGAGTAAATAATTTATAGAGTAAGGGGACATTTCAAAAGGGAAGCAATATTTGAGCTATAACTCACAGGATAAATGAGTCTGCCGTGCAGAAAAGAAAAAGAGCAAGACATTCCAGACGGAAGGAATGCCATAAAAAGCACAATGCGAGGCACCTGGTGAGGAGTCAGATACTCGGGTGAGGGAACCAGGCAGGTCTCCCCCTCCCACCCCTCCTCCCACCAGAGAATGTTTTACGTATTAAGACATGATAGACATGAAACTCACATTGAAAGTCACAAGAACTGATACCTGATTCGCAAATTTTGATTTTGTTCTTTTTTTCAGTTTTCTGACTTTCTTCAGGTTTCTTCTGTTGCTTTTTCTTTAGCCTTAGAGAATTTTTTTAAAAACTGAAATGGAAACAGACTACGGTACCATGTTTGATGACACCTGACCCACCTTTGTAAATCACTGGAAGTTCTTGAACCACAAGTTGAGAAATGGTCTCATACTATTTCTAGTTAAAGCTACACACAGTGTTTTCAACTGATAGTAACACAAGGATACAAAAATGTCAATTTTTGAAATACTGTTTACATGGAATAAAGCATGTCTATAAAGCACACAAAAATACAGTCAACACCAAAGAAGGTAAAATTTATAAATTCTTTGTACACTTGTAGTTCCTATGCTTTATAAAAGGCTTTGTAAAGTATAACTGACCTCAAAATCATCGATTGACTAAGGTGTATTACTGTATCATTGTCAGCACATGTGCCAATTCCCCAAGAAGCACAGCCCTCCCCTTCCTGTAAGCTCTCACTCCTCTGATCTTCTGCAGGACTCTGCGCTACACACTGTGTGCAAGGCCTTTTCTGGTTCCTAAAGACCTGCTCAGCTTACCTCTAATGAGAGAGAACCGCTGTAAGGACACGTGGAGTAATAACAAAGCTAAGGATACTGTCTCCAAATAGTCCTCTTAGGGTTCTTATACCATCCCCACTTGGGCTGCGTCCCTGCCTAAAGCAGACATACTTTGATTTAGGAAATTATTCCTATTTCGATTAGTGGTGGCTAGGGTGGTAAGGATAATATGGCACAATCCATGGGGCCAGCTCCTAAGAACCACAGGTAGACATTCTTTCTGGAAAGGGGACCATGCTACCCTATGATAACAAGCACACATTCATATAGCTCTGATCAATCCTGCTCTGTTGGCAAGTTATCTGAATCTTGTCCTGTGTTCCCAACTGGACTGTTAATTGCATGACAACAGTGACCATGTCTTAAATCGAACTGTACCCTTAAGAATAACTATCATGGTGTCTTGTGCATAACACAAGATAATGTGCAGAGCAGTGGGTCACTGCAGGGCTCTCACTAAGCACAGTAGGCTGTGGAGCAAAGGCTGGCCTGACTGCATGATCCTGGCTATGTTACCTAACCTTCCTGGGCCCCAGCCTCCTTATTTGTAAAATGGGGATGATTTAACAGTACCTATCTAGGGGCGGGCTGTGGGTAGGATGCTGGTTCCTCACATGTGGGCTTCTCCACAGGGCTGCCTAAGGGTCCTTAGGACATGGCAGTTGGCTTCCCTCAGAGCAAGTGATTTAAATGAGAACAAGGTAGGAGTGCAAGGTGCAAATGTCTTTTATGATCCAACCTGGGGAGTCAACACTCCATTATTTCTGCAGTATCCTATTGGTTATTATATCAGCCCAATTCAGTGTGGAGGTGAGCTACCCAAGAGCTTGAATACCAGGGGGCAAGAATCACGGGGCCGTCTTGCAGCCTAGCGACCACAAGGACAAGAACTACGGAGAGAAGTCAAAACAGAAACAAGATCCTGAGTAGAGGGCGGGAGTCAGGGTTGCCGTTTCAGAAAGGCCTCAAGAAGGATCTCACTACAAAGATGACAGATAAAAAATGTGTGAAGGGCCCAAGAAAGGACTAACAGCTACCAAAGGGAAAGGGACTGGGGAGGATGGGTGGGAAGGGAGGGAGACGGGGGTGGAAGAAGAAAGGGGGCCTTACGATTAGCATGTATAATGTGGGGGGGCACGGGGAGGGCTGTGCAGCACAGAGAAGACAAGTAGTGATTTTACAGCATCTCACTACGCTGAGGGACAGGACTAATGGGGTATGTCAGGGGGACTTGGGGAAGGGGAGAGTCTAGTGAATATAATGTTCCTCATGTAATTGTAGATAAATGACACCAAAAAAAATGTGTGAAGGAGCTGAGATCAGACAGGGGAAAGCAAACAGGCCCCTGAGACAGGAGTGAGGAGGAGGGGGAGGAAGATTGTAGTGACTCAGAGGTCCTTACTGAATAATTAAATAAGCAATACATGGTAAGATAGCCACCCCCCCCAAAGAAACCCCAAAAACTACAGGCAGAAAACAGAAAAGAAACTGTCCACTTCCTCAAAACTTGCAACTGCCCTCAGGGTCTATGGCATTTGCAGGGACTGCAGTTCAGTCAGCGTGAACCCTTCTTCTCATGCTACAGGCCAGAGGTGCACCCCAGAAACAAACTGTACCCGCTCTGCAAGAGATGTGTTTTTACTCAGAGAACAGCGTTCAGAGAGGCTGGAGACCTCCTGTGAGGACAGCTGAGTTTCAGGCGCTTCTTGAGCAGAAGGCTAAGTCTGCTTTAATGCTAAGTACCTTTCGATAATTCTGTTGTAATTAAACACCAGCCTCAACATTCTGCCGTAAGTTTTCATTGGCAGGTGCTGTAATATTTTCTATAAAAATGTATTTCAATAACTATATCTCTTGCACAGTAGTCTTGAAAAAATAGGTTGTATTAATGCACCAAAATGACACTTTGTGGATTTCAAAATTTTATAATTCTACTCATTTAATATGTACAGAGATTTAGGAGTCTGATGAATTTAAAAGCTTATCCTTAACTCCAAAAGTCTCCACATGCATCCTCCATCTAAAATTACCACACACTAAAAGAACAAAATGGCATATCCACAGGAATATTTTGCACTGCCAAACAATTCTAACAGAACTCTCTGTCCCCTTAAAATTTCATTTCTTAAACAATCAGGGATGGTATAAGAGTAAGTGATCCTTGGGACATATACTTGGTGTTCATGTTAATAAAGGAAAAGCAAAGACTATTTTTTTTTTCCTTGTCAAAAGGAAGACCTTTGTCCCTCTCCTAGTAAGATATGAGTTGCAGTCAGTTACCTTCTTGAGGGCCACTGGGGAGATGGAGCGGAAGAAAAGGAGATGTTCATTCTGTGCAGAGGAGAGAGTGGGGCTCCAGGCCCCCGACGAGTAGGGAGGGCCTGTGGCCACGCCCTGGGCTGCAAGCTCTCCCTGCACCACAGAGAAATAGAGCCCCTCGGACTCTCCATGCCCTTCCCACACCAACCCTTCTGAACCAGCTTCCAAGACATCCACCTCCATCTTCTCCCCTCCAGTCCCTTTGCTGAAGAGCTGTCATGAATTATAAAAGAAATGTGGACTATAACCCTGTTACAAAACTAGTTTTCAAGCATAAGCACATTTTTAAAAGCTTCCCAACAATGACAGAAATCCTGAAATAATACCTAATTGTAATTTCACATTTTCATTGGAAGAAAAAAAACCACATTTATTAACCCTTCAAAATTTACAAAAATATATCTGAGAAAATTTCCCCTGAAATATCACTGTGCCCTCCACAAGGGACAGAAAAAGTCACATCAATAGGTTAAGATGATTTAAAATTATGAATGCAATTATGAGATGAATTCATGGCAGAGGGAAAATGATGTGAGAGAAACTGCAATCCTATTATCTTCCCCTACTTTTTAGATCATGCATCTAAATTTTTTGGCCTTTTATTTTAAATTAGAATAAAGTACAGACACAAAACAAAATTCACAAGGCGGTAAAGTCTCTGCTGTTATGTAGCTTCCTTCTGAGCAACAGGCAAGAAGGCAATGAATAAACAAGATGCATTCAGATAGTATTAAATACTTTGAAGAAGATAAAACATGGGGACGTGACGGAGAACGTGGGGTGCTCAGGGAAGGCCCAAGGAGGTGACATATGAACAGAGATCTACATGATAGAGGTGGAGACAGCCATGCCAAGACTAGGGAAGGGGAGGGTGGTATAGGGCAGAAGGACCAGTCAGGGTGGATAATCAGAGTGAATGGCAGGAAGGATGGTAAGCGAGGGTATCAGAGAGGAAGGCAGGGGCCCCTCATCTAGGACTGGCAGCCTATGGAAATTCAAAGTCAGTCATCTAGATCCTGACCACAGAATGAAGATTTACTCCCCACATGCTTATATCCACCCATCTCAGGCACACCATGGGAAATCACTGACCCAATAAACATACCCTGATTATCTACTATGTGCAAAAAGCACCATTTCAGAAGAACTTTTTCAGAGGGATGCCACAGAACCTCACTCAGGAATTTAAAGAATGTTTTGTTCACTGTGATTTTCAAGATAATAACTAAGAATAAGATCATTTGCATTAATAAACTCCAAAACAGAGGACACCTAACAATGATTTCCATTTCAACATTACTTTAACACTTTATGTAATACCACAGGAGCTTTTTTGTTAAGATCTTGACATGCAGCTGATTCTGTGGCAACCTTGCAAACTTTCTTGACTTAGATATAAGCTACTGTGATTCTTGATCCTGTCTGGAAATGAGATTTGTGAAGTATTATGATGAAAAACATACACAGTTCTTCAGCCTTATATCATCAACCTGTATATGCATGTGTTCAGTAACCATAAATATTCAACACATAAAAAGTGGTGCTCAGGGTGTTTTCAAGTTGCAGTAATTACCCTTCGACTTGTATGAAGACAACAAAGGGAAGGAAACCAAGATTCACCATGCCTGATACAGGCGCGGACGTAACGTTCTCCCTCAAGTGCCATGGCCCTATGGGGTATTAGCTCCATTTTACTGGCGTGCATTGAGTTGAGTAAAATGATCAAGGCCCCACAAATCTGTACATAACCCCAAAGCTCATGCTTTTTCTAAATCCTTAAAGCCTCCAGTCTGAGAGAAGTTGATTAATTAATAGCATTAATTTATTCAACATACACTTGCTAAGCTCCTGAAAAGCCTATGTAACCATACGGGACTTATAAAAAGAAAAAGAACAAAACGTTCAAAAGATAGCTTGTCCTCTCCTGCTGATCCAAGGAGCTTCTCTGAAGAAGAGATAGTATCTAAATCTAGAAATGGATTTTTTTTAAAAAATCTGACCAGAGAAGTATTTTTTGATTCTCCTGACGTATGAAAGCATGGCAGCCAGGAGGGTGGGCTAACAGGCATTTAGATGCTTCTGGCAAAGCTAATGAAGTGCACAAGGAGGACTCAAAACAGTTCAGCCTTCCCAGGAATCTCCAGTCCAGCCTTGTCTTAGACAAAACTGAAGTGCTCAGTCTGAACCATGTGAAAATTGGCACATCTTGTTTCTGCAACTCCACAGGCAGCAGATGGCATAACTGGTCATAAATGCTCCACCACAAAAGCTTTCAGAAAAGCAGCTTTGAGTCTGTAACCAAGTTCTGATCTGCTTACTCCGCTGCTCTCTCCAACACTGAGATCCTTGAAAATATTCCTGCCTGTCAGCAGGCTTCCAGTAAGAACTTAAAAAATGGCAGAAATTTTCAGGAAAAAAAAAAAACAACTCTTGCATAATCTTTTTCAAACCCACACAAGTGTTCACTTAGTTCTTGTTTATTTTGCTGTTCAATTCCTGGAATTGTTCAATTAATAGTGTTTTTGGGTGGAAGTCTTTCCTCCAAAGGATTCCCCATCATTTTTGACATGCTTGTATGGAACCCTTGTTTAAAACAACAAAAACAAAAAACCCCACGCCCATTCAATAGGATTGTCTATTTTGCTCAGGAGTCATTCTGGAAGTGATTGACTAAATGGTGTGATTTCTTCAGATGTCACTTGCACAACAGCAGACTAGACTTAAAAGATTTTTAAATCACACGACTTGAGTGGAATCGCCCGTTCACGTCCCACTTCCACCCAGGGCTTACCTGAACTGTTACCTTGTTGCAACAACTTGCACGCCAACCAGGTGGACAAACAACGCCACCCGCAGAAGAGGGCCAGCTTCCTCCCAGCAAACCCGCGCCGCCCGCAGCGGGCGAACCCCCCGCAGCCAACGTCCCCGCGTCTCGTTTAGGCCCCAAGTGGCCCCGACCCTCTGCTCGTCGTGCTCCGCCCGGGTAGCCCGGGGCGGGAGCCCCTCCCGCGGCGGCGGCTGCGCGGACCTCGCGGACGCGGGGCCGTGGGAGGCGGTCGGGGGCCGGCCCGCAGCGCGCTGCACGGCGGGCTGCGCGGACACGGGGGCCCGCGGGGCGCGCGAGCAGGTGGCGGCGGGATGCCCGGGCGGGACGCGGCTGCGCAGGGCCGCCGGCGCGCGGTGCGGGGTGGGGGGCGTGCGCCGGGCCGGGGCGGTGGCGCGGCGAGGGGGCAGCTTACCCGCGACGGCGGCGGCGAGGCCCAGCAGCGGCAGCAGGACCGCGGGCAGCGCGGCCCCGAGCATGACGGCGGCGCGGGCGCCCGGCGCGGCCCTTCTCGGAAGTGCGGAGCCACCGACGCCTCCCTCCCGCGGGCCCGGGCGAGGACGGGCGGAGGTGTGGGCGGCGGGGGGAAGCGGGGAGGGGGCGGGCCTGAAGGGGAGGGACGGAGGGGAGGAGGGGGAAGGGAGCCGGGGGGACCGAGGGGAGGACGGAGCGGGGAGGACGGAGGTGGGAGGAGGGGACGGTCAGCCCGCAGCTGACCCGGGCGGCTTGATTCCAATCTCGCGCGGCCTTCTGGAATCTTTTTTATTTTTTTGCATTTTTACAACTTTTCATTTGAACTGAAATAATTTCAGACTATCAAAAGGGCAGCAAAAGTAAAACAAAGAATTTCCGTGACTTTTCAGCCAGCTTCCCTAAATATTAACTTCGTGTGTATCTCAAGCACAGGGAGCAAAGCCCCGGGAGTGGCGCTGCCGCAGGCCTGTCGACCCCTCTGCAGCCCTTAGCACACGTCGCCAATCTTCCCTCTGATGTTCGTTGTCTGGTCTAATGCCCAGCCCGGGAGCCTACATCGCGCCGGCAGTCACGCCGCCTTCGTCCCCTTTCATGTGGGAAGGTGGCTCAGGCCGTGAGCGTCTTCAGCTATCCCGACACCGCTGAAGAGCACCGGCCAGAGGGTTGTACAATGTCCTGCAGTTTCGGCTTGTCTGATGTTCTCTCTTCTGGAAGATTGGAAGTTGGAAGAACAGGATTCCGGTTATCCTTTTTTTATCAAGAATATCAAAGAAGTGATGTGCTCTCAGGGCGTCACCTCACAGGTATGTTAACTTTAATCTGTTAAGGTGAGGGGTGTCTGCCAGGTTTCTCTTTTCGATCTGATGGCCAGAAACGTTTTCAAAGGCTCCTTCTGGTGTACTATGGCCCTTTCACAACTTTTCTATTACCAGCTCTGAGATTAAAGGCCTTTAAACTATGCTTGCACAGCCCTTGGAAGGACTGTGCCCATACCTTGAGCTACAACCAAACAGCAAAATTATGACTGTTATAATGTATTTATAAACTATGCAAGTGTAACTTGACAGTTGAGGGGACTGGAACCAGACAGCACAATGCCCAAACCAGGGCCCAGTAAGCTCTGACACAGCCTAATGTCATTAGCAAAAGAGTGCTTTGAAATCAAGTCTAAACTCAACAAAAACACAAACAACTCAATTTTTAAAAATGTAAAAATAATCTGAATAGACACCTCGCCAAAGAAGATATGGAGATGACAAAAAGTAGATGAAAACATGCTCAATAGCATATTGCATATTAAAACAAAAATGGATACCACTACACACCTATTAGAATAGCTAAGATCCCAAACACTGCCAACAGCCAAATGCTGATGAAGATGTGGGACAAAAGGAACTCTTACTCATTGCTGGGATGGGATGTGAAAATGGTACAGGCACTTTTGAAGATAGTTTGGCAGCTTCTTACAAAACTAAATCTACTCTTACCATACAGTTCAGTGACAGTCCTTCTTGGTATTTATATGAACAAGTTGAAAATGTACATACACACAAAAGCTGCACAAGGATTTGTATAGCAGCTTTATTCATAATTGCCGAAGCCTGAGTACAACCAACGTCCTTCAATAGCTGAATGGATAAACGGTGGTACACCCATGCAATGGAATAATATTCAGTGCTAAAAAGAACTATCGAGCCCTGAGAAGACATGGAAGAACCTTAATATGGATTGTCAACTGGAAGAAGCCAATCTGAAAGGTTACATAGTGTAAGAGTCCAGCTATATGAATTTTGGAAAAGGCAAAACTATGGCGACAGTAAAATGATCTGCGGTCACCAGGGGTTGGGGAATCAGGAAGGTATGACTAGGTGGAGCTCAGAGGCCTTATAGGGTGATGAAACTATTCTGTATGATAACATAATGGTAGATACCTATCATTACATGTTTGTCAAAACCCAGCAAATGCACAGCATAATGAAAACTGTGGACTTTAGTTAGTAATGTATCAATATTAGATTATCAGTTTTAACAAATGTATTACACTAATGCAAGATGCTGATAATAGGGGAAAGGTAAGGAGGTCTATGGGAACTCTGTACTTTCTGCTCAATTTTTTTTATAAACTTAAAACTGCTCAAAAATTAAAGCCTATTCTAAAAAAAAATCAAGGGTAATGCTTTCCAACCCTTTCTAATCCTTTCTATGCCTTTGATAGTCCAGTCTGAAATGAAGTGATTGCACCAAGGAAATCTAACCAAAGGTCTGTGAGGGGTCAGAGTGTTCCAGGTGGTAGGGACCATCTTCATTTACTGATAAGGAAAATGAGGCTCAAATAAGGGACATGAGTTATCCATGGGTGTACAGTGAATACTATAAATTGAACCAGAGCCCAGGTTGTCTTCTGCAGGTCTCTACTGCCCATTCCAGGCTCAGCCCCTTTGCCAAAGTACCCAGGTCTTCTTCAGTTTATTTCCATTTTTCTCACCCTATCAATAATCCATTTATACACTAAACCCAAACCCAAAATAAATCATTCCAAAGGCACACTATGTTTAAATGGTCAACCATCCTGATTCTGGACTCTTCCGTCCTGCTAACTATGCAAGTAAAATGAACAGTTCTATGCAACCATGCAATTGAAAAAGTTCTCTCCACCCCCACATTAGGCACCAAAGTATGTTTTCTCAATATAGGTTTGCATTAAACCAATTCTCAATCATGGTTACATTTACAAAACCACTGGCATCCTAACAAATCGATCTATGTAGGAAGTAACCCATTTCAACAGTGTTTTGTATCTAAATCATCCGAACGAAGGAAAGGCATTATTTTTTGTACTGCTAACTCCAGTGCACACTTCCTCATTTCTTTACGTCAATATGACAAAACAGACTACTTAATGCCTCTGTGTGGGATAAAGTGATACTTCATTAAAATCTCTCGCTATGATGTCCTACTTTCCAATCACACTGAATACATTTTTCCTTCTCTGTCTCACCCTAATTTGCCTTCTTTGTGAGCTCATTCCAGACTCCAGTCCCTTGGTCTCATTTTTCCAGGCCTCTTATGTCTTCCTTCTCCATCCAGCCTGGAGGCTGCACCTCCACTTGTTCCTCTGTTGTGTCCACTGGCCAACTCTGAACCTGGGGTTGCTTTCTTTCTTTTTTTTTTTTTCTTTTTTACAATTAAAAATTTTTCCAGCTTTGCTGAGATATAACTGGCATATATCATTGTGCAAGTTTAAAGTGTACAACACATTGATTTGATACACATAATGCAAAATGATTACTACCATAACATTAGCTAACACCTCCATCCCAACATGTAATTACTTCTTTTTTTTTGGGTGAGATTTAAGATCTACTCTCTTAGCAACTTTCAAGTACACAGTACAGTTTTAACTATAATCACCATGCATGCATTAGCTCCCCAGAACTTACCCATCTTAGGACTGCAAGTTTGTACCCTTTGTCCAACTCTCTGCATTTCCCCCACCCCCAGCCCCTACTAACCTCCACTGTATTCTATGAGTTTAGATTTTTTAGATTCCACACATTAATGGTATCATACAGTAATTGTCTTTCTCTGACTTTTTTTTTGAGAGCATTATATTAGTTTCAGGTATTCAGTACAATGACTCAGTATTTGTATATGCTGTGAAGTGATCACCACAGTAAGTCTGATTAACATCCATGACCATACAGTTACAAACAACATTTTTTCTTCCAATGATGACTTACTTCACTTGGCATCATGCTCTCAAGATGCATCCATGTAGCCACAAATGGCCGTTTGCTTCTTTCTCATAGCTGAATAACATTCCATTGTGTGTGTATATATATATATGATGTATCTTCCTTATCCATTCATCCACTGATGGACACTTAGGTTGCTTCCATGTCTTGGCCACTCCAAAAATGCTGCAGTGAGCATGGGGGTGCAGACATCTCTTCAAGAGCCTGTTCTCATTTCCTTTGAATGTGTACCCAGAAATGGGACTGTTGGATTGAATGGCAGTTCTATTTTCAGTGTTTTGAGGTTAGGGTCTCTTATTTTTTCTTCACAGACTCCCTTTGCTCAACTTTACTCAAGTGACTGAGGACAGGTCGAGGAAATCAGTCACTTCTCCGGATGGTTGTTGCTACAAGGACTTGAACTTCATGCGGGCAGGTGTGCCTCTCTGCAGTCCTTTTTGTTTTTGTCTTGGTCATTGTCCTCTTCCACTCTGCTCATCAGGTATTTTAGTTTCTTATTACTCTCTTCAAGCTGAGACCCAATTTGCTACCTGTGTTTCAAAGTAAAAGACCTCACCTTCTACTCAACAGGAAAGTGCAGGCCATCAGATCTAGACAAAAATCTTCAAATACTTGTCTACTGTTCCCATCATTGTCATGCAGGTCTTCCTCTTGTGGCCTCGGAGAGGAGGGCATGCTTCCCCCACCCCATCCAAACCTAGTTCATCTTTCAGGGACTGCCCCTCTCATCCCACCTTCTCCACAAGGACTCCCTTCTTCTCCCCTGCATCATCTTCTCTGTGTCTAGTTTTTAGTTTTGCTTTCTTTCCCCTCATTTTCTAAACCTGTGAACCTCTTTCCCCCTCCTTTGGGTAAAAAGCCTTTGACCCGTCCTTCTCCCTCTTGCTCAACCCCTTCTTTCCATCTACACCAGGCTTCCCAAATTTTCATGCTCCCTGTCTCCTAATTTCTCTTGCACTTTTCAGTTCAGTCCCGTCTGGATTCTGGCTCCATCTGTTTTCCTGATTCCTGGGATCCAATCTTATCTGACTCTGCCTGTTGTTTAGCGATTGGAGCAATTCTGACTCTGCTTCTTGAATTGGGGCATCCCCTGTATGAAAAGGGTATTTGACCAGGGAACCAAAACACTAGGACTTCTCAGGACTGATCATCGGTCCACATTAGGTTCTTGGGGAAGGTCCCTGGGGTGGGCATTGATGAGTTCCTTTTTGGTCTGAGATACTTAGCCCTAGATAACTTTAGATTAAAACAATGGTGAGTCCTCCTGTGTGTATTTCAGCTCCCACAGGCCCAGGAGTGGGGAAAAAGGAATGAAGAGAAAAGGCTAATGAGGAAGACCAGTCAAGAAGAGGCTGTACAAATAATCCAGGGAGAAAAAAAGAGAAAGGCATGAATGAAGACATCTGGCAATGGAGATAGCTACTCTTTGGGAAGCCGGAGGTAAAGCACAGAATTGTTGGATTGGGGAGATGAGAAAGAGAGGATTTGAGTATGAATTCTGAGTTTCTAGCTGAAGAGGCTAGGGGTGTGGTGTCTTTATGCTAATTGAAAGAGAACATAGGAAGAACTGGGGGGAGGAATGGAAAACAAGTTTCTAAAATTCAGCCTATGACTAATTGAGCTTGGAAAAAAGAGAATACATGTATACTAAATTTTTTAGTATAGTGCAGATATTGTGAGAATGTTTTAATTTAGAATATTATCCAATATTATCCAGGAACCAGAGGTAACTTTGTATAGATCAAGAGGTCTAGTAAAAAAAAAAAAAAATTTCTCTTTGAGATCCAGTTAAAATTTGCCTTCCTAAGCAAGATAAAGTTGTGAAACTAAATAGCAATTAGGTCTTCATTTCTCCATGAAGGTTTTGGATTAAATGAACCTAAGATAAAGAAATCTGAATCTCTGATTTTCCCTAGCATAAACTCAGCTGTTGGGTCAGGGATGGGGGTTATTGAAAGGAAAGGAGCGACACACAGCAGCAATCCACCGGAGAAATCCGCTTTATTGGGGAAAGGTGCTGGGTTATATAGGAAGGGGCATGGGGTGATTGTGGTGTTACTTCTATGGGGCTGATGGCCATTGGCTAGGTGCTGGGATTGGAAGCGGGGCAAGAGAGGTGATTGGGCTTCAGGTGGCGCCGTAGGGAACCGAGGACCCGGAAGAGAAGCTGGAAGTTTGCCATCTTACTGGTTATCATCTTACTCAGTTATCAACACTTCATCAGCCATTTGCAGGGGAGAGGGTCCAGATGCTGAAGATACCTTGCCCTGGGATCAAGGAGAGGAACATGCTGTGTGCGGAGCAAGGGGAGAAAAAGGGGATGATTGGTATCATTTCTGTATTTGTCCCCTACACCTGATCATTAGGTATATTTGCTTGCTTTTTAGGTACCGGGCTTTGAGAGATCATTTTGTCAGACCACATGTCAGGGTTGGATTAGTTAAGGAGGATTGGACAAGGCTGTCTTCAGATCCTCTGAGCCATCTGGAACAGGTGGCAATGGGGAAAGGGACGTGATGCAGCAGTCCTGGTCATGTGGATAGACTATCCCGTGGGAGTTAGAACAGGAACTGAATCTTTGAACTATTGACTTAGGAGTGGTTGATGAATGCTTTGGGGCAGGAGGTGGTGAATAGGATCTCTTGAGGGGAGCACAAAAAATAAGTGGACAGTAGATGGAATTTCTGCCAATCCGATAGTTAAAAGACATGCTGAGAAAGTGAAATCTGAAAAAGAGACTAAAATAGAATATTCAGGGATGCAGGAATGATTACATTTATTCCTTTAAAAAATGCACACAAAATCTTAAGGATGCCTTGCTTTACAATAGCTGGACACTTTATTTTTTGTCACACTATATGTCTAATATAATAATTCCCAATCTAGAGTTTTTTTTCGAATAAGGATCAACAACACTTTTGATTTTTATGAATTGATATTTCACAGAATACAGGCCTGTGGTGTAGTAGAATGACCCTCGATTGGTATTTGCATCTATGCGTTCTCTAGGTGTACATAGTATAGTTTACCTAAAGATTTCAACATGGCTTTTCCAGTTGCTTCCAATAGTTTTCCATTATAAAGTAATGATGAACTTTCACTTAAAACATTGTAGGGAATGTTTCTTTAAGATATGCTCTCCAGGTAAAATTACAGGATCAAAGAGTATGGACATTTGGAAAGTCTTTGATTAAAAAAACAAAACCAAAAACAACTCTGTCCCCCGACACTTTTACATAAAAAATTAAAGAAAACAACTTTATTGTGTCATTACTATATATATCTGCACTTTTCCATCAAGTTGATTTAGTTTTCTGAAGAAAGTCTTATAACTAAAATTGTACCGATCATAGAGCAAGAGTCTAACACATTCAATAAAAAATATTTCAGGACCACTGTACTATAGGTTTAGACTATGCTAAAACTATCTGAGAAAATTATTTACAACTTCATCATAGTATAAACACTCTAAATTTTAAAATAAATCTGTGGATTTTATACAAAAATATTCTAAAGTACAAATATAAGTTAAACACTGAATAAAATATTCCTCATGTCCAGTGCTGGCTGCTACTAAGATATATTCTAGGTGGTAAAACTTAAAGTGATAACCATGAAAGAGTGTTTCCTTAATTATTCAAAATTTTAAATATTTCACTAGTAATCACAAGGTTTAGCAGTTCATTGTAAAATTTTCACTTTTACAAATGCAAAGTATGCAATTTCCTTTACAGACCCTTTTTTCTTTACTCAAATAAAAACGTAACAAAGTAATAAAAAATTCTTAATCAAAAGTTAACATGCCATATGAAGAATATAAGTTGTGAAATTTTCAAAAATTCTTATCCTTAGCTGATTCCCTTTAAGAAAGAAACAGTTATATTTTGCACATAAGAAAAGACAAGAAACAGCTACAGGCTATCTGATGAATCGAATAACAACATTCCCACACTTTAGAAAAATGGTAAGTACTAAATCTTCTTTAAAAGGCACCGTTTTATGAATAACTATGAATAGAACAAAACATTTGCTTTTAAATAATTTTGGTATGAAATATCTTTCAAATAGTATGAAAAGAATCTTGCCAAGAGGCAGCATTTTGCTGTGTAAAAAATCAGCATGTCTCATTGTTTCATATGTTATTTCCACTAATGCTACAAATTACTATTTTAAAACAATGTTCATATCTACAGTTGTGTTTTTACCATGAGGTACTAATTTCCATTTGGCTGGATGTTCTTAAAAATTTAAAGGTAGATTTGTGATCTAGTAGCATGACAATTTAAATTTTCTAGGAAGTTCTGTTAAAATGCCATTAAAAAATACATATCCTAGCTACTAACTACATTTTACAGCAAAATGCACATTAAACTTATTACCATACAAATAATTGGGACTTTAGTTCCTGCTTCAGGTCCCCTCCATTCTCTTAAGTAGAGTTATAAACATGGCATTTTGTGGGTAATTCACCATGGAGACCAGCACAGCAATTAAACAACTGAAAAAATACTCAAGACTTCTACTTTGGAACAGTAAATACTGACACTGGAAAAAATTTTCATGGCTCATTTTTCCTAAGACATTAGTGCAAATCAGCAAACTTTCAGAAGAATTTAGTCTTGGAAAGATGGAAGCATAATCTCATCTTCATCCATTCCTTGTTCATATCGAACTGAAGAGAAGCCTGGCCAGTGCAAATGGTTCCTTTGGAAGAAGACCCAAATCAGTCCGCAGATGAGGGCTACCAAGCTTAGCACGGCAAAGGCGATGCCGACCCCTCTGTAATCGGGGCCTAGAGTAGGGCAAGGTTTGGCATTGGAGGAGAGAATACAAAAGTGATCATTAATGATATTACACACTAGGTTGTGTGTCACATATCTAAACCCTGTACAAATTAGATACAATAAAGTACCTGATGGTTTCATCGCATTAACGTAGAACTCAAACTCATCATCACTTAGGTGCTTTCTTTTAAAATTCAACCGTTTTCCTTTTCGTTCAAATTCTCTTCATTGCTATAGCAATTTTCTTCCAAAGAAATTAAAGCACCTTCATTATTCTCACTTTCCCTTCCCATAATCCTTTTGAGGCTACCACTCCCAATACACCACACTACTTCAAGAGCCAATTGCTAAAAGTTGTACATTTTTGTGTTTGACCTACTTAGGGCCAAGTAAATATTTGCTTGAAGACAATTTAAGTCTTTAGGGTGACCTCACTTAGTTCCTAGCTATTCCTTGTCTGCCTACTGCCCAGGTGGACTCATTCTGCCCCATGGCTTTATATACCATCTCTGTGCTGAGCTCCCTTCTCCCTCGTAAGTCCAGTTGCATACTAAGCAGGGTATGGGCATCTCATCTCCGTAGGGACAGCTCTGCATGCCTAAACAGCACTCTTGCTTAACACCACTCTAACCCTGCTCTCACCCACCCTCAGAATGTTCCAGTTGCTTTCCATTCCACTCAGAGTAGAACCCAAATTCTTGACACTTGCTTCCAGAGCCCTAGGTGGTGGTACTTGCCTACCTTCCTTCTCTTCCCCGAGTGCTCAGCCTGAGACTCTTCCCTGGATCCAAATGGTTCCTCGGCCCGGTGTGCCCTTTCCCTGCTCTTTGCTTGGCTGGCCTTTCACATCTCAGCTTCTACGTCTCCTGGTCTTAGCCGTCTTCTCTGACAACCTAATTTAAGGCAGCCATCCCCCTCGAATTGATCACATAGAGTTAATAACGATTTGATATTTTCCTCTCTTTTACAAATTGACCTGCTTGGTAACATATTATCTATCTCCCTCCATTGGATCGTAAGGGATGTGAGGACAGGTATGTTTTCTGCCTTGTTCACAGGTGTGCCCCAGCTCACAAAGCAGGATGTGACACAGAGCAGACACTCTAAGTATCTGCTGAGTCAATGCACAAATATATAGATACTGATCACCTAGAACTAGGGTTTTATCTTTCATATTTGTATACTAAAATGGGCATTTTTATGCTAGATCTTTAAACATGTTGCTGAGGAAAATGTAGAGCTCGCAGTTATTAAGATTTTTATGGTAATTTTATGTGTCCCTTCCTAATGAAACGTAAGGTCAGATTTTGATTTCATGCTGATACCCAGGACATTTTAAGTAATTAAATCCAGTTTTATTCTGTTCAGTTAATAATGGGTTTTACAGAGACAAGGAGAAAAAAGGTTAACTATAGAATTAGACCTTGGAGCTTTTCCATATTCAAACTATAGAATAAAATTCTTCTTAAGACCATTTTGAAGAAATGACCTCCTCAATACTCTGGTGGCTTTCATTTTTCTTAGAAAAGATTTATACAAAGTTTGAATTGTTTAGTAGTTTCATCTGGGAGTCCTAGACATCTCACGCACTTGTAGTCTCTTACAATTGATGTTCCCAAGTGAGAGAATCTCTATGACTTGATGAGGACTTTTCGATATACCTTAAAGACTAAATCCTTTAGGATCAGGTACAAAACCTGGCACATAATTGAATTGTACATGTATTTCCTGACCTCTTCTGCAAAAATGTTCCTTAAGGACAGGCTATGTACTTACTCAGAGAAACTTTGCAGACAACTCTTCCGTAGCCCTGTGAACATTCAGCTTTTATCCAAGTTTCATTTGAGGCTAATAAAATGCTACATTTTCCATGATCATTCTTACTTTTATTTGCCCATTTGACAAATGTCACTTTTGATCCATCTAACCAATTCCAAGACTGACCTGAAGAAAGAAATTAAGTATGACTATATTTATTGCCACAGAGTTACTGGGGGGAAAAAAAGCAAGCAGCTCAGACAATCCTTTTACTTAGAACTGTGCTGTGCCTGCTTTTTAAAAGGAAATTTATTAGAATTGAGAAAATTTTAAAATCAGTTCTTCAGTTACACTTGTCCCATTTCAAATGCTCAGTATCAAACGGCTCAGATCTAGAACTTTTTTTATCTTTGCAGAAAGTCCTAGTAGCACTGATACAGAATGTGATGTTTTAACTAAAGTGCAGAATGCTTGCGCATTTACCAGGTGAGGGATAGATTTCTAAAGCCCTGTACCTCCCTCCTTTGCCCCCCAATTAAAAAAACTCAGTAAAGATGTGCTGGCTGGGGAGGAAGGGTCCAGGAGGGTCTACCCACCAAGGCTCAACTTTTGTTTTCCATCTAAGGCACCACCACCTTGTGGTGGCAGTGTGAACACGATTTATAATTCATCTAGATGGTCGGTTTTGAATCCATTCACTTTTTGACAAGTACTTGATATATCGGAATGCACATTTATTTCAATTATTTAGAATTCAACTTTGCATAAAGTGTGAAACACTTCCTATTGTTCTATTAAATTTGTACTCTTAATTCATCATTCTTATCAATTCCAAGTTCACTCAAACCCTATTGTTTGTTTTTTCCTGTTTTATTTTTATTTTTATTTTTTTATTGAGGTATCATTGATATACAATCTTATATTGGTTTCAAATATACAACACAGTGGTTTAACAGTTACCCATATTATTAAATCCTTACCCCCACTAAGTATAGTTACTATCTGTCAACATAGAAGGATATTACAGAACCATTGGCTATATTCTCCATGCCGTACTTCTATCTCTGGGACCAACTTATATTATGACTGAGAATTTTTGTGCCCTTTATCACCCTCACCCTTCCCCATCCACCCGCCCACCCCAACCCCTCCTCCATGGTAACCACTAGTCACTTCTCAGTGTCTATGCATCTACTGCTGTTTGTTCATTCTGTTTTGCTTTGTCAAACCCTATTACTATTATGTCTTATTGAAAAATTCTTCCACAAATCTTTTTGAATCAATTTTCTGCAATTTTACTAATCCAGTTTGAAAAAAAGTCACTTTAAGACTTAATTTTGCTTTATGGTAAAAATGTTTCAAGAGGGAAGAGAACAAACAACAAGAGAACTTACTGAATAACAGTTACAAGCTGCAAAAACAGGTGGCAGACCCTTGGGTCTCTAAGGGCAGTAAGCCCCTAGCTCTCTGCTACTGCACACCGTAGCGGGAAGAAAAGTATCCCGTTGATCCAAGTAACTTAAGCTTTTAGAAGAACTCCAGTTGATTTAACCTGACTTCTATTTCATTATTGCTTTCCATCATTACTAATATGTCACTCACTCATTCATTACGAATTCGTAAGCCTCTAAAACAACCAGCAGACCTAACTTATTCATCATCGAGAAACATTTGAATTAGCCACCACTTGACAATTTTTAGCACGGCTGACTTGGAAGTTAGGACAAGTTACAACTCTCTTTGCACGCTGTACACAGAGATATGTCACTTACCAGCAGACTGTTGAGATAATCCAAGCCAAACTCTCATGGTAATATTATTATTTTCCCTCATCAGTCTACTCACGAATTTATTCTCATCCTCACCCTCTATAGTTACAATAGTTGCAGAATCATCTGTTGGAAAACAAACCCCCAAGTAATTAGCTTTATGCAACTAGGGAAGTGGAAAATTCAAGCTTTACACATAGAATGCTTTTAAAATCTGATATCGATGTCAGATTTTTTTCAAGTGTAGCATTAAGAGCTTCCCAAAAAAGAAGTATTTCTAGATTGAAACTGTATATTGAAAATTTACATTTCCTTAAAATGTTTACCGGTTATATTTTTTGACCTTGGAACTGCCTAACCAGTGAGACCTTTGTGTTTGAACAGCTAGTCATAAGGAATAGGGTATGTAACAATAGAAAGACGTGTCCCCCTACAGATTTTCAGCACATTCGCCTCAACAGCCATTTCTGAATAACAGCTCAGCTTAAATTTGCTTCTGTTAGAATGAAAGTCAAAGCAAACAGGTTTGGGATACTGGGGAGCATTAGCCTTCCTCTTAATATTTTATACTTAAGCGTTCTTGGTCATGCCCATTGTAAGTTCCTAAATATGGTATGGCACTGAATGAGTGTTTCTGAAGTTTGACAGGTTGCCCTAAATGCACAGAGAAAATAGTGTTATCACCAGCCTCAAGCAAGAGATAGAGATAAAATAATAATAGTTTCAGAAATCAATCCTAAGTGGAACTGAGCAGTCTGCAATAGCAACTAGTCTGTCCATACCTGAACTAAAGCATTCCTTTTGTTGTGGGGGTGGAGGGTCTATTTTAAGAAGGGCAAAGGAAAACCTTTATTCCTTCATAGGATGTCCTGGTGCTTTCTGTGTGACTTTGTTTAATATTAGTTAATCCTGTAGGGGAAGGTATGATCACTGTTTTACAGATGAAGAAACTGAGGCTCAAGGAAATTAAGAAAACCAGCCAGGTTGACACAGCTAGCCAGTTATAGAACTAGAAAGTCAATCTCAGCCTTTCTACTAGTAATCACTGTGAATGCTCTGTGCAGGCATCGTGCTCCATTTACCTGCATTATCTCATGTCATTCATTCCTACAATAACCCAACCTTTACTCAACTTTTGACGTAAGTATTATTTTCATGCTCACTGTTGAAATGAGAAAAGAGAAACAATAGTAGTTGTTACTCATCTTGTAAGTGTGGGAGCTGTGATATGAACCCAGACCTGTCTGCCTCTAAAACTAAAGTATTTAACCCCTACATTACAATGACAGTAAACCTCTCTGTTTTCTTCTTTAGGACCAAGAGGCTTCAGACTTTTAGAACATGTCTATAGCTCACAATAGTCCCCATCATGTGTGTGTGTATATATATATGTATACATGTCTAGCACACAACAGTTCTCACACAAAAGTACCCATTTTGTAGTTGAGCCTTACGGATATTTTTAAATCAGTCAAGTATCTCAACAGCAAAATAAATGAGAGAAATGCCATCTGCCTGGCTAAATTGCTACCCAAAGATGCAGGTCTTTGAAATACTCTAGGTGGTCTCCCTAGAAGTCATTCCACAGTTTGACTGTAGGCCGGATTTATAAGGGAGAGACCCTATTATTGCTGCTCTTTGTATAACAGTTAAATCTGGAGACAAAGTCCTGCTCCTCCTGGTGTGCAGAGGCTGTGGGCCCCCCTACTGCGGAATGGATGAACCACCCGACTCCTTTGATTTTTGTTACCCTGTTCAAGCCAACCTTACTAATTACTAAGTAATGGAAAATCTATAATTTTGTATTTACTACTTAACCAACTTTACAAAAAATTTACCTCTTAATCCCTTCACCTAAGCGTATCTAGATATATTTAACACAGTTTCATCTGTCAGTATTTTCACCTCATGGTTCACTTAGCAATTTTTTATTCAGTTTCTTCCCGCTTACTTTTAATTTCCCATGTACTTGTTCTCCAAGTGTTCATTATTAATGGCTATTCCAATATTCCACTGAGCTCATATGTCATAAAATACTAACCATTTCCCATGACTGGGCATTTAGGCTATAATGCTAGATTACAAACAGTGAATGCTTTAAAAATATAATTATGTTTTCAAATTATTTCCTAAGAAAAGTTCCAATGATTAAATTATTGAGTCAAAGAAAAGCAATTTCAACTCACCAAGTTTTGAACAGAACTGTGTGGCTTCTGAGAAACTGTGTAATGCCTGGTCAGATGCGTAACAGTGGTCCTTGTACCGGACCCACTGTGACCCATTCCCTTTTATTGCTGGACATCTTGATGAGTATAAATGAGAGGACACCTTTTTAGCTGTAAAAATGTTAGACATAACTGTAAAAATGTACAGAAAAAACGACTGACTTTTAAAATCTCATTTAATGTCCGTATCTAAAGGTGTGGGAGCTCAACATACACAACAGAGAAAGCAGCAGCCCATATTTCAAGGTCTACATTCTAATTAGCTTTTTGGGGATACTTTTTTAAAACTTAAAAAGTAGAAGAAAATCCTTAGCACTCTCACATGCATTTAGATTAAAATAAAAACAATTAGAAAGCAGAATAGAAAAAGAAGAATAAAAAAAGAAGCAAAGATAGTTTGGGCAGGCCTATTACTACTTTGAAATAATAATGTGAATTCCTTCTTTCCTTGGATTCCTTTGTTTTAACTTGCCATCAAAAGAACTACTTTTAAAAATCATCCCCACAAGTGAAACTTTGGCCATTTGTTTACAAAGTGGAATCACATAGTATTTGTCTCTTTGTGACCGACTTCACTTCACTTCGCATGTCTTCAAGGTTCATTCATGTTGTGTTATGTGTGAAAATTCCTTCCTGTGTTAAGGCTGAATAAACATTCTATAGTATGTACATACTAGATTTCACTTACCCATTTGTCTGCAGGGGACAACATAGGTCGCTTCTACCTTTTGGATATTGCAAATAATGCTGCTACTGTGAACGTGGTTATACAATTATCTGCTCAAATCCCTACTTTTTCTTCTTTTGGGTATATACCCAGAAGTGGAACTGATGGATAGTATGGTAGTTCTAAGTTAAATTTTTTTGGAATCACCATGCCATTGTTCACCTGGCCACAGACCACTTCATATTCCCATAAACAAGGACAAGAAATGTGCTTGTTTCTCCACATCCTCGTCAAGCTTGCTATTTTCTTTTTGTGAAGACCTAGTTTTTAAAGTTTGCTCTTGTATTTGTTTCTCAGGGCTGACATAGTAAATTCCCACAAAGTGAGTGGCTTAAAACAACAGAAATTTGTTCTCTCACAGTTCTGGAGGCCAAAAGTCAGGGGAAAAAAAGCTGTCAGCAGGACTGGTTCCTGTTGGAGGCTCTGGGGGCGAATATGTTTCCTGTGCGTCTCACAGTTTCGGGTGGCTGCTGGCAGTCCTCAGCTTGCAGCTTGCACACTACAGTCTTGTCTCTGTCATCAAAAGGTCTTCATCCTCTGTGTCAGTGTTTTTCCTCTTATAATGATACTTGTCATTGGATTCAGGCCTGTCTTAATCAAGCATCACCTCATCTTAACTAATTATATCTGCGAAGACTATTTCTAAGTAAGGTCACATAGTGAGGTTCTGGGTGGACATGAATTCAGCCCAGCACGGTACTGAGTTTGTGTTTGATTGTGTTGACCTTCTCCTCCATCCTGTGATGTGCTCTCCATTTCTGCATGCCTTGTCATATTCCTCATGTATTCCAAGTGTTTTTCCAGAAGATTAATTTTCTATACTTAACAACTGAGATGTCAGTCCTTGATCGTGTCTTTATTCCTCATTCTTTGTATCTATCATTCCCCCTTTTTTATTCACTTGTTTTCCTAGATAAGGTTTTCATATTTTCTTTTGCTGAATATGTCCAATTCCAAATGTTGTATCTTCTCTTGATGATTCTTGGAGCAGGAAAACATGGGAACACTGAGAACCAGGAGCTTCAGAGACCTAACCTGCCACTGTCTCTTAGCCTATCCAGCACCTGTATGGTTTAAGTCCCTGTGTTCTTCTTCAAGGTCCACCCATTAGGGACGCCCCCCAAATCCAGCTCCTGATGCAAGGACTCTTTACTTAGATCTTAAGGATCATATAAGTTTGGAAAATGCTAAGTTACATAAAGTAAATGGATTTCTTTACTAAAGAAACTCTCAGAGCCATCAATATGATAAATCACCTGACGTATTTCCCAAATTTATGTGTTGTGGAATCCTTTCTCAAAAGGAGCATCTCAGCTTTTGAAATACATTGCTAAGTGAAATTAAAATTTGCAAATTCTAGAGTGAAACTTACCTAGTGATATAACAACTGAAAATCTTTGGGAACAAATTTCCTGAATGGGTATACAGTATTTGCTTCTCTTCACAAAGTATCAAAATTATTTTGATAGAATTTGTGAATAAACCTTATTTAAAACTTCTAAATATTCAATCATGTTCATAAAACAAGTGTCACAATTTAGTAAATATATAGTTATTCGAAATCAAGTCTTACGCTTTGTCGGTTTATAACAAAGAGCACCATCCTTGACAGACGTGCATATTTCGTGTTTCCAAATACCCTTTGGATCCACAACAACACAGTTTCCAGAAGATTTATCATCTTTCCATGGGAGGTAGTCAAATGCACTGCCATCAGACCATTCAAAACTTGATTCACTTCCCTGTTTTAGGAATAAGAGAGAGAACCAGTACCCAGACGTATGACTTCACAAACAACACTAAGAAAAACATACATACTTTAAGATATCTTGGAATAGAGTGTTAATTATTTGCTTACAAGTGCTGCAGGTCCACACTTGTTTGTAAAATCACATACTTACTATTGATGCATTAATTTTAGACATTTGCTCTGGCACTATTTAAATAACACTTTAAATTTAGAGACAGTTACTATACTCTGTCTCCAGATTTATATATATTTTAAGGAAGAGTTTATAGAACACTTGAAATTTAATGATGTACAAATGGCTTCTATTTGTAACAATTACAGATTTACAATCTGAGCCTTCATATTATTCTGAAACTCATTTGAGAAGATTACTTTTGATTTTTCCTTTATTCTGTAATCCTAATTTGCTATCCTTTCTTCTATGTTCCCCACTTTATTATAAAGATTATTTAAATTAGACCTTCAGTTCTAATCTCGATAGACGTTTATTTTCGTGTACACCAGACAGTATTATAGGTACATAAACATACTAATTAATAGGATTTGAATAGTGGCACAAAAGATGTGTTTACCAGCAGAAGATTATTCTCAAACGGTGCTAATTTCTAAGGGGAAAGTGGGAAGAAAATATACATTCATTTGTCCTAACATTAAGACTTTTACTTGGCCCCTTACATAAACTTTGTTAACCTTAACTGTAATCCTATATTAAGGAAAATATTATCACCCCAATTTTACAAATGAGGAAATAAACTTGCAAAAAGGTGGAGTAACTTGCTCATGCTCACCCAACATGTCAATGGAAAACCCGCCACTAGCAGAAGAAACTCAAGTTTTTCTCATTCTGTGCTATTCCCTTTTCACCAGCTTTCCGATTGGTCTGCCCCAAATAGGTGATAGAGGTGTTGTTGAGATCCTGGGCCTTTGGCGTCACCTGGCAGTGTCTAAGGCAGCTGCAGTCCCAGCCTTTTGCCCTAGTGTACCCTACAAATATAATTTTCTGTTTGGTCTATGTTGTGAAAAGATAAGAAAGCAATATGCTATGCCAACGGAGTCCTAGAACTTAATCTGATGTTATACTTTGAATTACAATTTTAAGCTCAAATTTCCAAACCTCTGACATATTTGGAAAGTTTCTGGAGAACATAACGAGACTTACATCATGACTTGAGAGCCCAATCCACAGCGGAAATCCATCACGCTTTACGATATCTTCCAGAAAGAGCTGGCCATTTTGGTCATGGACACTTGCTAAATGACCTCCACTTTGGGAACACATGTTTAATGCTTCATACCATGTTACCTTTTTCTGAATAACATTATAAATACCATCTTCATATGGAATGAACTGTGGCAGAGTAGCATTATATTCCTCCTTGTAGTCAACTATAATATTTAAATTAGAAGTGTTAAGTGATAAAGTTTAAATTACTTAAAATACCTATTTTCGGTATCTGAGTTTCTCATTAATAAAGGAAGCCAAAGTGTACTTTATTTTTCTTTTGTCATGGTACTTATAACAGGCTCTTAATGTTACAGTTGTCTGGTTGATTTTTAAAAAGGCATAAACACTGTCTTTCATTTAAGTAGCTCACATTATTAGTTGGGGACAGAAAACAACACCTGAAATGAGGGCAAAACAATGAACCACTAGGATACGTGTGACTGACTAGAGGAGCATTAAGGGAGTCAGAAAGCCTGCTTAATAAATCAAACTTCCAGAGTTTAGGTTAACTGAAATCAGGACTAAAAAGAAATAAGATAACCAGAAAGTAAGCTAAAAATAAGCAAACAAACAAACAACAGAAACAAAATCACATGATGAGGGCATTTCAAAGGGACTCAGGAGCCAAGCCAAAGAGCTCCCAACAGCCAAAGCCGGAACATTTTGAGCCAAACACTAAATACTGTAGTATATACCATGTTATAATCCCAAGTATAAAATAAATAACCATGAGCCCATATTGATATAAATAAATGACTGAATACATTTAAAAATGGGGAGAATAGGCAAATGTCTGTGCAATAGAAATACAAGTAATTTATGTAGATACTCTCCCCTGAGGAAGGCGGAAAATAACTCTCCACTCTGTACATTGGTGGCCTGATGGGCCTTCCTTACAAAGAGAACAGTATGGAAAGAGGGAAGAAAGTAACTTCGTAATGGAGAAAGTGTGCAGACATTACCTAATGCCTGATGGTCATGGTTAACAGCAACAATGATAAGTCATGTTGACAGCATATACCCTTCATATGATGTGATGGAAATTTCCCAAAACCACAGACCCAAAACCCCAGTTTAATCATGAGAAAAACAGCCAACCCAAACTGGGGGCATTCTACAGAACACATGGCGAGTTCTCCTCAGAACTGGCAAGGTCATCAAAAAGCAAGAAAAGTTTGAAAACCTTCACAGCCAAGAGGAACCTAAGGAGTCATGGTGACTAAATGTAACGTGGAATCCCAGATGGAATCCTGGAGAGAAAAAGGACATTAAGCAAAAACTAAAGAAATCTGAGTAATGTATGGACTTCAGCTAAAAATAATCTTAATCTTTCAATATTTGTTAGTTGTGACAAATGTACTATAATAATGTAAGATGTCCACAATAGGGGACACTGGTTATGGTGTATATAGGAACTCTCTGTCCTATGTTTACAACTTTTCTGTAAACCTAAAACTGTTCTAAAATGAAAAATTTATTAAAGATGTAAAAAAAAATAAAGAAGGTGGAAGACTTCTTGGCAGGAAACAAATATAAATGAAGGTACAAATGAGGATGTCACACATCATACATGCGACAATTAACAGATCAGCCTGACAGTAAAAGATCCTTACTGAGCAAAGAATGGGAAAAAAGTGGGGGTTGAGAGAATGCCTAGAATTTTAGAATAGGCACTAGTTTCTACAAAATATCAAAAACTAAATGGACTCAAAGTAATTCATATAGGGATCCCTGGAGACTGTTGATGGAAATGAAGCTTTGAGAGGTTATTCTGCAGTATTATGAAGAGAGAAGATCAACTTGGATGTGACTGTGATAGGCTGCATGTTAGCAGAGGGCTTGGAGCAGAGGCCATAGTAATTGTTTTTAAACTGTGAAATGTTTAAAACTGACATGCATTTAAAAATAGATTTATTTAGGGAATAAAGATGTTGAAAGATATCCAAAGCATGGAATGTCCAAACACTTTTTATTTATAAAAATCTTGTCCATTCTTCAAGGCTCGACCAAGCTTTACCTGCTCCTCGATGCATTCCTTATTTTCATTACTCCTGTTTTCATTGATTATTTTGACTTACCAACAAATTTAAGCCTGTACCAAATAACCTAAGAATGACCTACATCAAACAATGCAAGAATTTAATGTTGTCCCACAAGTACATTTTTTTACTTTAAAAATAAGTTTATTATAACTAATGAATATAAAATCCACCAGTACATTTCACTCCCTGAAATCAAGACCATCACACTAGAGATCATGTCTTTTTCCTTTGTAAATTTCTGTAGTACCTCTCTTAGAACCAAATACATAGAACAGAGGAGGCACTGAAAAAATACAATTGCATGATTCCCACTAGTGGAGCTAATGGTCTTACTGTCTCTTTTCCCAGAGTGGAATCTCTACATTAGAATACTTACCCATTTCAATTTTACAAGCAAGAATGCTGTTCTGGTAATAGTAAAGTATTTCTTCAATAGCATGATAGGTTTGAATATCCCAGAAGCCATCCGTACTCAAGCCAGCAAAAAACTTGCCATTTTTTATAGCTGGTCTTCCTTCTCTCCAGTGTGTATATGATAGCATGGTCTTATCAGACCACAAAAGAGAATTATCTAGAGAAGAAGTATTTTTTCTAAGCTTAGAAGTTAAGTCAAGACTTGAATTACAGTTAAGAGGTTAATATTTCAAATTCAACGTTAATTTTCTTTTCATTTTCCCATCTTCTAGAGATTGTATGATTATGTATATCCCTCTAAAATATTTTCTGATTATAACAGTAAATCATGCTTATTTTTAATTTGGAAGGTACAGAGTATAGACAAGAAAATTAATGGTTATTATTTTTGGATATTATTGTAGGATAGTTCCACCATCCTACAATAACTTTACATTTTGTTATTTTTTTCCCATCAAATAGTCATTTCTCCTACATATAATGTTTACTTGTAATGTAAATGAATGTAACTATTTAATAAAAAATAAGTAATATATTATAAAACTACTGATAGAAATCTCTTCTCTAAACCATGCACAATTGTGTGCATTTATGTTAACTGAATTTTGATAAGGGTGCTGAGATAATTCAGTAAGGAAAGATTAGTTTCTGTGACAACAGAATATCTACATGCAAAAAAGTGAAATTGGACCCTTTCCTTCCACCCCATACAAAAATAACTCAAAAAGAGACCAGAGACCTAAATCTAAGAGCTAAAACTATAAAACTCTTAGAAGAAAACACAGGAGTATGTCTCCATGACCCTGGGGTATTTAAAGCATTCTTAGATAAATTGGGCTCCATTAGAATGAAAAACTTTGTGTAACAAATTATACTCTCAAAGAGATGGGAGAAAATATTTACAAATAATTTATTTGACAAGGGACTTATATCCAGAATATATAAAGAATATGTGCAGCTCAATAATAAAAAAACAAATAATTTACAGATGGGCAAAGGATCTGAATAGAGATATCTCCAAAGATGATATACAAATAGCCAATAAGCACATGAAATTATGCTTAATATCATTAATCATCAAGGAAATGAAATAAAAACCTCAAAATGAGCTACCACTTCATACCCACTGAGATAGCTATAATCAAAAGGACAGATAAAAACAAGTGTTGGCATAGATATGGAGAAACTGTATCCCTCAGTGGAAAATGGCACACCAGCTCTGGAAAATAGTTTGTCAGATCCAAAAGGCTTAGCAGTTCTGCTCCTAAATATATACCCAAGAGGAATGAAAACATATGCCCACATACAAACTTGTACATGAATTTTCATAGCAGCATTTTTCATAATAAACACAAAAAGTCGAAACAACCTAATATACCCATCAACTGATAAATGGATAAAGTGTGGTATATATCCATACAGTGCAATATTATTCAGCCATAAAAAGGAAAGATATACTGATACATGCTACAGTGCTACATGCCTAAACCTTAAAACCATTAGGCTATGTGGAAAAAGCCAGTCAAACACATTCACACAAATCAGTTACTCTATCTCATTTATATGAAATGTCTAAAATGAGCAATCTCTCGAGAAAGAAAAGAGATCACTGATTGTTGGGGGTTGGGAGAGGGGTAGGGACTGAGGAGAGACTACTACTGAGTGTGATGTTTCTTTCTGCCATAGTGATGGTGGCACAGCTCTGTGACTATAAAAGCCATTCAGCTGTACACCTTAAATGACTGAATTGTATGGTATGTCCATATACTTCATTAAAGTTTTTGGAAAAACAAGTTCCTAGGCGTATTAAAATTATGAATTGATAAGAAAAGTGATGCCACTATTACCTATATATATCCCTTGTTGTCCTGGTTATTTCTACCTTTCACTGATAACACTGGTAATCAGCGTTTGGCATTATACCTGAATTTCTGCCTGCATCAGTGACCCACTAGAAATACTACACATGACTGGGCTCTTGTTTGCTGCTTTGTATCAGCTCATGTCTCTGTCTCCTGGTCCCTCTTTTCCTCTCTTCAATTGTAAAAGTCACAGTTTTCTGGTGAATCTGTCAAGCAGTGCTGTGTATTTCTAAAGTGCTGTATGAAAGGGTCACTTTTTCACTTGGCTTGAAATCTTTCAGTTAACATGTGGCTTCTCTTAGAAATATCAGTTCATGATCCTACTTTAAAAAGCCAGAACTTTTAAAAAAACAAAATCCTTTGTATACGTAGTACATATGGTTAAATATTATTTCAGTATATTGAGGTAATAAAAAAACCTATATATGTAAATTAAGCCAGTAAGAATTTGATTTAAACCAAACTTTTTTTTTGCTTGAACCATATTTCTATGTCGCTCATATGTCTATATATTTTAATAGAAATTTTGTTTCTTACACATTTTCTAAAAGAAGTTAAGATGACTAAAAGGAAGTCTACAGATGTGAAATCTTTTCAGAAGACAGAACATGTTTTCAGTTGTCTGATAAAATAACTACAAAATATATATCAGGGGTAACAATTGAAATATCTAGCTATATCCTGGGTGTGGTCTCCACTGCTCCATCCCAGACCACTATTTCTTCAGTGACTTTCAGGTAAAACCTGGGAACTTTTTACCCAGTTTCTCTCTCTCTCTTTTTTTTTTCCATTTCTAAATTTAAGCGTACTCAAATGTCATTGGAGAAAAGATTTGGGCAATTAAATCCTACTATGATGGACTCATCTTC
Source organism: Manis javanica (assembly GCF_040802235.1). Taxonomy (NCBI): domain Eukaryota; kingdom Metazoa; phylum Chordata; class Mammalia; order Pholidota; family Manidae; genus Manis; species Manis javanica. The sequence goes on from NC_133162.1 coordinate 126,696,546, forward strand.
AATTGGCAGCCCAAGTCTTACCTATTGCTTGATGGCTTAATTTCCACTAACTCATCTGCAAGCCATAAACATTTCAGACAGACCTTAGCAACTCTGAGACAGTTTAGATAGCAAAGAGGCTATTTTATAAATGGTCGGATTTGAGGTACTTAGTTTCTTTGCTTACCCTACCCCTATCACTGTCCTGTGCCCCTTATTAAGCTGATTTTGAGGTACATGTATGCTTCTGATGCATTTGATTGCCTTTTTCCTATTTCTAAAACTTCTAAATACATCTCTAATTGAGTAGCTTTCTAAATTGGTCTAATTTCCCCTACTATTAGAATTGGCATTTTAAAAAATTTCATAGCAAGCACTTCTACACTGGGTTTGTGGTATTTAGTCCCAATTTCAAATATCCTATCCAATTGTCACATTATGTGTCTCATTTTTCTAATGTATACCCCTTGCCAACGGTATAAACCCAAAGGTACAACATTAGTAGAAGGTAGTTCTGTTCTCAGTAATCCCACACAGTAGGGATACAGAGTAAGTACTGCGATTTATATGGCAGGGCGGTCATTTTTGGTTAGTCTTGAGTTGCTAGAAGGGAGAGTGGAGAAAGGAAGTTATTTTTCACCATTTCACTCTAGGCTAGGCAACAAAGGCATTTTAATGGAGCAGAGACACAAAAACTGTTTTGGTATTTATATAAGTTATGCTAAGTGCGTAATTATAATTTTATAAGTTGATAAACATATACTCTGAAGAGCAATACTTTTATAGCTTCATAAACAAATAGTTTAAAATGAAGTATGAATATAAGTAGAGAAAACCAGAAGATTTAGAACTTACTTTCATAAGTCATACCTAACATGATCCATGAAGCCATATTATTGAAGTACAAAAGTTGCTCAAGAACAAAGTTATTCTCTTTTTCATCTCGAATACTCAGAATATGTGACTTGGGATCTGTGAAATAAAAGTAGTCAATAATTTTAATAATGACTTATCTATATTTTGTTTGATAGATTTAGAAATTTTTATTTCCCAGTTTAATGCACTCTAGAACTTAAGCAATAGTACATGTAAACATGATAGTATCATGAAAACATGTAAACTAAAATTACCTTTTTGTACTGAAATGCATAGGGTTAAAAAGTTTTCAAACATTTTGAAGTTAAATTTGGTTATATAGAATAGTGGAAAACTAGTAGGTGAGTGGAGAATTTAAAACATTGATTTACTTCACTTTTCCCCATTTAAAGCTTATTTTGAGTTGGTACAAATCCATCTATATTAATGAACATTGTCAAAGACTATAATAAATAGAACCCTGTGGGAGGTCTGTAAGATCTTTTTCCTTATAGATCACTCTTATATTAGAGCCTAAAATGTTTAGCATTTCCTAATGTGTGTTACTCAGGAAATTAACAGAAGTTCCTGTTTAAAAGAGGGCTTAGTAGACAAAAAATGCAAACATTGGTTAAAACAAAGTTAAATTAGCTCCTTTATGCTGGTATTTGTTAAAGTATGTGCTAATGTACATTTGATAATGTCTAACAGAAAGTGATGTGTAGTGTTTCTCAGCCTTATTCTTTTTCTAAGGATCCTTTTTTGTAGAGTATCTCTCAAGACAAGTGTTCTACAGAGTGTATTTTTGGGCAATAATGGTTTGGTATTTTCCATAGGAACTTTCCACAAAGTTTATAGGTCCATTAATACTTTGTTGTTGATAAGGTAGAATTTAGGAGATGAGTATTTTTGAGATCTAATTGCTAGCGCTATTTAGAAATACTTATAAAACACTCAGGTGAGATTTGTTTTTTAATGACATATGTAATATAAATGGCCATGTAATATACTTACTCAGTTTCTGGCATTTAGAATGAGCTTCATCTTGTGTTGGTACCACATATCTATTCTTTGCTATCATGAAATTATAACAACAGTTCTGAAATGGTATCCACGGAGTATTTAGAACAGGAGATGGACACTGAACACTGTTTACTGCTTTGACCTCTTTTTCAGTTGCATCTAGGAAAAGAATCATGGTAAGACTGTAAATTTCAGATATAAATGTTAAATCCTGTTCACAGTCATTAGGTTTGATTTGTAGGAAATATTCAGGAAGCCAAGAAATTATAGCCTGGTGATGCTTGTTCTGTTTATACTGAACTGTAATGTGATCTCCTAACTGGGTAACTTTCCTTCTGTAGGAAGGAAATATTTAACATAGTTTTCTTTGCCATGCTGTGGAGTGACTAGGAGAATGTAAAAAAAGAGGTGCTATTAGCTTAATTGAAGTTTCTGTCTTCCTGCGTCAACAAACTTTAAATACAAGGAGCCATCTCAGAATGCTACAAACCTATTGATAATAGGCACCTAGCACTTTGAAAATTCATCTTCAAGTTTCTGGTTATTGATATCTTCTTTAGTTTTAAAGGTAAATTTTAATGAAATACTTGATGTTCTAGATAGGCTATTGCTTTAACCAAAGCAAACAAATAATTCAAAATCTGACATCTAGAAAATCTGAATATGGTTCCCCCCATATTTTATGAAAAGACCCTACACTCCAGAAGAGTAAATACAGACATGCTCTACTCCAAGCCAATCAAACTGATATAATATGTAGTAGAAGCCATTCAACATCTCTCCTTGCTCACGACAACTCCCCTTGTCTTCTAACACAAACCCACATATGTGGGCTCCTGGCAATTGTAAAACCACTAAAGATTGCATACGTGACTCAAGCTGAGTCCGTCAGATTCTCTCTAATAATTCGAAAAATGGAATTCAGAGATCATCAGATCTTGTCCAGTTATGGCTGTAATTAAAAGCCACAGAGCCACCATATTTTACCATGTGCAAAGAGAAGAAGAGAGTATACAAACAGGAGAGTGCAGATGCACAGACAGAAACAGAAAGGACAGATGGAAGGCACTATCTCTGGGTCCCTGGTTCCCATCAAGTTTCTGATTCCCATTCCTTATGAGGCTCCCCTGTATCCCCATAGCTGAGGATCTAAATTGTCCTTTGGGTTTAAACTAGCTTGAGCTGGTTCCTACTACTCACAACCAAATAAATCTTAACAGTGACTCATAAAAGAAATGTTAGTTGTCAATGACAAGAATTATAAAAGGATTCCCACAAGTATAAGATTTCTATGAGACTATAAACACAAAATAAATACAATGAAGCTAAGGGAGACTTAAAACTAAAATGTCAATTACCATTGTCAACTGACAAAAATGAACCTAAAATATTCCTGAAATAAATTAATGACAAAATATTTCATATATAATAATTCTACTTGAATACAAAATTCCACATGTTCATAATCATGTAAAAGGACATGATTATAGTTTCTTTACTATTTCAAAACCAGATTTTACAAAATCACTCCCCTAAAATCTGCTACTCATGAGACTATACTAATTTAGGAATTAAAATATTTGAAATCATGTACTTCCTGGGTAGTAGCAAATCGCACCCGGTTGATTACGATTGCAGTCAGATGTTTTCCAGAATCCATCAGTGTCTAATATTACACAGTCTTCGAGTTGTTCATTATTTTCAGCCCAGCGACTAAACTGAAGATGTTTCCCATCTGACCAACCAAAGTTGAGTCCATCCTGTCAGGAGCAGAAATACGTTTCAAGTGGCAATACTTCATTTTGTCCCTTTTGTGTTACTTTGACCCTCACGGTCAATCTAACGACTTTAAATTCTATCTTACATGTAACATGCACTTCCAAAACACTTACTCTGTGCCAGGGTTCTAAGTGCTTTACAAGTACTGAGTTATTTAATCCTTACAACAACTCTATGAGACAGGTACTGTTATTACAACCATTTCACAGATGAGGACACTGAAGGAAGTGATGTGTGCCAGTCACCCAGGAAATATACTACAGCGATGGGACTCCAATCCAGGTCATCGGGCCCTGGAGTCTATGGTCTGAACCATTATGCGATGCTGTCTCACACGTGACTGGGACCATTGGTCGCTGGAAATCTAGAAAGCTAAAATGGAGGGAGGACCGCTTAAGCACTCACTGAGCTGGAGACAACACGTAGTGGTGGAAAAAACAGGGACTTCAGAGCTCAGAATACCTAGTTTTGAACTCTGGTTTGCTCATTTTGTAGTATTTGATTGTGAGTTTACCTCACCAGGTTTCCATCCTCTCATCTATTAAATGGATGTGACACTTACCCTTATTACCTCATGGGGTAATGTGTAAAACACATGACTGTGGCTTGCTGGTACACGAGAAGAACTGCATAAATAGCTCTTCCTCCTAACCCCTCCGGCCCTGTGGCTGGTTTTGCATTTGTCTTTGGAGAGACACTTCCTCATTCACTATATTTCTCTTATGCACCAGAAGTCTGTGAATCTCTATCTTTACCATCTGACAGGGGCCTGGCCACCCACCTATCTTGAGAGAGGCTTTACAGAATAGGTATAAAGGTCCAGAGGATGGACTGCGGGGTGCAGGCCTGTCTGGGCTCCCCCATGGGGCCGTCAGAGCACCAGGCCTTATACGGTGACCCACTGAGTTAAGCTTTCTTGAGGCCCAAGGCAGTTTTGCATCCCTGGTTTATTTGGAATACTGGGGGAAGTCACGCACAGCCTCCCTAGAGAACCTAACGAGCGTTCATGGTCTAGCCTCAGAGCTACCAGCTGTTCCCCACCAGAGTCCCCAGCTGTAACCTTGCGACCAGTTAAGCCCAAGCCACGTGGCCTCCAGTGGGCCATACGCCCCATTACCCTGATTCCTTCCTCTTTGCTGCACTCCCAAACAACCCAGCTTCTATTCCTTATAGATAAATCACCACATCTTTTATCTCTTTACTGAATACTAAATCTCTTCATTAAGACCGTAAATATCTCTTTACTAAATCCTCGACCTTAACTGGCTTTAATGAAAACCTGTCTTTCCCAAGGGAATAATCTCCTCTCAGCACTCACAAGAGAAGCCTGTCTGTTTTTCCATTCTCAGACACCACAGGGCTATGAGAATGGGGTAGTTGTATCTTTATCTGCGTTGATCATTTCCTTTGAGGTTTATGTCCTCCTTTTCACTGCCAGCACTGATTCCTTGTCTCTCTTTACCCATTCACTGAGGTCTTGGCCCCCATGCTCCTCCCTGACATTCACTAAGGAGGTTCGCCATGTCCTCCTCTCTCCTCCTGGTCCTACCATTGACTTAGGGATGTCTGTGTTCATGGGGATGACTTGGCCAGTCCCAAAGCCTTCTTGACTTCCTCTATTTCTATGTACTTTCACTTCTATGCACTTGAGTAACCTCTGTCACAGCCACACTCTAGACTTTACATAACCCAGAACTGCACCACAGACACTGTAAACATGCCTTAGTGAATTCAGGCCAACATCATTTCCTGCATGAATTTCTGCAAGAAACTCACATCTCTAATCATTAATCCAGTGTAATTTTTGTTACTTAAAAATCTGATATTGTTACTAGTAGATGTAAAATCTTTCAATGCTTTCCCATTGCTTTCAATGAAAAGTTTTATTTATTTATACCGTCATGTTACAAAGATTTAAGGCAGCTTGTAAAGATACATAATAAACAGACAGCTAAATAAAATGTTAAAGAATGAAAGGAAAAAGAGAAACATAGTGAAGATTGAAACAAGATAAAAAACAAAATTAAAACCCTTAAGTGGGAAAAAAGTTACAAAAAAATATGGTCCCAGTTGTCTTAAAAATAAATATGTGTACATACAAAAATAACTTGAAGGATATATACCATAAAACCATATTTATTGTTAGGTACTGGGATTACAAAGTAATACTAAGTATCAAATTATTATATAGGAGGCCTACAAAATAGGCAAAAATGGCCTACAATACGAGGAATTGTAGGCCTAAAAAAAAATTCTTATTGATCATAGGCAAAGCCTTCTTTATCATAAGGGCTCCTGTTTGCACCACATGTTTGTATATAGTGTTGGGAATTAATAGGAGACTAGTATTCGTCACTGGGCTATGAGATGAGTGAGAGAGAGGTATCTAGGACACCTATCCAGGATCAGGTCCTGAAATGTGGTTAAACACTATTCTATTCCCTTTTAGAGTGGCTTACTTTCACTCTGTTGACTCTGCAAAAGATAAAAAGGTCTCTTCAACACCATCCACAGCGCTGCCACCCACCCACCCCACCTGACTTTTTAATTCTTCCTTTTCTCTCTTCATTTCATTGGCTAAGAAGGACCATCAGCTCCTGATTCCAGATCAGTCTTTCATTAGAATAAATTAAAATAAATGCTCAGCTACGTAACAATGAAGCACTAGATCCTTCGACAATGGAAAGATGATTGTCACTAAAAACAAATCTTCATGAAACTCATTCACTGGAGTAATATTTTACAGTCTTCTGTTTCTTTATTCTGATATGTGATAAAAAAGGTCAAACCTGGCACTTCAGACTGAAGACTTATACCTTTTTTTTATAGTGGGAAACTTGCCTAATTCTTTTTTTTTCTTTTTCTTTTTTTAAATTAAAGTATCATTAGTATACACTCTTACGAAGGTTTCACATAAACAACATTATGGTTTCAACATTCACCCATATTATCAAGTCCGCCCCCCTCCACTGCAGTCACTGTCTGTCAGCATAGGAAGATGCTGTAGAGTCATTACTTGTGAAGACTTACATCTTGACTGGAGAGTCCGATCCACAGAGCAGAGTTAAGCGGAACCGCCTGTACAGTGAGGAACGCCTGCTGGTAAGGGTCTGTGATGCTCACCAGCTGCATGTTATTTTCCTGACATTCCCTTAGTGCATCAGACCAAGTCAGGGTCTTCAGGATTATTTTGTACAGATTATTTAGATACTTTACAGTGTCTGAAGTATTCTTCAAGGTCTGTGTGCCTTCAATTTCTGTGTGTAAAAGAAAAAAAAACCATGAAAATAAATCATTCGGCAAGTCACAGGACATACAAGTCACGGGACATACTTTCAAATTTCTCCCCATACTAATGTACTTCAAATATTACTTATCTACTCATTTATTTTAGATTTTGAGTGGGGGGACTAGATACATCTGCTGTATACCTTCATAAAAATGTGTGAGCCACAGCATTTGTTTTCTAAAATTAGAAAAAAATCTGTTTTAGTTGATCTGATTTAGGAAGGACAAAAGCTATAAATAAGAGAAGTCTGAAATAAGACTATGGGTTCAGCTTGTTGTTAAGTATCTCCTTTGTTTGAACTGCTTTAACAACAGGTGTTAGGTGTTCCCCTTACAAAGTTCTCATCTTGGAGAGCTCCCAGGGAAACACATGGAACTACCCACAAGAAGATGTGCTTGAATTACTACTTCCAAGTACTTCTCTGAATAAGGCAGCTACTCAAAAGTATGAGACAAATGAGCAAAGATAAATTTAACAAAAAGTTCTTCAGAAGTACATGAATTATCTAATTGAGGTTTTCATTGCATGACAAAGTTTTTGTTTTTAAATCATTTGTTGAGAACTTACTGTGATCAATGAAAGCAATTTAACACCTTTAAAAATATCTTTTTGAAAATATGGATGATTCTTATTTTTAGTACATATTTTTATTTGGATAGAAGGCACAGACTGATCCACTTGTAATGTCTCACATCATTTTAAATACTAAATTTAACTGCAAATGTTTAAACTGAAGTCAATTAAAGTCATTATTATGTTTTTTCTCCTCCTTTCCCCATGATAGAAAGTAAAATCTAAAAGCTGCCAGAATAAAAAGAAAAAAATTCAACCATATAACTTATTATAATTAGACAACTCCTATTAACAAATTACATTTGATACTTAATTTTAGTATTTAAGTAAGTAATGATACTTGAAAAAAAATCACATCCTATTTGAGCTAATCTGATTCACTGAGCCAATATGGATAGAGCCATGATGAAATATTAGGGAAGCTGTATGATTATAAATTAATACTGACTCACTTATAAGATTGTTGTGAAAAAGTACTGTACATATCTAATAGCATAAAATAGCACAGTGATCTAGGCGATAATGTGTACCTGCATACTTCTGACAGAGAGACACCGTGTGGTGATCGCTGCAGGAGGTAAAGTTCCACGTGCCAGTGAAAGGTGACGTTTGGAGGTTGAGTATGAGAGCACAGTGGTAGTGGGACTCTTCCTCAAAAAACTAAACAAAAAGGCAAATCTGTATAAGAAATCATGAAACCCTCAGTCTGAAGGCCTTAGCAAGAGAACATTACATTCCAAACTGGATTTTTCCTCCTGTAAAAAATCCCATGAAGGAGCTGACTGTGAAATTGCTAAGGAAATCCTGATAAATTTCCAAAGTATGGGAAGAGGGCAATTAACTTTACAAATTATAAAACAAAGTAGTGCAATATTGATAAATATATCTTTGAAACAGATAAAGAGAAATAGAAGATGAAAACATAATTATATAACTGCTATCACTCTTGACATCTCAAGTAGGCAAAAACGTAATGACTATAAATTCAAATTTTTAGATGTTTATAAACTTTTTACAATGAAAACTGTACCACACAACAGAGAACTCACCTTAAAGCTTTGATCCTATACTAGTCACTACAAAAATTTCCATAAATGTATCTAGCTTTCATTTCTCTTACCACAAATCAGTAATACTAGACATGAAGGTTTATTCAATACTTTTCTGTAGTTAGAAGCACACTAAGAAAAATAAGAAAAGTAAGCTTATCCCAGGAGCTAAAGATTAAAAAAAAAAAATCAACACAAGCTACTCAATAAACATTGAACCAAAACTGAAATAAAATAATTATAGGAAAGGATAACATGAGGAATATTAAAGGGATATGAGTAAAACTTTATGAGGAGACAAGCATGTATTATTAAATATGTTCTATATTTTTTAAAGGAAAGATGAGCAAATAATTCAATATAGAAAGTGAAGAATAGAAAAATGTAGTAGTATTTGTAAATACACTGAAAGCAATACAAGTAGAGGGTGAAGAAGAGGAAAGAGAAAAATCATTAACATACACCAGTTTTTGTCAAAATATACATAAGGAAAAATAAAAACAATCAAAATAAGATAGGGGTATTTTAAAAGATAATAGCATACACAACTTTATTCTACTATATTTGAAAATTTACATGAAACAGACAACCTGGAAAAATACAAATGAGCACAACTGTTAAAAGGAGAAGTTGAAACACAAAAAGGTACCAGTAACTTAGGAGGAAACTGAAAATTAATAACAACTCATTTTTAAAACCATGTGTCAGTTACAGTGCTAGAAGCTTTCAATGAATTCTTATGTAATCCTCACATTGTGTTGTAGCTACAATGGTATCAGAGTTTGCAGATGAAAAACCGAGGCTTAAAAGAAGCTAAGTGAACTTGCATATTAAACAGGTGAATGGAATTCAAACCCAAACAATGTGATTCCAGAGTTTAGTTAGGCCCTCAACTACTGCATTAAATCCCTTTCTTATGAAAGAATCATTTCTAAAAAGAGTTCTAACATCGCATGTTTCTGTAGGTAGTTCCTTCAATCTTTCGGGGAAATATATCCCTAAGCTGAGTCATAATTTCAAAACAGAAAGGCAGAAAGCTCCCTAGTTCATCTTATGAAGCTGACATGATTGGGAAAAAAAAATCTGACAATATAGCATAAAAAATCCTATCTATGAACAGAGATGAAAACATTTACTCCCAAATAAAATTCTAACAAATCCAACTCAGTAAAATAGTAAAATAATAATCCATTCTGAGTAACTAGATTTTATAAGAAGATAAAGATGGTTTAATGTCTTACACACATATTAATATATTATACACATCATTATTACACATTATTAATGTATTATACACATATCAATAGGTTTAATGGGAAAAATTATATGCCAATTTCAATAGATGCTGGAATCAAGTTTTAGAAAATCCACCACTTATTCCTAAACAAAAATCTAAAATAAGATAGTTATAGAAAACAATGTATCTTAAACAAAGACTCAACATCATATATAACAATGAAAGGCTGCAGACAGTCCCATCAAAGTCCAGATCAAGTCTAGGACGGTGGGTATTACTCCTGGTCTTTAACATGGTTCTGGAAGTCCTACTGTATGTAGTGAAGCATGAATAAAAAAGGAAATATGTGCATAAGCTATAAGGGTAAGTGTTGCTTCCTGAAACTTTTGTTTCAATTCAATGTCTACATGTGGAATAATGATTTAAATGTATTTCTTACTATGGGTCATTGTTGAAAGTTTAAAAGCTACCAGCCTAAGTGCAAGTGGGGGATCAGGGTTGATATTTTTCTTGATTGTGTTTACTCTCCTATAACTTCCAAATTTTCTACAATAACCAAGCATTATTTTGATATTTACTTTGTACATCATCATGATTATGATTTTTTGTACATAACTCATGATTCAGAGTTCCTTGGCCACCATCCTCAACGTTTACTGCATTACACTGTATCGGGAACATCAGCTGATTATTGTCTAGGACATATATTTGGAATTCGACTTGAATTTCTTAATCTCTGTCCTTTGTGCAGAAGGCAGTTCGTATCCTTATGCCTAGGGATGTATAGGGAGGGCAGAAGCAGCGGGGCGTCACGGTGCACGGTGGTTATTGTTCATAGAATGCCCTCTTCCTTCCTAGAGCTTCTTTACATTTAGCTCTTAGGGAAAAGGATCAACAATGACCAGTTTTGTACTTTTGCCTCAGGATACAGTCCCAAATCCCAAAATGTTACGCAAAGTGTTTATATTTGCTTCTATTTACAACTCACTACTCGATGGTTTTATGTGATTGTGAAGCAAGTGCCATGGAATCTGAGGCCACTGTGAAAGCAAGGGCGTCCACCCGAGAGCTGGGGGAGCTCCTACTGCAGTTCTTTTTGTTCTTCTGATAGTACTATTGAGATATAATTCATAGGTGATACAATCCGCCCATTTAAAGCATACATTCCATAGTTCTTAGTATATCACAGAGTTGTGCAACCATTTCCCAATCAATTTTAAGACATTTTCACTACCCCCTAAATAAATCTCATACCCTTTAGCTATCACCCCCAATCCTTCCATCTTCCTTAGTCTCTGGCAACCATGAATCTACATTTTACCTCATAGATGTGCCTATTCTGGACATTTCCTACAAGTGGACTCTACAATAGGCCCTTGTTCTTAATCCAATCATTTATGGAAGACGGGTATTTCACAGAGGTATATAGATTATTAAGTCAAAAACCTTACATTTGTTGGTATTCTTGGTCTCCAGCCAACCACCAGTGGGTGAAAGTTACTATATGTGAGCTCTTTGTTATCTGTCCATTTGTTTATCCTTTCGTAGGCAGTCCAGCGCAAACCAATCCACAAGGTCGCTTCCATATCCGGAAGCAAGTATGTAATAAAGTCTGTCAGAAAGAAATTTTTTTTAAAAAGCATTTGATATATTCAATTTAAAAGTATACTAAAAATGTCCGTGAATACTTCTTGCTTATCTAACTACCAAGATAGTGTTTTACCTATTTCATAAAAAAGTACTTTAATAAGGTTTTTATATGTTAATTCCCCACAGCCTCCCAAAACGAACCCCCAGAGCAGAATAAAAGATGTTCCCAAAACAATTCTGCTACCTTGTTCTCTCTGGCTCAACACTGAAGGAAGGGTGCCACCATAGCTGTGACAAATATCACTCGCTTGAGAAAATGTGAGAGTCTTGGGTTTGATCTTTAGAAAACACTGTAAACAAAAAACATACATGAGGCCTAGAATTCCAAGCATGGGAAAGCTCACTTGGGAAGTAAATGCTCATCTTTTAGATGGATGCTAATTTTCAGGCTGTGAGGTACAGAAATTCATGAAGTAGAATTGTAAGAATGCAGATCTATGTTCTCAGTTTAAACAACTGAAAAGTGATCTCCAAACTATTGTCTTTAAAAATCTCACATTTGTTCTGTCCTATGTGCTAAACAGTTTGCATTATATTATCTCATTTATTTCTCACAACAAATGGAGAAACTGAGGCACAGGGAAGTTAAATGACTTTGCCAGTAAGTGAAATAGCCATACAGTGGTCTGGTCATCATTTAGATTCTATTCCATCTGATTTCAAAGTCTGCACTCTTAATTGTTACCTACTTATATTTTTTAAAAACCCCACATTTTAAAAGAAACTAGTCCTCTTTCTGTTGGCAGGATATTTTAATTCAACTTCACATCAGTTATGTAAATAAATTTAGTCCCAGTACCTTAGCGGAAAAAAAAAGATTGTCCTAATCTTAAAAGTTAAAATATATCCCTAATATTTTAACTTTAAAGTGCTTTCAGCCATCAGACACATGCCTTCCTTTTCCTTTTTGATATTATGATCATATTAATATGTAATAGTATGTCCCAAATTGTGTTCCTTTAAAGATTCTACAAAATGTGGGTTTTTTTTCAGCCTCCATACAAACTAGAGTGACCAATGTGATAGAAGTCATTGGGTGGCTTCTAGAAAAGGCTCTAGGTGCAAAAACCTTGAATTTAAACTTAGAAGCCTTATGCTAAGAATGGTGGATCAGAAAGACAAAAGGGGTCTGGTTTTGAAGACTTCTTGGAGCTTCCATGCCAAGACAAGCCTGCTTACCTTCAAACTTCTTTTATGTGAGTGAGGAAAAAAAATGTTTTAATATACTGTAGCAATCTCACTCTTTAGCAGCAAAATGCATTTCCTAAGAGTATCTATACCAATGTGGACTATGCATCTCAAAGATGCAAGCATGGAATGCAGCATTTCCCAAACCTAGGCAAGACCAAGGATTAACATTTTGTTAGCATATGTGTAGTTCCCAAAAAGTAGGTTTAATTTGATTGGTAGATGCTGCTTGGATGTTTTCCTTAAAGGGGAAAATTTATAAGCCAGAAATTAAGTCAGTTTCCTACATGCCATAGAGATAGTCCTGACTCTTCAATGCATCACTCTTTTTGACATATCAGCTTCAGTAATTTAAGTTTTAGTAGCAACAGAGAAGGAACACAGTACTTTGAAAGATCTGTAGGCATGACTAACTTGAGAGTTAACTTGCAGTGTAGAGGATCATAGTGAAATATGCAGAGGCTGTCTTAGTGAAGTCATTTGATGGGTGGACACTCTGCCACAGGCCATACAACCGTCATGAAGCAATCATCACTTCCACAATGCAGTAGTTCTCTTTTTACCTTATTCTGAAAAGTAATCCAGTCCCCAGAGCACTGTATTTTAGCTGCAGAATCTGGACTATACTTCTCTAATGAAGACACATTATATTTTTCACAGATGAAGGGCAACTTGGTTTTACAGTCTGCTGGTTTATTTAAGTCTGAGAAATGAAAAGCAGGATTACTGTGGTGAGAGTTTTCCATTCAGCACATTTTAAAAACAATCCAGTAGTAAGAAAAGTCTCCTTATATTAATTTTTTCCATATGGTTAAAATATATTCCTTTTCTTCTCTAGCCATTTTTGTCTTCTATTATTATTCATGTAAGTAGGTCACAGCATACCAATATTGTCTATTAAGTGCATGTGTGTGGCATAATGACCACAGTTCCTGAAGGCAGGAAATAGGGAGTTGAAACAGAAGGCTAATGGTGGGGAAAGAGACCTCAGCTATTTTAGAACTGCTGCCTATTTAGCTTTGAAAAATTTTCCATATGCTTATCAGTTATGAAAGTGGTAAGTTTATTCGTAAAGAACCACTTTAAGATAAAAGAAGTCAAAATATTCACAGTGAACAGTACCTTTATTTGCATTTGGAATTTGAACTATTATCATTAGTAATAAATCAGAATAGGATGAAGTTATCAAACACATAAAAGGAAAACAAGATTAAGCTAGTAATTGAACCTGAAGTTCACATATTACATAATCAGCATTAAAGGATTTGGAATTAACTTACCACTAAACCAAGTCTTGGCAGACATGTACAAGCATTCCTCTCCAAACGTTATAGGAAAGTGATGCCATAAATACCGTGAACTGAAAGAAAACAAGAGATTTGACAACTTGTAATGGGCTACATGTTCCATTTTGTTTTTTACTGCAATTTTAACCCTAATGTTACACCATTATTTTATACCATGTTTTTCTTGAGGCTAATATGCAAAAGGACTCGGTTTCTCCAGTCTAGGCAGTTAATGGGTTAATACTCAAAACTAATTATAAATAGTAATCCATTCAGTAAAAAGGGAACTTGGGACTGTTTCTTTTAAATAACTTTACAAAGGCGGCCTCAGCGATGTCACATACTGATATATAAAACGCCGATGCATTGGCTGCTCCGTAGTTCTCACCCACCACTTCTGCTCATCACCAGATATCTGAAAAACAAGGAAACAAACACATACTCGTACATATGCTAAGCTTTCCAGGAGAATTTTAATTTAAACGTTCTGTCTCACCATAACCACAAACCACTAAAATTTACTGTAGTAAATTTTACAACCATTACATCACTTTAATTTCTGTATTACACAAACCAGGTCCTTTCACCAAAAAAGTAGTTTGAAAACTCTGTATGTTCACAGGCCCTATTTTGCATACAGAAAATATGGTCACTATGATTACGGGCATACAGCAATATCCTATGGGAACTAATTATAAATTTAAAAATAAGTTACTTTTCCTCCAAAAAACTGTGTCGCAAAGTTAGTTATTAGTAGAAACAGAAACTCAAGTTGACCATCATGTTAACTTTAGTAAAAAAATGTGACAAGGGATTAGACTAATCTTAGTATCGTTTGATACTCACAAATTGATATTTATAACTAGTCTTGAATCTTTTAAAACGTTAAGCAATTTTATTTCACTTTTTCAACATGAAACAAGAAATCTGGATGTTGTTGGGCAAATTTTACTTGTGAGGAACATTTAACTTTTGTAGATTTTGGCGAGATTTTTGAAATATTTTCCAAAAGTAAGAAAAATATTTAAAAAGAGATTCTTTTCAATTACATTGGCTATTTTGTTTTTGATGGCCTTCAGTCCTGCAAAAGATGTTAAAGTAGCCAGAGAGCTGTGATTGCTAGCACAATACAGGGCAGCTTCTTCATAGTTTAAGTGAAGATGAGCCACAAACCAATATTCACTCCCTTCTATTACGACTGGAGGTCCATGAGTTCCAGCGCGCTCTGAAGAAGAAGAATATCAGAGTTATGACTGCAAACCAAACAGTACCCTCTACTATTTACATACAGTAATCCATTTAGGTTATTGGCTCTCCCTGGCCAGGGTGGTGCTGCCTGGAAGGAACCAACAATTCTCGAGCCATGAATGACTGCCATGAGTCCTGTACTCACAGAGGAGCATAGATCCAGCTGCACAGCCTCATCCCACACCAGCCCATCACCTTCCCTGCCTGCAGATACCTCACTGCACTCGAAGATGGGCTAGAGAAGAAGCTCGCACATAGGCCTGAGCTTCAGTAGTTAAGTAAATACATTATTGGAAAGGTAAAAGCAGCTTTAGCCAAATTTCAATTTTCTTAACTCACCTGGATTGTACCAGTCTGGTGTCTTTGGAGTACGGCCTGTAAAAGGAAGAAAGCAAGTGGCTTAAGTTTAGCATCCAGCCAGATTATAGCACACTGTAAGTAGTTGCCTTTAATGGACTCAAGAGGCTTTTCGGTGGTGCAATTATTTTGAAGATTTATTTGTTTGATTAATTGGTTTATGTTTGCTAAGTTAGTGAAGCCCCTTTTCTTTTGTTTAAAATGAAAATGTATAGAAAAGAGAAAAACCACACACTCTTCAGAACGTTTCCTGTGGTTACGGGTTTGTCGTGTCTAAGGCTGCCCTGGTGTAAACTCTTGGGTTTGCCCCACCATTCAGACGGGGCGGGGGAAGCGGCTACCACTGAGGGCACGCTTTGGAGGGAGCAATGACATGCTCTGTGGCATGCTAGCAAACACCAGAGACTAATGTGAGCATCACTACAAAGGCTTCAGACCAGAGACACTGTCCAAGTTAATCATGCATGCTCCTGTTCCAGTTGTTTAAAGGTTATACATACTGGTTTTCCATTGATCCTCTTTCAGGTTTAATCAAATAATCAGGAATAACTTGGGTATAATCTCTCCTTTAGAAAAACGCCATCAGCACACACACACACACTCTCTCTCTCTCTCTCTCTCTCTCTCTCTTTCCTTCTTTATTAATGGCCTGCCAGCGTGCCTCTGTGAAAGAGGCTTGCTAGTTACTGTACTGGATGTCACATCTGAAGGTCTTTTGAAGGTATGTGGTGGCCCTTTTTTAAGGGCAGAAACCAGTCTTCTAATAGGTAGTTCCATGATATAACGTGTGGGTTCTTTGAGAACTTGCAGGAGGATATACCCTTAGTTTTAATGATCTGTTTACATTCAGTCCAGAGATTCATTTTAGAGCTTTCTGTGCAGTTACCACAGATTCTAATATAATTAGAACCTTCTGTGCATTGCAACTGGTTCTAATATAATTTAAATAACCAATAAAAATTATTTTAAAATCATTAAAAAATAATTTGGGGTTAAAAATCTTAACATTTTCCCTAATATTTCTTCAACATTTTCCTAGTCAAAAGCTGAGTAAAAGGTATCTATTTATTTTCCTTTCTCTCTATTTGTCATCACCAAAGCCTGTACTATCAAGCTTATGGTTTCCTGAGTTTGAATTTGGATTTCCTAAACTATTAGCAGTTTTGGAGTTCGTTGAAAATTGCTTCCACATTTTGCAAGGACCTGCCAAAATTTGATTTCTTACTCTTGCTTCATTCTTCCCAAGTTTATCTTCATTTTGTTCTTCATTTTGCATGGAAATTAACATTAAAATGATTCCCTCTATTTGTGTCTTCTTTTACTTGAAATAATCTTTCATTCCAAAATCTAATCTCTCTAAATTACCCTTAAATTTTATCTTCAGCACAAAGTCCTTCATGATCAAAGGGAAGGTATCATCTAAATGCTAGTCAGCCAGCCTTCCACTAGGGGTAGGAGTCAGGTAGGATGGAGCTTA
Source organism: Manis javanica (assembly GCF_040802235.1). Lineage (NCBI taxonomy): Eukaryota > Metazoa > Chordata > Mammalia > Pholidota > Manidae > Manis > Manis javanica. The sequence continues at coordinate 126,713,536 of NC_133162.1, forward strand.
ATATATTAATCGCATCTACTGGTGGTTCAGCATTCACAATGTTCACGTGAGAAGACTGTGAAGAGGACTGACTACCACTTACCTTTGGGAATCTGGCACACCCATTCAAGTCTTGTATCACAAGCAACAGGCTTTAAATAAATAAATTCCCTGTCATCAAAGAAATGCCAGCTTCTTCTCCCTGGCCTGTCAATGACCTAAAGGAGAAAGAGGATTCCAGAATATTTTGAAGTTGATGCAGCCCTCCTAAAATACTAAACTTTAAGTCCTAGGTCTTTAACTTGATTTAGCACCTAAGATATTTGTTTAATGAATGAACACATGAATGAATACAGTGTTTAAACAGTAACAGTCTAACCAAGAGCCTTCAAAGGGGCTGATAAAGGAAATATATCATATGGTCATGTTTATCTCCAAAATGCAAATTATTGGGTTTTTTTCCTGTTTTTGTTGATATGAAATTGTAGAATTTTTGCACTTTAAATCTGGAAAAGTCCAAGCTAAAAAAGAGTGTTTTAGTTCAGTGGTTTCTAAATGGTAGCTGTGATTAAAGCAGATCTATGAAAAAGTGACATACACGTCTTGCATGAGGGGCCAAGGCTCCTTCTTCGGTGTTTCTCTGCATTGCTGGGATGTTCCCGCCCCCCACATGATCCAAGATCGCTCCCTTCACATTCCAGCCAGCCAGCAGGGGAGAAGGGAGGGGGGCGGGAGGGCACGACCTGGGAGGGGCATCTATCACTTTTTGGACTATGTTCTCTTAAGGCCAAGATGTGGTGGCAGGGGAGTTATGATTCTCCTTCCAGTACCGTGATCTGGCTGGCTTTGTTTCTGATGCAGGCATCTCTTTTATTTGCTTTTTTTTGGTGGATTTCCAAATCTCTTCATGCATGGGGACTCTACTTACAGAGAACATAGTTTAGTGCATCAGTTTTCTAGAACTTTATATGCTTCTCTGAAGTTTTACCTTTTTATGTATTAATTTGGGAATTTTATTAAAATGGCATGATACTATACAGTTTATTACTAGAACAGTTACTTTGAAAATAGTGCTTTCCGATGGACTTCTCAGTTCTTCGTGTCAACCTTCCTACAATATTCCTGGTCACTCATCTTCTTGAATCTCTTCCCTGGGCTTGCAGAGTAAAGACATTACCTAGATGTCTCCTCTTTCCTCGTCTTCTTACATTTTATGTGTTGGTGATTCTCCCACATCCACCCTTGGCCCTTTATGCTTCTTTTTTAACATGCATTTTCCTTCACCTCCAGTCTCTTGATTTCAACTTACTATAGGGTGTTTCTCACTGCTACCTTGGATTCAAAATATCTAAATTAAAATTAAAATGTACTTTAAAAAAAAATAAACCAGTGCCCCTCTGTTTCTATAAATGCCTAGTCATACAGCATAGTGGACCCAGACACATGGAGTACAATTTCAGTTCTGTAACCATGTATTCAGAACTCAAATTTCTTCCATATTCCTGATGCATATGGTAAAAGACCCTACTGCACAAGGCTGGTTAAGTATTAAGTGAAACAGTATATGTGGCCTGCCTAGCACTCTGTCTAGCTCCTGAGTCAGCAAGCACCAACTGCTGCTGTCAGCACCACCACCATCACCATCATTACTCTCCCCAAACAGTCTTGTTCTTGGATAAAACTTACACTTCGCCTGCCATAGCCCTTGTAACTGCTTGTTACTTGTCTTTATCTCCTGCTAGATTGTAAGTTGTATGAAGGCAATGACTGTTTTAAGCCTTGTCATGTTGTATCTCCCAAGCACCATAAACTGTGTGGACATGCTATTTATGGGATGAATAAATTAATGAATTCTGCAAAGGAAGATGCCTAACTCATCTTTTATGTCTTCCAGTCCAATCTGCTGCATCTTAAAATCCATCTCAAGATGAATCTTCTTTATACCTTCCTTGGTTAATTTCAAAAACCTTTGATAATACTCTTCTGCCTACCCAAAAATGTATGAACTTCTTAATTTGGCATCAATCTAATTTCCCAACTTTGTTTCCAGCCACAGCACCAAAAGCTTTCTTGATCTGTATTCAGTTCTCCTCACTGCGTTAGTCTCTCCCTTCTACTCCCACTTGGTTTTATGCCACCTCCTGGTACCACTGCCCCATTAAAAGCCTTACCCTATCCTACCTGTGCAAAGTCTGTCCATCCTAAAGGTCCAGTTCAAGTCCCACCTCTTTCTGGAAATAGGACACAGCAATCACTTCCTCTTCTGAGTTTCATTAGCCCTCCTCTGGAGCTTATGACTGCATAGGAATAAGAGCTATCTTTCTTGAATATGAATTTTTCTTCTCAAATTAAGTGTAAGTTAGGTTGTTTGAGGGCTGGACTATGGGTGTACTTCTGACCTCCCATCGCACCTCATATCAAGCTCCACACACAAAAGGCACCCAGGGATCTACTGTCTGACTGGACACGATGCCAATATGCAGATTTTCCAGTATTGCACTGACCTTGATGGCAGCACAGTCTCTGATATCATAATCCTGCTGAAACTCATTTGCCATGATCATAGTAGACACCTTAAAAGACAAAAGAGGCTTGAGAATTTAAGACTGATGTAGAAATATTTACAATTGAGATCTAATTTAGGCAGCTTTAATCACTCAAGCACATTCATTTGCCATGGAAGAAAAACTTCTTCATCTCTTTTTTTATATCAGGATGCTAAATCATGAGAGGACTTAGAAAATCTCATAATGTCATCAGTTTCCAAACAAAGGAATCTATAGTCTCAGAAGTAGAGGTTAACAGTGTATTGAATTTGCAGCTGGAGTCAGAGTCAGGAGCTTGCAAAAGACTATTTTTTGCAGGTGTCAAAATGCTAGTTATTCAATTCACTAATCCAAGATAAGCTCCAGTTTGAAAATGAAAGTCAAGGAATTTTATATTTAGAAAGAATACACAATGAATTGACACAACTGTAATGTGGAATGAATATTTAATATTTGAGAATAATTTGCTCCTATATATGTCACCTAAAACCTCTCTTTAGATAATGTAAACATTTGAAATAATATTTAAGGCCTTTTTAAGTTTTCATCAAATTATTTCCCCAATAGGTAGTTCCTTTTTTTACATAACTCTTATTTTTTATAATAAAAGCAAAAGCTTCTCATTGTGAGAAAAAGGGAAAAATACCCCGTACAATGTAAAAGAAAAGAAAAAAATCACTTGTACTACCCAAAAATGATGTATTACCCAGCCATAGATCTGTTTTTATATTTTTTAGATTATATATAGACTATACTATTTTTTTTAACTAAAAATGAGATTAGTAACATTTTTTCCCCACATACATAAATCTATTTCCATTTCAATAAGCTACATGTTCATAATTTTAATGGTTGTATGATATGTGGACATATTCTTTAACAATCAGTTACTGGTTCTTTAAACCAATACTCCTTCCATATCACCCCAAACAAGAAAGTTCAAACTTACTGGGGTACGATCACTCCATTGCCAGGATCCTTGTAAATCTGGGCTCCTTTTATTCAAACCTATCCACAGCCAACGTGGGCCACTATGTAAAAAGGAAGTGTTAAAGAATTTTGAGGACAGATTTGGCAAAAACATTTGGCATATGTCTCAAGTGTTTAACACTTGTAAGTTTGTCTTGTCACTAACTGAAAAGTACAGTTTCAAGCTATAAAAAGAAGTCTTCTAAAGTGAAACCAAACCCAAAATATGGGATGTTATTGAACAAGGGTCATACTTTTTCAACATACATTTTGAGTTATATTCTTTAGATGAAAGGCTAAACTATTCCTCTTCAAATTTAAGAGGGGAAAAAAGTGTCTGATTATTCTACAACTTCTACTGCAGAGCTTTCATATTAGGCAATGTTTTCAGATACAGTCAAACCCAACAATGGCATTTCCTTAAGATATCTGTGATACTACCAAACTTCTTTTCTTTCAAATGGAGAACAATTTGGCTAAGTTTTTATTAGACAAGATTTTAGAAAAAATACTTAATTCCCACTACCTATTAAGTTTAAAGTAAAAAAAGTCAAATATTTTCTAAATGCCCAACTCCATGGGTTACACCAGAGCAATATAATCAAGCAATCCTGTAAGTGATTATATTGAACACTCAAACTATTGTACTTTTGTGTATGAGGCCTTGAGCTAGGTGCAATGGTGCTATAGAGAAGTATGAGAACTAACATCTATCGTCAAATGACATATAAACTAGTCAGGGAGGTAATATAAAATCTGCATAAATTTTAAGCACTATAAAAGTTCTATCAAAGAAGAGCTCATTGTGAACTGCAGGAAGTCAGAAAACATTTTGTGAGGTTAGTAGGACAAAGGACAGACTTCAAAAGATGGCCAACATTTCTTTTGGGCCGTAATCTGAATTTGGGCACTGTTTATACCCATGCCTGTGTCCAGACTGGCTGAGAAGAGAAAGGACAGGTGGGTCTATACCACAACTTAAAGAGGCAGGGACATATGTTGTAAGTGATCCCTTCCCCTAATTACATTTATGTTCTGTCCAGAGAAATACTGTCAATATAAATGGAAGTGATAATAAAAACATTTTATATCATAAAATTTTTACCATAAAAAATTTTTCTCCATCTTTAATCCCATTTGAAAATATTCTCTGAAATGTTTTATACTATTTAGGCCTTAATAAGTGAACCATTTTCTATGTATTTTTTTTTTGGTGATGCTGATTATTTTTCTATATAATTTAACCTGACTGCATATGGTATGTATGATCAGTACCTATGAGTATATATTATATGTGAATAACAATAAATATATAAATGTTATATGCATATAAATATGACATATATTAGAGAAGGGGTAGGATCCAAATCTAAACCTTACTCTCAAGCTAAATAGAATGTAAGGAATATATGGAATATATAGCTACAAGCCTACTGGGAAATATGTCATTAAAAACATTTGCTAGTGAATCAAAGGCTACAGCAAACTTAATTTTAAATTAATTTCTCATTTCTTAATAAAATAGTTGCTTTTCTTTGGCTCAAGCATTCCCTCATATTTTAATATCAATAAGTGCTTTTTCATCTTTTCAACTTCCAGCTTTTCAACTTATTGCAGTGGAATATAAGGACTGTACCCTTTCTGCTTTTATTGTTACATTGTATTCTTTCAGAGAGAAAAATCACCAATTTGTAGACTTAAGATAAAGCCAGTGGAGACAAATTAAGTCCAGCTTGAACTTAGCAGCTATAAGAGGAATTTACAATTTGTGTCTTCAACTAATTAAAGCTTTCTTACAGGCTTCCAAATTTATCATACTTCCTGACTGTTGGATTTTCAAACCACAGGGTCTAGATAATTGCCATATGCAGTATAATTAAAGACAGATGGATAAAATAAAGAGGTTAGGTTTCCTTCCTCATGTTTACTTGGGGCTATAACTTCATTTCTTTCAAATCTGCACATAATATATTTGGGCCTAGGGAATTTGTGCAGAATTTTGTTTCCCTAAAGTAAGCATTAGGTATTTTATCTTTTTACACAATCAATAGTACAACCAGGAAGAAGATCAAAGATCATTTGTCACCTGCATGTACTCTATACTCGGCTCCCACAAAAAGCCTCTTTAGAGATCTGTCCCCAACCTTTCCACCCCATCCTCTCTCAGCTCTGCCTCTGTTCACCTAGAAACCTCTGCTTCCTCGGCTCCGTCTCAGAGAACGGTTCCCTGGAGGGCACAGTTTGCCCCGTTGTCAAAAATTTCTAATCTTCCGTTCTTTCTGAGACTGAACTTCATTTCAACCCAGACATTTATAGTTTTCAGCTTCCATTTCAAGGGATTCATTAGTGTGTTATAAATATAGGAAATAGTAGCTACTTGTGGGGTTTTTTTGGTGTGGTATGAGGTGGAAAATATTTCAATTGTATCTTATTCCTGGTCTGACCTGGTTTATCTGCAGGCAGATAAAGAGAAAAAGAAATCGGAAATCACATTCATCATTGTACACCTTGAATGAGGATTTTAGAAAATTTGAAGGAAAAAAAAGGATAACTGGGGAGTAAACTGAAATTTTCTCTTTCTCTGTAAAGTTCTTCTACTCCAAGCACTAAGTATACGGTTTTAAGGTTATTAGGTTAAGAAGACATTGCATGTTAAGAAGGTTAATATGTGTATTTGCGTTAACATTCCTACTCTCAATCAAATTTCCTGCTGCATCTAGTTTCTAAAGAAAACAGTATCTCAGCTGTAACTCCCAATAAATAATGTTTGATGAGGGTGCTTAGTCTGCAAAGCCTTAGATTTATATCTAAATCCATTCACGCCACATCAGAGGAGGTAGTGCACACAGCGGCAACAGCGTCGCAAACAAGGCTTTGTTCTCTAATCCTAAAACTATTTTTGTTTCTACAATGGCCTTCCCTGATGGGCTGCCAGTTGCAAAGATCTTAGAGCCTTAATGACTTAGTGCACCATGAATCCTTTTCATTGAAATACAAATAGAGATGTGGAATTTAGATTGTGAGAAGTATAGAAGTAATCTGACTTAACTCCTTGGCATGCAATACACAATTTGGCCAATGGACATCTTGCTGAGAAAGGTCAATTCCTGAAATAAAACGCTAAGGCACGAAAGAAGTGAGCTTTAGAATCATTTTCTGATACAAATGGATTTGCTTCCTTCCTTCCCTTCGTGGTTACAATATTGGTTTTAGAATACGTTTTCTTTCTAAGTATAGCATGAGCAAATGATTTCTTTATGAATGGAGCACATATTAAGCAGACTTAATATGCTAATGCTTAATATGGCATTGTGTTAGCTGCTGCAATGAGTGCAAATAAAGTATGTCCCTCTGAGTGAAAGGATTATGGTATTTTGTTTTTTTCTTTGTGCTTTTCTGTTTTCTAAATTCAATATATGTTACTTTTGTGATCAGGAAAATTTAAACATTGTACATTCTGTGGAAAATAAACTATATATATAGGAGAAGAAAATGGAAAAGATTTACATTAAATGTTAACTATATTTCTAACTAGGAGCTTGGATTTGAGATTTTTTAAATTGTCTTTTTTACATTTTCCAAATTAGATCTAATGAATTTGTATTAATATTTTACTTGGGAGGGGGGACCTCAGCAAGTATAATCAGAAACAAACAAATCAAGAGCTTCCTTAATTACCTCTCAGACATTAGTTGTGTTTTCTAGAGCAATCTGTTCTGTATATAGAAGCTCTTAATGATCATTTATATCATATACAATATTCCATGTCCCATGAATTAATGCACAGATATCTACAACCTCATTGCTTAGTACTTAACCGTGGCTCCTTGTTCCAGTTAAAGTTCCTAACTTCTTGCTTAATGTTCTTCAAAATCCAGTTTGTTTACATCAGTAACACAATAGTTTAAAAATACTTTAGTCTAGACAGTATGATACTGTGTGTGTCAAATCTGAGATCGGGGGGCCAGTAAGTTGCCCTGCTGGAAATTCTCACTTTCCAGGGCATTAGAAAGGCATGTGCTCCACAGGTGGCCACCGCAAGAACATGTGTGATCCGAAGCCGCACAGAGGCTTTGGTCCTCACAGAGGGAAGGTCAGAAACGCGTTTATATCAGTGAAAGTAAAAACTGTTAATCAGCATGATATTAGAAATGGGCTCTTGACTGTTGATGCTGTGAGCTTACAAAACAGGTTGTATGAAATGTTTTGTGCCTACTTCAATGAAGGTTTGTCTAAAAAAATGTACGTGCAGAAAGACCTGGCCTGAGTTTTGCATTCATTATAATCGACTCTCAAGGTCAACGCTAATTATTTCTATGATCTGAAGGTGTTGCCTCTTGTCTTAATTGTTAAGGCGGTGTTAAAAAACGTGGACTTTTAACAGAATTTCTCAGTTTTGAAATATTTTGTGGTCCCTTCTTTCCAGGAAAAGAAGGAATCATATTCTTTGGGCTACATAGGTAGTAATTGGCAAGACTTGTTTTAGGAGTCTTTCAACAGCATATAGTTGTATTTCATTACTGAACAAAATTGCAGATTTAGAATAAAACATAACTGATAGCAGTTAAATTTGGTCTTCTGCCATCTTGCTTTATGCTGGACTTCATGCTTTGTTATTTTATTTCTTAATAATTTGCTTTATGGATTTTTTCCACCCATTACATATTCAGTAGATGAACACTCTTTTGCATTTTATTACACATTATCTTAAAGTTTTTAAAATGTACATAATCTGTGTTTCTAAATGTGATTTCCGGGTAAAATGAGGAATTTATTATACTTTTAGGTTTCACAACCATTTTCTCTCTTTACATCCTGGTTTTTGTTTATTAAGTAAGAGCTGAACATGTGGTTTTATTAAAATACTCTTCGGTTTCCCTTTCAGGATTTAGGATAATTTTATTCTATTTTTATAATGACATATATTGCGTTATTTAGACTTGGGGTTATGTTTTTATGTTATACATCTTTCCTAACAATTCTTTTAAAATAAACAAACTACTCTTGTTCCTGATTTTCTTACTCATCTCTCAGCTGGAATATGTCTTTGAAAGTTGTTTCTCAAAAGGGAGCAAAGGTGGTTGGTATGTATCTATCACTATCTTCACAAATACAAAGCAATGTACTTTTCTAACCCCCACCATTGGAACTAAAATTAATACACTGCAAACATTTTCCACCTCAAAACTCTTTAGATGGCAGTTTTAAAATGACTTCTTACATTTAATGTCCTAGAGAAGAAGGCTAGTTAGATTTTCTTTGTGTTTTGGTACTTGTATTATTTATTTATTTATTTTTCTGTTTTTCTTTGAGGTCAGAAATGTATTCACTAGGATATGTCTAGGTGGTAATTTCTTTTTCATAATTTTGCCTGATGTCTCCCAAATCCTTGATTTGGATTTGGGTCTTCTTTTCAGTTCAACAAAGTGAGGGAAGAAAAAAATTAATTTGTGAAGTTGAAGCCCTTTCATACCCATGATTATCCCCAGAGTTTCAAATAAATTGTTTCTCCTATGACGGTGTCACGTGGCCTATATTTCTCCATGTTTCCTTGAGGGCATCAGGAAAATCATCCGGGAATCTTCCATCCACCATAACATCCAAATTGCACGGCATATCGATTCTGTCTCTAACATCTCTGATCACTTCCCTGTTTTCCCATCTTACTGGCCTTCCTCAGTGTAGTTTTCCACTAGGGGCTGCAACAGCCTTCTAATCAGCTGCCCTGCACCTACCTACCTACCTACCTACCTACTATGGCTCCTTCCTCCTCACTCTCTCTCTATGCATGCTTTACTACGTTCCACATTCTCGACCATACTTTTCTAACCCCCACCACTCGACTTCATTATGCTATGCAAAAGGTGGGGACTTTGTCTCCCTCGTCTTTGAATCTTTCAGTGTCTTTCACTTAAGAATGCTTGATGGTCAGTGACTGCTAAGCACTGAAGGACCCTTTTAGAAAATAAAACAGTTCTGAGTACCTACAGGACATCAAATTTAGCATAGAAAATCTCATTCTAAAAGTATTACCTGAACTGGTCCATTAAAAAGTGAGAAAATTCCTTTATTTCATCCATATGACTGAAGCTAGGAAGGTGTCCTCCAAGTGCCTGGCAGAATCTCTCAGCTTCTTCCCAGTTCCTTTTTCTTACAATTCTTTCTATATGAAACAGCTTAACAAAATATAATGTTAATTTTTTTCTCATATAATCATTATATTATAATCAATTGATCAATTCTAGTCCAAAGTGTGGGACCCCAAAATATAATAAGAGGTATAATAAAAACAAAGATAAATGCACAAATACTGAGACTCAGACAGGACCTGCTGAAAATGTTAACTAAAGGCCAGCAGAGGTGCCAGCTACTACTGCCACATGATCTTCCTCAGCCAGGCTGGAGAACTGTTCCAAAAACTCACATATTCTTTTGCATTCTGAGGACCTTGAGAGGTAAGATGAATCAGCACTAAGACTGCAGAAGATACATATCAGTGCTCAGGGGACAGGCGTCGGCAAAGAAATGTGCAAACAGTGTAACTGTGGACAAATCCCCTGAGATCTGCACAGGTATGGGACAATTTTCTGATGAAGAAGAATTAAAGGGCAGACTGCATTGGTGTGCAAACACTGGCAGAAAGTGGCAAAACAAAAGCTGCCACTTCAGACCATTTTTTGGTTTATGATGACTGATTTTATGCCAAAAGCACAACAGTCACTTTAAAAGGAGGAGAGGAGGAGCAGACGAGACAATGGCAGACTGAAGTACTGGCCCTAATTCTTCAGTTCCCTGTGATGTAATTATACATTAGAGTCATGGCTTCCTGGTGGGTGAAGTATACTTTCCTGTACTTTGAGTTGAGGCTTGGCCATGTGACTTTCTGTGATCATTGGGATATTAGGGGAGGTTAAGTGAGCAGAGGACTGAAATGAGCTTACATGGCCAGGCTTGCCTCTCAGGCTCCAGTAACTGACTAGGAGAAGAACAAGCCCCTGATGGCTGCTGCCCCTCCCGCCTGAGACCCAGACTCAAGGGCAGCAGATCCCAGCTCTTAGTCTGCGGTCCGGTGCAGGCTCTCTGCGCTTGAAAGCGGAGCTGGCCATTCAAGCCCAAATTCAGTCAAGCCAGCAGTATCTGACTCAGAGATCTGTGAACATGGGACTGAATGTTTGTTGGCATGGCCACTGAGTTGTGGGATGGTATGGAATCGTTTCTTTGTGGAAACAGTGAACTGATACACACCCTACATTGTTAGAAGTGATAGAACTCTTTGTGGGTTAACCTTTGTGTATTAGGATACAAGAATCACAAGCAAAGTGTCAGCATGGATGCATCTCACTCAACCTTCCAGACCAAAGAAAACTAGGAAAGAGCCAGTTCTGGATCTTGTCCTGCTCTTTCAGGTAGGATATGAGTTTATGTGGCGATAAGCTGTCTGACACCAGCTTCAGTGGTGCCCTGACAGGGCTCTGTGCTCCCAAACACTCTGGCAGGTTACATACATGTCTACGGAAATGCATAATTGGTATGACGACATGAACTAGGGGAGCAGAAAGACAACTTCCTTCAGGAATCAAATGAGAATGCCACTTTACCTTATAACAAGAAAGACTCGAGGGGAAATTATGCCAGCCTTCAGGACAGGGGTCTCCGGGCTTGGGGGCTGCCTCTTCCGGCTCGGCGGGCCCAGTTCTTTTCTTGCAAATTGAAAGTGCTCTGAAACGTCTGCAGTCTTTCACCTCCCACTTGCCAAGAGGCTTTCCAGTAGCCATAGCCACACATCCACCTGGAGAAGCTGGGTTGAATTGGAAAGTTTAATTAAAAATTACATTTTAAAATGAAAGTCCAAACATCTTCTAGTGTCTCTATCCTTTATTTGAGCCAAGGTGGGGAAAGAGAATAAGAAAAAAAAAATGGAGGAAAGAAATGTGTTGCTCATGATAATAATGATGATGATGATTTTAATGTAAAGAAGTGGTCATTACTTGTCAGGTGTTTTTTTAATGAACTGGTCCTCACAAAAACCTACAGAGTGGATTCTATTGTCATTCTGAGGTTCTGTGAGAATTAGTGACTTAGACAAGGCCACATGTTAGTAAGTGGTTGACCTAGGATTAGAATCTAGGTGGTCTGCGTCCAGAGCTATGTCCTAAACCAATATGCTGCTCAGGATAGCCTAAGTGGCTCATATTAGCTCAACAGTTTTGAACAGTTCTTAGGCAATTTAGGAAACCTCTAAACAAAATGCTTCCAGATTCAGATCCAGAGGAAGGGCTGGGACAATAAAGGTAGAAAAAGATACGTGGTAACACACATTTGTTTACTCTTTCATAGCAGCCAGAATTTTATTTATTCACAAAAACATTAAAAGATAGTTTGTATTTTCAGATCCACTTTCCAGATGAAGGATGAGTGGCTTGCCCACAAGCATAGTTAGTGAGTAGTGGAAGCAGAGCTTGAACCCAGATTTGTCTGGCAAAGTGCTATGCTCCCCTTTCCATTATACCACACGGCCTGAAGTGTGACCCAAGAAGACCATACATGGAAAGTAATGAGCACAACTTCCAGTTCATCAAAAAAAGAAGCCATAGGGTCTCATGTCTCATACTTAGACGTGGACAGCAAGAAGAACAAGGAACTGGGAAAAAGAACGCTGTGTTACCCTGGAAAGGTGTATCACTTTTTTCTGTTCTGCCCCCCACAGCTCACCCATGAAAGACCAAGCTGGCTGAAGCTTGGAGTAATAATGGTGAAAGGAGCTTAATGGCAGTTTTTCTGGCTAAGGGACTGAGAGAATAGCCATTGTAGTTATTTCCTAAGCATCTCTCTAACCACTGAGGCTTATCCATGAAGAATGTGACATTAGCTCTAAGATGTCTGAATGTCTTAAAGAAATCATGTGTGTTTCATATTTTAGAATATTCTAATTTGAGGTGAAATTGAACCAGGATTAGCATCTATATTCTCCATCTTCTAGAAGTAAAAACATAATTGTCTAATCGATACCATTGATATTTATGGTGGAAACCATGCATTACAAATGTGGGCATTCTCTATTTGAAATATTTTGTTAAATTATATGCTCACATGTTGTGATTTCTGTGTTATAAAAAGTGGTCTTCATGACTACATTGTGCAAACACAAGAAAATATAAATGATTCAAAGGGAGGAAAATTGAATGTGTCGTAACTGCTGTCTTATACAATGCCAAAGTCCTTTAAAAAGCTTTGGATTAGCTATCAAGCAATCTAGATTTTAGCAATTCAATAATCCAGGTAACCTTTGTCAAGTAAATCACCTTTCAAAGCTCTGTTTTCTCAACTCTACAATCAGAATGGACTTCTGGCTCAAATGTTTTTATTATATGGCTAATTACGATCAGTACTATAGGCTGATTAAAGAAGGATGATCTAACTTTCAGAAGCAATAGTATCTACAATATATTGCTGCCTTACTTCTCAACCATTGAGAATAACAGAAATAAACTTTCCATTTTGGAGAAAGAAGCTAAGCAGAGAGATGAAAATGAAAAATGCTTCACAATGAACCTTCTACATTCTATTTGAGACTCACATGGAAAAGATAGAAAACTCACACTAATTGTTGTAGCTCTGTGTCATTTGATGGTGGTTTCTGAGAACTGAGTTTTCTGGCTTATTTTATTGGGTTATTTCCAAGGATTTAGTAGGGAAGAGATAGTCACTGCTTCTGTTTAATGGTTCTATAGATAAACTCTGGCCCTGAAGACCATCACTTCCCTTTCACTTCAAATGTAAGTGAAGAACATATTTGGGAGGAATGTTACATTGCACAAGTTACTGCCTTCCAATACTTTAAAGGCTCAGGCACTCACCTGGCTCAAGATAATTCCAGTTGGAAAAGGTTACAGCCCGCTTTACTCCAGCAGCACTTGCCCAACTATACTCTCCACGTGAATCTACATCTCTCAGGCCAGTCCAGAAGTATTTTACTGAAGATTTAGTATATTTTTTAATCATATCATTCAGGTATTCTTGCTCAAATCTAAAAAACAAGAGTCAGACTAGTAGGTGTTTTACAATGATTGGATTACTATACAAGTTGAACATGCACCTTTTTCTTTGGAAGATAATTTAGCAAAGTTCTCTAGTATGTTTACTGAGGATCATACCTGCTAGTTATCGTCAGATTGCAATTCGTTCCAAAAAGGACCGCATCCTTGTAAATCTTATAACAGGTTTCTCCATGCCTTTCCCAGCCCTAAGTCAGAAGAGAAATATCATGTCCTCTAGACTAATGATGTTCCCCGCTGACATGCAAGGTACTGCTCTATCGATAATATATCACAAATTATAGAAATCAAGGACATGTCTAGTGAATTCACATACAATAGGAATGGGATACAACTTCACAGAAAACGTCCACAAGACTGCAAGCCTATGTCAGAAGGTATATCTTATCCTCTTTACCCCTAGCACCTAACTCGTCATATGAGTATAATGCTGTTAACTGAATTATTTTTGAACAGGAATAATATAAATGGGAGGAGTAAAGATATCAGCATCGAGTATTGTAATCACATACATTTTTATAGAAATTCATGAATACCTCACTCTTTTTCTTATAATTCTGTTTTCTTCTGTAAGAATGCCCATACATTACAAGTACTGATCTCTGGCTTACTTAATGTAAATGAAGAGAAGTTAGTAATTTCTTCTATTTTCCAAGTTGGAATTATTTAAGTCTCAGCTACCACCCCTAACGAAGAAGGTGTAATATTGCTTAGAAAAATTTATACAGAGATTTTACATACCTCGCCTGGAGGACACATCTCACCAGATCTTGTATCATTCATCTTTTCTCCTTTTTTCTTACATATGTATTTAAGTTTCTGTTCACATGATTGGACTTTCCACTGACCTAGCTTTTACAAAACAGAAAAAAAAATTTCCCACAAGAGAAATTATTTGCCATATATTTAGAATTGAACTCTACCTTATTTTAAATCAAGATAGTTTATTTTTACAAAACTATGAAGGAGGGGCCAGAGGAGGAGGGAGAGAAGAAGATGAATCCTCAAAGCTGAGAACCGCTGCGGGAAAACGCTGCACCCAACAGGGCTGCAAGGCTGGGGCTCACAGTCTGAATTTCATTTTTTAAAATAAGAGTAACAAAAAAGCCATCAAAGGACACTTAGTATAGAAGCTGAAGAGAGAACTCAGCCCACAAGCAGTTGCCAGTGTCTAATCTCCTTCCGTATGACGTGGCTGAAATCTGCCCAGAGGTTGAAAACTTTGGGGCCATGTTAACTAATCTCCCCATCTCAGTTTCCTCATATGTAAAATAATCATGGTGGTTAGAATAACTACACTCTAAGAATTCTTGAATTAAAAGTTTCTTCAAACTGTACTTCAGTTTAGTCTTCAGAGTTCCTTCTTTCAAATTACTACCTAACATTTGTGCTTAATTTTGTTTAATTGACTATGTCACTGCTCTCTTCAAATTAAATGTCAGTAAATCAGTTGTGGAAACAGCCAATTTGAAAGCTGGCCTGTTGTGGAATTATGCTATCAGCTCATTCCTGCCTATGGGGCCTCATTTTATCTTTGACACTGTTCTTAACGACATTTTAGTCTTTTAAATAGAGCACAAATGTGACACCTTTCTATATCCATCTCTGACACTTTTCTAAATACATCTTTACTCTTGAAACAGTTTTAAATACACATACCATTTATTGCTTCCACTTAAGTCTCTCCAAGTTTGGGTGATGCAATCAGCCTCCTAAACAATTAGGAGTCAACAGGAAAGTGACACTAACAAAATGCAGAGGTACTAAATGTCCTTTCTCCTCGACATACAGCCTGTGTTGGACTCCTAACTAAAGCATATTCAATAAGCATTTAAGCATTCTACACGAGTAAGATGTTCTCTGAACAGACCTAAGTTTTTAATAAAAATAATAAATTTCACTTCTCAAAGTAGGATTAACATAAAACTTAAATTGAATATGAATGCAGAAGATGGGATTTTTCAGCTTAAATTGTGGCTACATGCTAATTATAACACTGATGGTCCTGAGAGAAAGCAGCTTATTAGAACCAATCTGGCACAAGAATCTGAGATCTTCAGACCAGAGCAGATAATCTCAGACAGGAAGTGGATTGCTCATATAGTTACTGTTTTATTTACCTTTTTCTAGTAATTACTAGAAAGACAATCTACATGGTGCTTCCCTATCATTTTCTTTCCCAGCTTAATCACAATATCCTAACCAAGGTAGTCTTAGTATTATTATTTGGCATAACAATCAGAATATAACTAAATCACAGGTGGTTTCCTACCTTTCCCAAATAAGAAACACAGTTGGGAGTCTTATTGTAAGGAACGTTTGGCTCATTCTCATCCCAGTATGTTAGAGTAACTTCAGTACCATCTGACCACTGAAATAAAGTTGGTATATTTATGTTCTTAAGGCCTGTCCATACTTCTTCCTTGGCATCTAAAAGAAAAATGTCTTATTTATTTGGTGTCCCTATAGTACATACTTCAATATGTATGCTATTACTGATTTTTACATTCTCATATGCGGTTTTAAAGAGCCCTGATGGTTTTCTTAAACAGTCTATTAAAATGTTAAGTTAGGCTTGGTGATGAGGGCTTTTCAGGTCACTTATGCAGGTAGAGGACACAGGTGCTACAGCTACGCTAAGATCTGTAATGGGGTGTTCCTGTTACCTGGTCTAGATAAACCTTTATGGGTAACACAGGTCTCCCCCAGTATCCAAAAGTTTGCTTTGTTGCCACGGCACTTTTACGGAAGACCTACATTAGTACCTGACCTATTTTCTCTCACCAAAAGAAATCCAGAGGATTTTCACCTTCACAAAATGGTAAATGCTTCTTTGCTTTATGCCATTTCGGCTTACGAAAGGTTTCATAGGAATGCTCTGCTTTCTGAGCGGGGGAAACCTGTGATGAAATTCTACAAATATAATCATAGATATTCCATTTAGAGTAAGAATACTGCCCATCACTGCCCTGGAATGACTATGTTGCCTTCCCAGGTAAAACAACTGGCACCACGCTGGTACACAATATGTATCTACTATTAGGTATTATTATTCGTGATCATAAGAGGAGGTTATAATACGGGCTGTCCAGTGCATTTTTGTTCTTCAGTCCACAAAAGTGAAATAATCATCACATAAGTGTTTGAAGCAACTTAAATAGCAGTCAGCTTATGAGAAGAGGGAAATTATTCAGGTATGGGTTGTACTGTCAAATTGGTAGCCACTAGCTACATGTAGCCATTGAAATTTGTAAAATAATTAAAATTAAATAAAAGCAAAAATTCAGTTTCCCTTGTTGCCCTTGCTACATTTCAAGTGCTCAGAAGCCACAAGCGCTGGGTGGCTGTTGTGTTGGATGGCAAAGATGACAGAACAGATCCCGTCACTTCAGAAAATTCCACTGAACAGTCTGATCTCTAATGATCAAAATGTAAGCTTTTCATTCCTGCTTAGGGTCTGAAAATAGGGATGTTTAAAAATGTTTTAAACCTCTCAGATAGGATATTTTAAAAACTTACCCCCGCTATGGAGTTTTGTGACCACCACCTCCATATCAGCTAAGGAATGAATGCTCATGAGGTGGCTGTCAAAGCCTTTGCATTTCACTTGTGCCTTATCCCAGGAATCACTGTCATTTACCAGCAGATAGCAAAATCCATTATTTGACAGCCAGCCTGCATCACAGCGGGTATCTGAATATGTCCAAACATCTGGGGGGAGAGCAGCTATTTATATTCCAGTAGTTATTTACATTCCAGTAAAGATACATCTATTTTGAACCAATAACCTTGCAAAGTCTTCTTTCTTGACTCATAAGGGTTCTGGAAAACTATCTGGATATGATGTCAGATAGTTCAGTGAAATGAATTTATGTGATGCCTATGTCTACATAGCACCATATGAGGGACTGCAGAGATTTAGGTAATGATATTATTTTAATGTGATATAAAGGTGCTACATGGCTAGGATCAGACTATTGAAGGAGGGATTGCCCTTAGTCCTACTAGAGAGAAGAACAGTGTAAGATAAACCACTTGCTGATAAATCTCCTGGTTGGTACAGGATTTGTTAGCTTCCCTTCCAGTCTCTGCCTTTGGGAGTTATGAGGTAGAATCTCCTTTTTATGCATGGTCAGCTTAGCAAGACAATGTTCATTAATCTCACTGTTAAACACTATGGGCAGAGATTTGAGCAACAGAATAAGACATTTATACACTTCACACCCAAGAGCGGGCAGCAATGGGGGGAAAGGGCAAAGGGCATCTCTCAACCTCTTCTTTCGTCCCCTCTGCTAGACCTACAGTCCTCATGGAATTGGTCATTCTTCATTTTTAATCGTGATAAAACTCACTCAAATGATGGTCAAGAAAGATTAGATAGACAGAGTGAGTTATAAAACCACACAAAAGACTTCTACCCCTTTTAGTAGAACTAGAAAGTAGCTTGGTGACTCAGACTTCCTGTAGTTAGAGAACTGTTGGGAATATCTGTGGTATGAAAACACAGTATCTTAAAAATGTGCAGTTTGTTTTTTACTAAAGGATAAAATTCAGATACAGCTAGCTTCTCACACTTGCAAGATAAATCAATTAACTTTAAGGGTCTGAAATAGCACTTGTTATTATCATTATATTTCACAATTATGAAAAGGAACAGAGGGGAAAAAATCACACATAATTGAACTTAAAACAATCATTTTCCGATTCTAGTCTTCGTCTTTATGAATACATATTTTTAAAAGATTAAAATAAGTAGGCCTATCATTTTCTGCTTTTTCTATTTTCCTGCTGGCACAGTGATTTTAATAAATGCATGTTATTCAATCATGTGGAAACACCATGATTTCTTTAATAATTGCTACTACAGGATATTTGTTTGATCTGTCATCAGTTGCCCTAGTTTATTTTCATTTGTGCTGTCTTTTCTAATATGGCTTTTGTTGAATGGACTAAATTTGGTTTGAATCAAGTTGCAAGATGAATGTTCATTTTCTCCTATTATTTCTAAACATCCTCCCATGTTCTTTATTCTGTATTTATTTTTCAGTCTTAAAAAAAATAGCTTTCAGTTTCTATGTGGATAAGAAATTTTAAGCTTTATTCCCTTCTCCCAACATTCCTTAAAGCAAGAAATATTAAAGTCTCCTTTCTTCCCCTCCCAGTTCTGAGTATGAGTTTTTCTTCTTCAGCGATGATTTAATCAAATACCAGGTATTTGGTGGGCCCTGGGCAAGACTCTTTCCCATTCCTTCCAAGACTCCTCAAAACCTTCAGCTGCTCTGTGCCTCTTACTCCAACTGCGCCGGGAAAACCCCCTCCCTGTGCTCATGCTGCCCTTCTGCACCTTGCCGTTTCTACCTGCGTTGTCAGCACAGGGACCTAAAGAACCGCCTGGCCAAGAAGGACATAGGTAGGGGATGGGGAAGTGTGGGAGTGCTGCTGTGTCCATCAGTTTTTATTCCTCACAGACCCAGGTAATACATGAGACCTGAGTGGGCATCAGCCATCACCAGGAAAGCTTCTTAAAGCAGATTGCTGGGTCCCACCCTCAGCACATCCAATTCAGTACATAGGGTGGGTCCGAGCATTTGCTCTTCTAACAGGTACAGGTGATACTGAAGCTCTTGGTCTGGGGACCACACTTCAAGAAACACTGCTGTAGACAAACAAGTGCCCTGTGAACAGGGAGAACAGATATATTTCCAGTCTTGAATACCTCTGCCTTCTTATGGGCATATGCCAGATCGAAGCTTTATTCATACAGTTGATAATGTCTAACTAACTACAGGGTCAAAATCAAATACTTTTTGGCATTGGCAGTATCAGGGGAAAGAAAGGTGGAAATAGACGTCTGAGATGGATTTACTTGACTTCACAAAACTGTAATTTTAAGAACTGTTTGTACAAGTAAATGAGGAAGATACCTGTTAACTCCACTGTGTTATTCAACGGTTTTTTGCAGACATAGGGCAGTTGAGCTTCGCAGGAAAAACTCTGCCATAGACCAGACACGGCATCCATTCTTGCGCAGCTCGATCCACCTATTGTAGGTGCACTAGGCATATCTTCAAAGGTAGGATTTTCAAAGAGTTAGAAGGTTAGGGCTGGAGTGGTGGTTAGGAAAATAATTTGCATTCTTAATTTTCAGCATTTATGGGAACTCATAAAATAGTCAAAACCTTCTAATAAATTGAAATGTAAAAGCCTCACTGGACAATCATGTGCTTAAATATGTCTTTCTTTTGATATATAGGACACAGGGAGAAACACTTGGATATACCAAAGTTAATTTAAAAAACAAAATAAAAAATCAAACCTCCACCCTGAATCAGCTTCCATGTCATATCCCGTGATCACTAGATCTTAATCTGCTACTCTAAACAGTAAATGTACTAATTTGTGATTTTGTAGTGCCTTTAAGGCCTTGAATTAAAGATTACGTTATCTTTAAAGATTCTACCTACCAAGAAAATAGAGAATTTATTTACTAATCATAAAATTTCATTAAACTAAAATGACTTATTGGTATTTCATTGCACTCAACTCATTTTTCTTAAATGTGTGCAGAATACTTTCGTATTTTAGTGTTAACTTTTAGGTTTTACATTTGTCAGAAGCCTAAGATTTTATTGTTAAGAAAGGTATCTAAGCCTTCTTTTTGGGAAAAAATCTTTTGACTAACTAGGACTTTATTTTATTCACTGCAAAAATTTTCTTTAAGCTATTTATTTGTGTAATAAAATATAACCATTATGTTGTCCATATTTGGGTACTCTAGTGGGAGACCCCAAGAGTTTTTAAATGAGGGAATATTAATATTTCTGTATGGGAGTTAAGCTGCAGATGAAAGACAACATGGGTCAGTTGTAGACATCTCAAGTTCCCTAAGGAACACAGAATGGCTCCTGGACCATGTGATGGGACTCGTGGACCATGTGATGGGACTCATTCTGCTCTTACCTAAAAATGTAGGCCGCTCTAAAGGTTAGGGACAAATGCTCAGTTGTCCATGGTGTGGTTCAATTTGTCTATAATGGTATCACAATGAAAAAGGGCTTAGGAAAAAAACTTCTGAGAGGTAACTATCATAAGAGTTGTCAAGATTTGAAATCTTTATAAGCTCTTGGTGAATGGGAAGGGAAGCTCTTTTTTATTTTTTTTTGAAGCTTTTGCTCTGTGCATAGCAAGTGCAGCAGGGAATAGTACCTGGGTCCCAGTTGAGAAAGTTTAATGGCTTTTGATCTGACCATTCCCAGCCTCTAGCAGAGTACAGCTGATTTAAGCCAATCCAGAAAATTCTTGCAATGCCTTCTTTTTCTGTAAGAAATACATAATTTTAACAAGTGATGAAGGTACCTGTTATTATCTAAGTCAGACTTATTTCTACTAATAGCAAAAATATCTGAAGAACTTAATCAAAAGGCAAGAATCCATATGAGGCTGTCTATTCAACAAAGGCTGGATAGATAACAAAGCCTCAGACCATTGAGAAACCCAAATGCTAGTAAGTTAATTCAGCTCTGTTTTTCCATTAGCTTGTCCAATTCCCTTTTTTCTCAGATAAGAACAGAATCTTCTCAGAATAGCTTTCATTATTTTTAACCCTCTGGTACTGATGTAGAAAAGGCAGTTTCCATCATCTATCTTCATTTGGAAGATCTGATTGTATTCCAGACTGACAGTTTAATTATTAAGCATATATTATTTACCAAGTATTAAAGATATAAAAACTAAAATGACAAAGTCCCTGCTCTCATGAGGATTTCGACTGAGTGGACAGAAACAGATACAGATCCCCCAAGTGGTGAAGTGTTACCAGTACTGCTTCAGAAATATGTACAAGAACTGTTTGGTAGGTAATGAAATACATAGCTCTGGAGTCCAAAGGAGACAGTTAGGCTGGAGATACAGAATGGGGGACACACGCACACGACCCGCAAGCTATCGTGGAGATGTGTCATTCAAATTCATTATTTGACAACAAGATGCCATAGACAAGAAAGGGGGAAAGCCAGAGAAGCAGGTATAATTTAAATCTGAGGCCAATTGTATATATGCCACTCAGTATTCATATGCCCACCAGTAATGGATGCGATCATGCTTGTATAGGCCTATGTGTATTGGAGAAAGAATAAATGGAATGTGAAAATGACTGCAAGGATTTTCACGCTACTGTCAAGGAAGTCAACAAATTATTCAAGGACCTGGTAAGACTTCATGAACATCATGAAGGAAGACTTTTAAGATAATGAGGTCTAGGCAGAAGAGACAGAGCAACTGATAAAATGGCCTACAGAAGACAAGGCTGATGTTGACAAACAGCAAGAGCTAACAGGTTGGAATCTCTAAATTTGTTGAAATATTCTCAGAAATAAAGACCTTGATAACAGTTTCTTAATGCATCCCAGGGAATTATGTATGAAGTATTATTATATTATATATATAAAATCTATATATCTCTCTATAAACATACAAAATATAATTGTATTTTAAATAATTTAAATGTGCATTATATTATATACCAAAAGTATGGATATGATTTCTACATGAAAATCATACAGATATATCTGATACAGATCATTTTCATCCATTATATATATACCAGATATATCTCTGTGCTTTGCAATGTAGAAAACCATATCCATACTTTACTTTTTATAGAGATAAATAAATATATGATTTGCATATAGAAAACCATAACCACACTTTATTAAATGTGTGTGATTTACATATAGAGAACTATATCCACATGTGGGAACAAGCACTGCCTGCTTATAACCTCTTGCCGATAATAACCATACGTCCACACGGTCTCTCCCCGAGTGACCTGCCCAGGTATGGTATGTTAATGGCTTGGCTCTGGCCAACCTGGGCCTGCCTTATCTATAGGAACATCTTGATATGAAGGAATCCAGGCCCCTCGGGTTTTGAGGTTGCACGAAAGCAAATTCCTGCTAACAGACACATGGAGTGGTCTTCAGTCACAAACCCTTTCCTGGCACACAGTAGTCTTTGTCTCCTCACCCCGTAGAATCAGTTCCCTCCTGACCATGGGAGTGTGTGCAACCTCATGCTCTGGCTGCTCCTGGACTATCTGTTCATAAATCCCAGTAAACTCTCATGTCTTCTCTGCTGTCTCCAGGTCTTTTCTTTGGTCTTTCTAGTGCTTCCCCATTGCAGCTCACCCAGTTGAGCATACGATTGGACTTGAGATCACACACCATATTTTAAGGGATTTCTGAGGGTAAATTTGACTATCTGCAATCTTTGATTTACTATACACATCGGAACTCAAATGCCAAAGACAGGTGTCTCCACTGGGACTGACAAGCAGCAGTGGAAGAGCTCCGCTGTGTAGAGTCTGAGTGGCAACAAGCAAAGATGAAAGGGGTCAAGAGCAATAACCCTGACAGCAAGATTTACGGGACCGGAAAGGGGCTGGACAGAGGGTGGTAGGGACAGAGGCCTAATCATCGCCCCACAGAGGAGCAGATGTGATGTTAGGAGTGAACTGCAAAGATACACTATGCTTTCTAGGCACCTGGCTCTGAAAATAAGAGATGGGTCTTCAGGATCTAGGAGATATATAGATATACAATATATTTCAATGGTAGAAATTTAAACAAATTTATAGCCTGTTGGGGAAGAATCAACAGAGTGAGAGTCAATGAAAATATAAGACCTGGGGAAAGAGTTAACTTTAAACAAGCTGTTGTCTTATGCTAGTGGATAGGAATGGAAATGGTGGATAAACTCTAAAGATCCTGGTTGGGCAAATATGGAGGGCAGGGCTTTCTCATACGGTCTGGACAATATGAAGCTGGACTTTTTTTCTGCATACAGTCCAAGCAAGAAGTTGGCCAATTTAAGACTCTGCTTACTTCCATCTTTATCCTCAAGAAACAAATGAATGTTACCATAAGTCCCCATGCCTAATCAAATAGGCAAATTCACTGAGCTAGGTATTTCTGAACTTT
Source organism: Manis javanica (assembly GCF_040802235.1). Lineage (NCBI taxonomy): Eukaryota > Metazoa > Chordata > Mammalia > Pholidota > Manidae > Manis > Manis javanica. Next base: position 126,737,062 of record NC_133162.1, read on the forward strand.
CCCCAAGACACCTGTTCAGACCTGACTGTATATGCCATTCCTCTCTCACTAAGGAGAAACTACAGGGCTTGGTGATGGTCTTGCCTCTGGGATGAGCAGGAGAAGAGCCTCCCATAATGCATCAGGAAGGCCGCCGTCATCAGGGGCCCTGATTTAGCAGCATCCTGGCGTTGGGCCACATGTCAACGTGGCTCACAGTGAACAGCCCCTCAGGGTGGAGGCAAACTAAGAAGAATGAAAAGGTCCTGTTCCTGCTATGGGGACCATTGGGCCATATTTTGTAGCTTTGGGGTGAATCTGTGGTTAGAAGTCCCCTGGGAAGGCCGGAGCCATGGAACATCTGATTCCCAAATAAAATCCAGTGAGTATAAGGAATCCAAATCTCCCACCTCAAAATCCTGCGTTAGTAAAACAAAACAAAACCAAAATGACTTAGTGCTTCCCCATTGCAGCTCACCCAGTTGAGCACACGACTGGACTTGAGATCAAGCACCATATTTTAAGGGGTTTCTGCACCTTAGGTGCAGGGCATGCCAAGAGGAAAAATGAAGCTATTTCAGACTGCATGGGACTCTTCTTCAAGGGGTTGCTTCTGCTTTTTTGTCTGGCAGCAGATCCCTTAGTCCCACCAACTAGCCACCATACCGGGGGCCACCTGAGGGTGACACTGCCCGCCACACCCTGCATATGTACAACTCTTATTTCCCCAACCAGATACAGCACTTTGACCATAAAATCTCCATCTGATTGGCTTTTGTTGGCCTCACCGCCACCCCAGGGTTTGCACATAGTAGCTTTAAGTGGAGGGACACTTCATAGGAACTTGAAGCAATATTCAAGACTTAGATACTCGGAGTTTCAGATATTAAAGTTTACCTTTCTTGGGTAACCAGCAATGATAAATTAGGTTATAGTAATTATGATATGTCTAAACGGCATTCACAGTGAAAGAGGAGCTTGGAACCTTAGAAAGGGATGCACCTTTAAAATTACTGATACACATAAAATGTGATGAGTGTCTGGCCAGGGGGTAGGGGACAAATGGGATAACCTATTATCTCACTTTTATGAGTTATTAAAGAAAACTGGTGTATAAAGAAATCCTGCAACATTCATTCCTCCAAATGTTAGATTAGATTGTTAAAGTGTTAATAGTCACGCTTTGGCACTTTCCTCCTTCACTGAAGTCACCACTTTCCAAATGTCAGTATTCTAGAAGAATAAATCTATTGGCACTTTCCACTCCCAACAATATTTTTGGTAAGATTTCTGTGAGGTCTGGAATAGACCAACACTAGCCCATTCAGTTTATTTGGCAGATTTCCATTCTAGAGGTAAGAAAATTCAAGCACCAAAAGACAGAGGAGAAGAGGTAAAGCTGTAAGTAAGAAACAGGGTCTGAATAAAGCTATAGTCTGAAAACATGACAGAAGATAATTAGAATTTTAATGATGAAAAGAAATTCTGGTACTTCTAGGCTGTGTGATGTTGGGTACACTTTTTGTAAGCATCAGTATACCCAGTAAGATAGTATCTGTATCACTTTAAAACATAGAACAATAGTATAATGAAAACACATGTAACACTTACACATACATTAAGTTGTAAAAGCACTCAAGGGATGGTTATTTTGAGAGGTGGGCATGGAAGTTTAACTCTGTTAACATTTTATTTATTTAAAGGGAGGGAAATAGGGAGAGAGGAAGGAGGTATGGGAGAGAGAGGGAGGGAATCAATTCATGTAAAGCAGTATGACAAAATGTTAGTGTGTATTTAGTCAGGGTGGTGGTTTCACATGTTTCTTTTAGTCTGTTATCTGTTTTTGTCTATGTAAGTTTTCATAATCAAAGATTTAAAATTATCACCACCCTAAAAAAAACAAACCAAATTCTATCCACTCCACGTGTCCATGTCATTAAATCCACTTTAAGATTTCTTAAAATTCTCCTTGCCCCTGAGGACTGCACATCTCTACTCAAATGTGAGGGCTTTTTCCTGAGGCCAGCCAGCGTGGCTCGGCCATCTTGACCTTCCTCAGGTACTCCACTTTTCAGTGTTCAGCGTTCAATATTCACCTTTTTCAAATCTTTGCACATAGGCAAGGGTATCAGTTTAATCTTGCTATCTCACCCCATTTTCTGAATATTAATCTCTTTTAAGTCTCTATCACAACATGCATTTTCAATGGATGGGATAGGATTATACTCAGTACTTTCTGTTGTGGGTTTCAGTGTTGAAGCTTAAATCCCATGAGAAGAGAGATAAATGTATACCTAGGTAGGAAACAACATACCTAGGTATGAAAGTAGAGGAAGACAAGACAGCATCCGTACAATTGCAGCCATTTGCTCTACCACAAGCAAGTTAAACCTACCTTTAAGATAAGTTAACTCAGCGGCATTATTGATGCTCAGGAAGTCAGCACCTTGATTCTGACATGAAACATAAGCTTCTTTCCAAGAAAGAGCTGCTTGGGTGTTAAATTGGTAGCAACTTCCAGTCTGTTCATTCTTCTCCCAATTACCTTCACAGCCATTTTCTATTGATAAGAAGATACATTAGTGATCATAAAGTAAGGGCATAATGTTTTCTATTATTTAGATTGCTTACCAATACTGCAATAAATTTGCAGACTTTTAGGATATGCAAAAATTGAGGCTTACTTTTCAACTAGACAGTATTTCGATTCTTTGGTTACACAAAGACACTAAAGTCATAGACCACCAAAGGACTCAGGCTGGTTATCCCATTCTGCTATTTTCCACTCTTTATTCCCTGTCAATTACAGTGTCGTATCTTAGCCCATGCCTTCCCTTTGCTTAAAGGTCAGAGTTTTCAGTGGCGCTCACACTGTAACAGCCCGAACTGTTGGAAAACAAGCTCACCCGAAGACTGTGGCGGACTGCAGAGGGGTTTGCCCGTGGCGTGCAGTGAAACCACTATATGTATGTGCATGTGTGCGGATGTGCTACTTAGATGCCAGCGATTTAGAGCCCAAGGGACTAGCATTTTGAGAAACTCAGTCCAAATTTCTCCTTAACATTTAAATAGATTATTTATTATATAAGAAATAATAATTCATAATTAACATTAAATATGTACATATGTATGCATAGGTACATAAATATATATGTTCATTGTATAATGTGTATCTTATTTTCTTTAACAAATATATAAAAAACATGTGTAATTTCAGACCAAGAACCTTCAAACTGTTTTGTGGATGAGCCATGTAAGTCTTGATACAACTGGTTCAAAAATATATTCTGAGCTTCCTACATGCTGTTTACAAGAGGGAAAATCCCATGTAGGCTATGGAAGTGTACCCCAGGCTCCACTTAGGGGTTTTCTAAAAGGTCTCCCATAACCAGTCTGTTATCACATGTTAGGCTTGTGGCCTTTCAAGATTGAAGGGCCCTTAGAGATCATATTGTCTAACGCTCTCAGTTGCTAGATGGAAACAAAGATCTAGAGATGTTTGTGGCAGAGCTATAATCAGGATATATTGGTCTCTACATCTGGTCTTGGTGAGCTTCTGAATGGCATACTTTGTTTCTTTAGCCACTTTTGAACTGCCTAAATAGCAACAGGATTGTTGTGGTATTTGGTGAAAACAAAATAGGTGGATTTGCAAGTACATTGCCTAAAGGCTCCTTATTACCACTGAGTCCCCATGCTTATAAATCCAGAAGCTTCCAGTGGGATGGCAATGTGTTTGCTGTAAAATCTCCATGCTTTAGCAGTCCTCGGTCTGAGGAGCTTACAGCCTTGCTTCTTCCATAAAAATAAGTCTGGGAGGCACACAAACACATCAACAACGATCCCCTCCCCGCATCCAAAGAAGGCTGAAGGCACCAAGACACATGCCAGTCAAGGAAGCAGGGTAGGTGGAGAAGTACACCGGGCAGCGGGGGCCAGGACCCCGAGGATCTCCACACGAATGTGGTCTGACCCCGACAGGCTTTTCCTCAGTCTGGGTCCACTGCCTCTCACCTGAGAAGCAGCGGTAAGCTCCCTTTCCCCACAGAATTTCTGATCCAGACTATAGTGAGGTTTACATGAAATTGGTGCCTTGGGTAACCAAATTCTGCTTGTTACCAATTACAGCGAAGCCAATGTTGGCTTTTTATCTTTCAGTAGATTCTAGTTGTTGGAAAGGCTATGCTTCTACCTAGAAAAGTAATTCTCCAAGTGTGACTCCCAGACCAGCATGATCAGCATAATCTGGGAACTCATGACACGGAAAATTCTTGGACCCTACTCTAAATCGACCGAATCACAATTTCTGGGGTTGGGCCCCAGAAATCTGTGTTCCAACAAACTACCCAAATGATCCTTAGCACCCTGAAATTGGAGAACCATTGACTCAGTATAACCTCTTCAAGTTGCTTAGAACTGCATTTTGAAGTTCAGTTTATCTTAAGGAGGGCTCAGCATTACTAAGACCACCAGGTTGGCTACTGGATGAGGCAGGATAGTGTAGTGGTTTAGGGCAAGGACTTCAGAGCCAGATTTCCTAGGTTTGAATCCTAGCTCTGAAATTAGCTATGTGACCTTAGGCAAGTGATTTAACTCTCCTATGCCTCACTTTGCTCATCTGTAAAATGGGAATAAATAATGGTATCTACTTTGTAGGACCAAATGAGTTAATATAGGTTGGGTGCTTAGAATAATACCTGACACTTGGCAGAACCCTGTTAAATATTGATTATTATTACTTAGGTCTGGAACTTTCCCTTTCTCTTTACTATAGACTCTTCCAACCTGTTGCCCATTAAAAAATATTTCTGGAGCACCAGTCATACATTGCGTACTGTGATCTCCTGTGATCTCACATGATTGATGAGAAAATAGGTCTGTTATATACCAGATAATAATGCAACTGCTACTTTGGTCTCCCCTGTCACTTTCTGAAGAACAGTAAATTCTTTAGTACTCCTGGAACAGTTTGCTTCAGGAAGAAACAATTAGAAAAAATGCTTGGACCACCATGCAGGAATGGCAGAGGAAGCCACTTTTGAGAGGGCCGGGGATATGTCCCTTCTGTCCCTCACTGTTTGCTCCAAAACATACTTAAGTCTTCAACATTCTAAAGTGTTTATTTAACCCATCTCGCCCTCAAACCACCATCTTTGTTCTTTTACTTTTCCATAAAAAAAGGTTTCCTCTCTTTCTGTTCATGCTTCCGTCTACCGTAACCAAGCTTCTATGCCCGCTAATGGTCTTTAGAAATGGCTCTATTAAAACTTAGCAGCATGCTGATGGACAGTGACCGTAATATGGTTTTTAGGGGGGACCTGATATAGGGGAGAGCATAGTAAACATAGTATTCTTCATGTAAGTGTAGATTAAAGATTAAAAAAAAAAAGAAAGAAAAGGGGGATTACTCTTTGATAGGATAAAACAATTGGTAAATCAAAGATTAACACATGCTTTAAATATCCTTAATGTTGATCACTTAAAGGGTGTCAGATGATCAGCTATGGAGGTACTCTTTTCTGATAATATTCCTTTCTCTTAAAAAAAATAAAAATAAAAATAAAAAAAAGAAAAAAAGCAGTTCCTGTGTGCTGACCTCCAATGAGTTCTACACAGTGGTATAGAGGGCATGTCAAAGTGTGGGCAAAGGGTCTGTTTGTTTCTATGCAGAAGATCAAGGCCTAGCTTGGATACCCAGAAAATGAACTAAGATACGATATGAGGAGGAGCTTCCGGCATCAGCACTCTCTGGAGGACTTGTGCCGGGGGATGATCATCAAAAAGCCTCCACAGGGATCCGGGCGATGCTGCGGTCATGGCTGCGTCCACCCCACCGTTTCCTGGACTTGCCATTGGAATGAGGAGGGAGATGTCTAGGCTGGCATGTGCATACAGTGGGACAACAAATCTGACCAGATCTGTACTGTTGGAACTCAATCAGGAGTTGGGAGGGGTGCAAGTTATAGTGCTCCAAAATCTTATGACTATAGACTATCTACGGTTAAAAGAACATATGGGATGTGAACAGATCCCAGAAATGGGTTGCTTTAATTTGTCTGATTTCTCTCAGACTGTTCAAGTACAGTTGGACAATATCCATCATATCATAGACTAATTTTCACAAATGCCTAGGGTGCCTAAATGGTTTTCTTGGCTTCACTGGAGATGGCTGGTAATTATAGATTTGCTTTGTTTATGTCACTGTATTCCTATTATGTTAATATGTGTGCGCAAGTTAGTTAGTAGTTTAAAACCTATACATACTTAAGGTACTCTACAAGAAATGTCAAAGAAATAATCAATCCCCCCATGTTTTCTTCCATATGCTACCTCTATAGCTTTTCTTCTTCCTTCCTAATTACAACCCTTAAATAGAATTTGTGCCTCATATCAAATTTGCCGAGTATCATAATTCCTCCAGGTGGTAAACATACCTCGAGACAAGTGCTGGGCATAGAAGCCACAGGGCATAAATCTGCAAAGAAGTAAAAAGCTAACCTTTTCAAATAATAAGGCTTCTCTCTCACTTACCAACTTTACTTTTCCCTGTATGGCCCCGGAAGATGACTGGTTAGCCAGAGACGGGTAAGATTCCTCAAGGGAGGAACAACCTAAGACAGGCACAGTCGCAGGGGGGCCATCAGGTGAGAAATTGGGGAACAACAGTGGTGAAGCTTAGAACCTCACCCCACCCCTGTGTTGAGAGAAAGCTTCTGCATCCATGGATGTTTTATTGCCCTTGTCTAGCTCGAATCAGCACATAGTCTACAGGCACACACCTGATCATCTACAATTGCTCTCTTACAACACTAAACTATGTTTTCTTCCTTTATCTTGCATCTACCTACCACTTCAGCAGTTTATTAAAAATAAAAATAATAATAATAATAAAGGAAGAAATGTGGGATCCACATATAAATCAAGTATAAAAATCAAATGAATATTCATATTTGACCTGATTGTTTATAGTTCATAATGCGTGATCAAAACCGAAAGTTTCTGTGATGACTGCCCTTGTACTGTTTACCATGTAAGAACTTATTCACTGTGTAAGAATTTGTTCTCCATGTAAGAACTTGTTCATTATGCTTCAGAAGATTGGAGACTGATGAGAACTAGGCTTGAGATGGATTAATGATTGTGCATTGACCATTGACCCCCCTATACAAAATTTTATTGTTGTTAACAACCATTTGATCAATAAACATGAGAGATGCCCTCTCAAAAAAAAAACAAAAAAAAACAACTTAGCAGCAATTCCCTAACTGTTCCTGCCTTTTCCACATCATCTCCCCAAGATACTTGTCTACAGAACACTCCCTCAGCCTTTGTCTTCCATGCCACCATCCTGGCTTGGTTCTCTTCCTGGCCTACTTCTGAAAGCAAATTTATAGCTGCATACTACTTCCCTCTCTTTCCTCAAATACATACTCCTTATCTAGGATAATATTTGTTGCAGTCCTTTCCGAGTCATCTTGGACCCTTCCTGCACCCTCTTGCCTCATAGAAATGGTGTCCCTTTCTTTCCATATATAAAGTTGATAGTCCACACATACCTGGTGTTAAGCAGATGCCCCATTTTTGATCATGTTCATAATTTAACGTGGTTGCACACCATGGCCCTCTGTGATTTCCATCAAGAAGACAATCATGAAACCAGGTCCCATTAACTAAGAATGGAAATTCACAAGGTCTCCCATAGGAGTTCCCATCTCTGGTATATATCTCTGTGTGTTGGGGAGAAAGTAGAAGAAAAAAAGAGTTAAAAACTGGATAATGAGCTTCAGTTAACTAATTTCTAAAACTACTTTGAAAGACTGTTGTTTTCACTTATAAGAATAGAACATCTGGGTAGGCTGTACAGTGTGGAAATTCAGAGTATGGATGCTGACTGCTCATCTCTGGACTTGAACGCTGTCTCACCCAGTGACCAACTGTGTGCCTACGGGCAAGCTCTCCAACATCTAATTAGCCTTAATTTCTTCATTTGCAAATTACAATAATAGCATCTAGCTTATAGAGTTGTTCATAAGGATTCAATGAGGTAATCCATGCAAAGCTTTATTCATTGCATGTGATAAAGAGCTAAAAGATCCTGGCCAAATAAAGTAAGGACCACATGACTGCGCAGATTGCAGAAGGGATGCCCTGCCTGAGACTGCATCTACACTTTCTTTTCTTTAGCAGAAGTAGGACCAGAAAAATACCCTGGAATCACTGAGGGTGGGAGAGGACTTTGGAATCCATGGTCGAGTTCGAGAGAAGGACAAAGAGCCCCACTGTTCACAGATAGGTGGTAGAATTGACGCAGTGGGTTCTGAGGAAGTGGGAGGAGTTGTGGCTGGATCTCTGAATGGATTGCTGGAGAGCGGCAGGCATGGTAACTCAGGTTATGAAAGGAGAACCAGCTTCAACTGGGCAGTCATGGGACCAACTGGTGGCCAGTGAGGTAGCAGAACTAGCTTTTCTTTAATAATTTTCCCTGATACAGGAAGAGGAACTGAAAAAATTTTCCAACGTCATATAGGCCTGGAAATGCTAGATGAAGTACTCAATAATTACATCAATAACACGTCTCTTGGAAAGGGGTTTTTATAGAACAGCTACCTCTACAACTATTTCGGCCACCTTTCTCTATATCCTTAATTTGTTTAAAACTTAGTCATTATGGTGGTTATCATGCGGGAGAGGTTGGGGTGGGTGAGGGGAATAAAGCGGCACAAAAATTCTCAATCATAATATAAGTTGGTCAAGGGGATGGTAATATAACATGAAGAATATAGCCAATGATTCTGTAACATCTTCCTACATTGAAAGAGAGTAACTGCACTGTGGGGGGGAGGATTTAATAATATGGGAAACTGTTGAACCACTGTGTTGAACCACAGAAGGCAGGGCATCCCTTCTGCAACCTGCGCAGTCATGTGATCCTTACTTTATCTGGCCAGGATCTTTTAGCACTTGAAACCAATATAAAATTGTGCCTCAATGATACTTCAATACAAGTAAAATTGTAGTCATTACCACATCAAGTAATAGCTATTAGGTAAAGCATAGTAATGAGATCTTATCACCCTTTACTAGACTACTAGGGTCCCTCAAGATATTTCATAGATTTGCTGAAAAGTGTACCTAAGATAGTATTTTATTCCACATACTTGTTATTCTCAAATGTTCATTTAACTGAAATGTGAGATAATTTAATAGTTTAGAATGTATTAAATAGCAGTACAGCAAAAAGTAAGAATCATCTAGATGCTTTTATTTTCAGTCTTACAAGGAACACTCGTTTTGTTTTCCTCTGACAGGCTACCTCTGAGAAAGAGTAATTTGACCTATTTTATAAGGATCTTGATATTAACTATGTTTTGTTTTTAATCATACCAAAACCCCTAAGAGGTGATGACCATTTCCATTCCTATATTACAACATTTAAAAAGAAAGTCCCTCAGCACAAAGATGATAACTTGTAGAACCATCAGTTTTTCTTCTAAAACAGTGTGTTTCTGCAATAGAAAGTACTTTTACATACACTTCTTCACTTGCTCTTTACCATAAGCCCCTGAGATCCATAGGGAAAGTATTGCACTTGTTGGTGAAATCTCCATTTCTGCGGAATAATTAAGTTACACATCACACATCCAGTCACTCAGCCCTCAGAGACAGGGATGAGAACTAGGTCTCTGATTAGAGTCCTTGACATGTAGGGACAACCTGTGACATCAATGGCTGTCTTCTCAAGTTCCAAGTTACATTTCAGAGCTCAAACCTCTCCTATTTGAAGAATGATAAGTATATAACAACCACTACAACAGCAGCAGCTGAATTATGCTAACTATTCACTTAAGAGTTTTATTCTCACAGGTTCTTCACTGTGGCTGGACCTCTTAAGTCCAGCCGCAGTGAAGGTTTCCCTAGAGGGACAGGCCTTCCTGAGAAGAATCTTCTCTGAATGTTCCAAGTTATGGTGATAGCAGCTTAAAACACCAGCTTATTCTGCAATAGGCACAAAATTGTGAGAAAAGGCACTTACATGGGGAAAACTAACATTAGTGTCTTTGGTAACATGAGACAAAACAGCTTCAATGAATAAAGAAGTTGTCAGAACTCTAGGAATTGCTTAAAATTCAAATAGTTCCATAGACACCTTCCCCTGAAAGTCCATTTCCTCTGCACAATTCACCAAAACATTCAAAACGTGAAGACTTGCCTGTGAGGTCAAGATATCTTAAAATTATAAATGCATATCTGGATGCTATTCAAAAGGAGTTTATTCATAAAACTTATGAATTATGAAAAAGATGGCTCACAGAGGATGGGTTGCAGGGAGAGGCAACCCAGGACACAATGACAAATAATTGTTCTTATTTTAGAAGTTAAAAAACAATTACACACCGAAAGCCAAGGGAGAAATTAAAAAGTTGTATTTGGGGAACACAGTACTGGTTTTGAGCGATAGCTTTGCTGTTATAAGCTGAGTGACCTTGGACTACACTTTGTTGGGACTCAGGTATCTTATCTTTCTTATCTCCATACAGCTAGATAAGAGTAGGGGCAGGATCCCATACAGGAAGTCTGAAAGAGCAGTCCGAGAGCAAGTGCTTAAGACAGCCATTGCTATCCGAAGAATAGGAAGGGAATACATGCATTTAAAAGAGTAAAATTGCCAGGACTTGATATTTGATTAAACTTGAATGGTCAGAGAGGATATAGCCAGACAACTCCAGGGTGACTTGTAGATTTCTGACATATGTGACTTGGATGGCACCAGTCACCTGGAGAGGAATGGAGAAGAGAAGGTAGATTTGGCCCTGGCACCTGTGCAAATTAAAACCTGAGGTATATGTTGATGAGTCAGAATGAAGGTGCTTTCTGTAGAAATTTCTAAATTTGTTTTGGAAATTTAGTGTTCCAAATATTGTGTGTGATAGGCCAAGAAACACTCCATGCCTGTGGGCTCTTGCTGTTGGCCCCGTTTAGCTCTCTCTGAGGTAGTATCCTACGTGGGTTCTTAAACTTCTTGTGCCACTCATCACTTTGGCATCTGTTTGAAGTGCACAGGCCCCCTTCTCAGAAGAGTATTATAAATACATAAAATAAAACACATAAAAAAAATAAATGCAGTAAAATAGGATTACAAAGAAAACCAGTTATATTGACATGAAAGCATTTTGAATTGAAAATAGAAATACCATATGATCTAGTAATTCCACTTTTGTATATTTACCTGAAGAAAACAAAACACTAATTTGAAAGGATATGCACACCCCTATGTTTGTTGCAGCATTATTTATGATAGCCAAAATAAGGAAGCAACCTAATTGTCCATTGATAGGTGAATGGGTAAAGAAGATGTGATATACACAATATAAACAATAGGTATATATATAAAATATATACAATGGAGTATTACTCAGCCATGAAAAAGAATGAACTCCTGCTATTTGCAACAACATGGATGACCTGGGGGTATTATGCTAAATGAAATAAGGCAGACAGGGAAGACAAATACCATACGACTTCACTTATATGTGGAATCTAAAAAACAAAACCTATAAATGCTCAAAAATATAGAAACAAACTGGTTTGCTAGAGGGGAGAGGAGTGGGAGGTAGGTAAAATAGGTAAAAGGAGTAAAGAGGCACAAACTTCCAGTTATAAGACAAACAAGTCACAGGGATGAAAGGCACAGCATAGGGAATATTGTCAATAATATTGCAATTACATTGTACAGTGACAAATGGTGACTATACTTACTATGGTGAGCTTTTAGTAATGTGTGTAAATGTTGAATCACTATGTTGTATACCTCAAAGTAACATAACATTGTATGTCAGGTATACTTAAATTATAAAAATAAGTAAGTGAAATCATATAATATGAAAAAACAAACAAATGAAGGCATTTGCGGGACTAAGGAAATTTACAATTACAACTATGTCCTTCAAAAGATTTAGAAGCAAGAGACAAAAAGAGCCCTGCCAAGAAAATTATCCTTTCTGATCCTTGAACAAATACAATGAAACAAGTCAAATCCAATTCAAAAGGCATTTCATTTGGTTCCATGTTTCCTCTTAGCTGCCCAGTTACTGAACGGCTTTTACAGCACAAAATTTGACTTGCCATTAAGCAGCATCCCAAAAATAATTACTGTTTTATTGTTTAAGGTTAAGAGGAAGCTGGCTAGCAGAAACAGACTTGTTAATCTTGGTCAAGGATTAAAGAAAAGATGAATCCCATCTCTAATACTCTAATATTTCCCCATAACGGTAGAGCCTGACATTGCATAAATAGGAGTAAGTTCCCCAAGAGAAAAACTTGTGCAGATAACAGGAAGGATGGGAAGCCAAATTTAGCTTAACTGAGCTTTAAGAGAAGAGGAAAATCTCTGTAAAGGTATGTGAAGTTGACAAAATAGAACAAACGTGAGAGAACAGTTAAGATTACAATAAGACAATTAAATATATGTATTTATTTCAACATTTGATGAAATTTAGAGCAAAATAATGAAAAGAGATTTGCTTGGGTGATAGCTAATTACATTTAGAGGCTTAAGAAATAAATCTACTCATTCTGTTTAGATTGGAAATTCATTACAATCCCCTCTGGAGACTCAGAACAAAGTTCATGATAAGCATGATGCCCCAAAGAAGTATTCCTATGCTTATTTCTGGAAGCAACTGAGAAAAATTCACTCTTAAAATGGCTGAATCATAAATACAAACCTCAAAGTGTGATAGCTATGCCAAAAATAAAAAGTAAATAAGTAAATCCATAAGAGGTCTTCAGGTTTTTCCATTACATCAAACTCTGAAGACAAGGAAAAATACATTTCCTCTCCTGTCTTCTTCTTTAACTTAGAATAGGTTTGACTTCACTGCATCATTTGCCATTTAACCCGTATGAAGGATTTCCTGTTACTCTAATGCTTCCTTTCCTCTGGAGTTGAGGATGTAATCATAGAAGTATATATGCTCAGGCATCAGAGAGATTTCTAAATCCCAGGTTTAGACCTCACAGAGGTAGCTCAGAGTAACTGCACAGTGCCTGGAATTAAATGCCAGCTCGCTGTCCTAACTAGAGTATGACTTTACCTGTAGTCAGCTGTGCGTGGTCAGTGTCCCATTGACCATATGCAACAACAAATGAGTCAAACTTCCTCCCCAGTACTCACCACGGTAAGGCTGGTCACAGAGGCTTTCCTCTGAACCTCCTTTCTTCCAGACATCAGATGAATTCGTACTTGCTACGACATGTCCACCCTTCAGAGCCAACCGGTATCGCGCAGCTCCGTACAGAGAGTGGTGCTCACACTTCCACCACAGCATGGCACTGGAGTCACAGCTGAACATTCTCAAGGAGTCTGTGGGCTTGACAATATTTAGGCCAAGGCACTTCTGGGATTGCAAATGAAAGAGCCGGTGTGCGGACACCCATTTCCATAGCATGTCCTTGGTTCCATCACAGTCCTTGGCTACTATCCAGTCGTTCAGTGGCTGGATGCACTTGTCTGTGTTTTCATTGACGATGGTGAATGGCTCATTACCTGTGTCATGACAGACGGGCAGAGAACACATTTCAGGATTCTGAATTATGTGGTCAGCGCGTCTTGAGCCCTGCTCGCTGGGGAGTCTTGAGCACCACCGAACTGTAATGTGTTCATTAGGTCAGAGGACAGTGGTGGCCAGAGAGGCAGTGCAGTGTGGGGTAAGAGCATGGTCTTCCTGGGAGCCAGCAAGACTAAGAGCCAGTCTTCTGGGCTCACTCTAGTCTGCCTCTGCTCCTTGTTAGCTATATGATCAGTTATTTAATGCTGTGCTTCAGTTTCCTCTTTTGTAAAACAAGGTTTCATGCAGTAAATGTCAGGATAAAATGAGCTCATACACATAAAGTGCCTAGAATAGCGTATTTGTTATTGTTATTCCATGAAACGTGTTCCTGCTTATTTAATGAGATGAAGGAAAGCCTTAGTTTTCATCCTCCCTAGACAGGTGGTCTACAGTCAATGAAAAATATCTTCAGCCTGTTCAGGACAACTATTCTGTCTTGCTTACACTTTAGCTACTATGGCTAAATTATTACACGTGTCTCAGAGACATTGATGTGTCTCAGAGGAGATGGTGAAACTTCTGAGTCGGGGGAAGTAGAATAGCGGGGTAAGGGAATGAGAGGAAATGGTCTGTGTTCTGAGGGCAGGGGAAATCCATGGCCAGCTCTAGCATAGCACCTTCAGGAAAGTGACAGAAAGACGCTGGGGAGGGGTTGGGGGTGGGTGGACTGACTATGTGAATCATGTAGGGAGGCCAAACCCAAGCTCTAGGAATCACCTGAGCTTATTCAAGACTTAGTAGGGTTCAAGACCCAGTAGGCTTAGGAACTCAGAAGTAACCAGGGTGAGCTGAAGGCTAAGGGAGGGACCTCCCAAAATGTTCCCCTGGTGGTTTTGCGTGAACAGGGGCAGACCTCAGTAATGACAGAAACTGCAGTTCTGTTACCCAGGTGGAATGGGACCTCAGGATAAATTTGATTTTATGAAAATAAAGTAATGCATTTGTTTCTTGCAGACCTGAGTTTGTGGAGCAAGATTCACATCTGTTAAAACAAACTACGATTGGGCAATTTGGTCAGTGCTTTTAATAGAAAAGTTTTTGAAGTTATGGCACAGAACGTCATGTTGATGAGAATAAAGCTGAAATATTTTAGACAAACTTAAACTATTATTGTCAATGAACCAAAGGGTTCAGCAGAAGGACTTGTAAGATTTTGGTTCCCAAAAGGCACTTTCATTTTGATGCCAGCTTCACAATCATTGGGTTTATACCACAAAACCCCCTTCCAAATGGTACTTCACAGGCTTTCAGAGTTTAAAATTCTCACAATAAGGACTTGGGGAATTTTACCATGCAAATAATAACTGTAAAATTAAGTCCAATTCCAGTTTGAACTTTGGACAGAATTTTTGTTGTAAATAGCAGCAGTAGCAACAAGAAAAGCAATAGGAACAACCAAATTCTTTAAAACCTCAAGTTATTTCTGCTTTCAAACCTGTATTTTAAACACTGCTTAGGTTGCAGCTAGGTAGGTTTGCCGTAGCTGCATCCATGGCTTCCTCATTCTTCTCAGACATCACTCTGCAATTTTCTTTCTTATGGACACAGTTCAGGAGGATAATGAACAAAAAAGCAAAACATACTATCTGGGACGATTATCACTCACACTTTCTCTAATGTCCCTCTCCCATCTAGCCAACAGCCACTCAGACCCGGATGCACCTCTTTCCCAAATTATTCTCTCATCTCTCCAACAGAAATCCCGTGTTCCAAAGTTTCAGGAATTGCTGCAGAAAAAAGAAGTCTACTTCTACAGGAGAACGGGCATGGGGGGAGGGGTGCTGCATCCTTGCTGGAACCTTCCCCCACTCCTGCCCTATGGTCTCACTGTTCTCTTCCCTGAGTACTCTGCTGTGTGTTCCTTGACCCCAAATGGGTGAACTGGGCAACCACCTCTGGAGTTTGGAGTTCTAGATTTTTCAAGTTGTCTCTGCAGAAGCCAGTGGACTAGCTACAGTTTAGTACAGTGAAAAGAGCAGCGGAACAAGGAGTCAGGAGTCCCAAGTTGAAGACTAATCTCTGCTACCAGTTAGCTGGGAGACTTTGGGGCCATCACTGCATCTCCCCAGGGTCTTGTCTTCGCATGTAAGATGAAAGCAGTGCAGTATAAGGTATCCAAGCCACTTCTGCTACCCGTGTCCTATGCTTCCATAAGGTAAGTTGTCCCAGCCTCGCAGGTTTTACTAGTCTTTGCTAAGTTCATTGCCTATGAGTCATAACAGATGTCTACATCATGCGAATCCTAGTAGCATTTTAGGTCATTCTAATACCGTTTGTACTGGGCATGTGCTCTTAGATGACAGTGCTGCTTTATAAATATACTTTAGAAGAGAAAAAAAAATTACCCTTTTTCACTGAAAGACTGTAGGAGAGGTGTGGAGTACCATGAAGTAGCTATGCTTCGGATGAGTTGCTAAGCCTCCAAACTAATTGCAGCATCTATGACTGTAGATACTTGCCTAATTCAAAGTCTGTTTTCTAACCAATAGTGTAATATCAATGTTTGACACCTATAGTGGTCACTTAGCATAGATATTAATTATTGATATGACTTAAGGAAACTTGTTATTAGCATTCATATGTAATGTACGTGTAAGCATCCATACATAATATATAAGCTAGGGAGAGTATTGCCTTCTCATGTTTTCCCTTCCCCTTAGCTGGAGTGGTTCAGTCGGCCTCAGCCTTGTGACCTTACTGGGGTGATAGCTTGAAGAGTGGGAAGGACTGAGAAGGTGGGAAAATAATTCCTCACTTAGAAAATGTGTTAAATAAGGGTACATAAAATATTTCAGAAATGTACTACACTTTGAAAAGGTAATTCAGAGCAATTTATACAACAGATTCTTTATTGATAGCCTTATATTGCATCTTATTCACTTGACAACCTTATACTGGTCCTAAATGGAATTCTAATGTTTACCTTCAAATACAATATTAGAACAAGTCTTAAAGGCAGAGGTTGATAAAAAGCCTCATCACCCCTAATAGCACTTTTTATATGTTTCATTTTGTATAAAAGCATTCTAGTGGTCCTTGAGGGGAAATGGCTAAGTAGCATTATTATATATTGAAAATAAATTTTTAGTATTTTCATATCCATCAAAGGAAAAATATCTCTTATTGTCTGATCACTAAGTAACTCCTGTCTGACAAGCTCTAAATCAGAGAGCTTTGCACATTCCAAAGACAAGCTGGACATCAACATTTTATAACCACAGACAAATGTAGAGAGAGATGGCTTGGGAAGACAAGAAAGATGACTACTGCAACATTCTGAGTTTCAGGGGAACTTCCACAGCCCACACTGTCAAGCAATTTGTGGAGCTGCCAATGTGTGTACAAAGTGTACAGGTGCAGTAGGAGACATCAGAAGTCTGGGTCTGCTAGTTCAAAAGTAGGTCTTCAAGTAAGAGCTGGGTCTGTGGTAATCTACTAGGACTTAGAAGTCTTGGAGTTCAGCGTGGGTGGAATGGGCTGGTGAGAACCTCAGGAGTCCCTGAAGGTTTGGTTTACCTCAAGCTGTTAGCTCTTCAAGGAAGCAAAAAAGTAAATGAAGCAATTGGCATTTTCCCAAGGACATTTCCTGCATCTGAGCTACTGAGACCACCTGCACAAACCCAGCTGCATACATGCGACGAAGGGCATGCCATTACCAGCATTGTGAAGCTGACATACTGCCAAAAAGCTATCCAAAGGGCTGGGGTTTCAAAATTCCAGTGCTTCCCTTAATGATGGCCACAAGTCAGGTTTGAAGGTGTGTGTAAGCAGACCAGAGCAGCTGCTAAGGTTGAGGAGGGACGCAGGAAAGCAAATACGAGAACCTAGTGTGGGGAGAATGGAGTTAAGCCAGTGCTCATTGCTTTGGGTTGATGAGAAAGGCCAAGTAATTTAGAAATTGCTAAAATTAAGGAAATCTTGAGTTCTGTGAGGGAGACAAAGCAGGAAAGATCATAGTGGATGTAGATGGAAACCAAGAGTTGAGTGATTGAAAGACTGGTGTATTTTGACTGTAGTTGCTGCAGTGAAATTTTCTCCCTTTATTGTGGCGAAAGCAGAATTTTCACAGCAATAAAGGACTTTTGGTAGTTTCTAACATGGAAGGTCAAAGAAGAATGAAGTGTAAATCAGAGCAGGGTGCCTAAAAGGTCCTTGATGTAGATGGGGTGAAGCCACTCACATTGTGAGTATCACTTCCCATCATTTTCTGAAGAAAGCCAAAATCAGATAGTAACTTAATTTGGCAGCAAAGAAAATAGGAGCCACAAGCAACCTGAGTCTTTAAAAAACTCCCTGACCATCTTTTACTTCCGCATAACACAAGATAACAGAAGTGGTAGGTGGCGATGGACAGCTGATCGCACATTAAGCAGCCTAAGAAACAAAGTCCTCAGCACACCTTTTGCCAATGCAAAAAGGGAAAGTAAAAGCAAACTCGGATTACTGCCAGGGGGGATGGTGGGCTGGCACTTCCCAGAGCATCAGCAAAGGGCGTCTGTTCCTGGTCCTGCTTCCGCGAGCAGAGGCAGGAGCTATCCAGGCTAGCGGACCAGCGCTCCAACTTGTAACCCACCCTCGTGGGGGTCGTTCGCTGCTGATAAGCCATTGGAAGGAAGGGTCGCTGCTCGAGGCACTGGGGGAGTCATGATCACGGTCATTTTGGAGACATGGCTTAACCTGACTTCCTTTTCTGACTTGCACGGTGGCGCGGTGGAGTTGGAGAAATCTTTACCCATCCTTGGCGCTGTGGTTGGAAAGCTCCTCTTGGCAAAGGCGACCACCGGGCCAAGGACGGGAGAGACCGCTGGGATGCAGCAAGGGGGTGTTATTTGCCCTTCACTCCAAGGAAGCAAGATTTTAGAGTAGAGGGCGAGGAAAGTGCCGCGGGCCCGCCCAGAAAAGAATCTGTGCACCTTGTCTACGGTGGACTCCTTGCCCTGCGCACCCGAAAGCCCTGTCCTCCTACGCCCCACCCTGCCCTTCCCCGGGCTCCAGACGCAAAGCGGAGTCTGCACCCCGGACCTCCCCTCACTCGTCGGCTCCAGGCCCCCAAGCAAAGCAGAGCGAACGCGGTCAGCGGAGCGCAGCCCTAACCCAACCGAGGAGAGTGGGCAGAGCCGGCAGCGTCGAGGCAGCGAGCCGGCCGGCGGAGCGGACGGGCCCGCGGTTACCTGCGCGGCCAGAGGGCTCCGTCAGCCCGCAGCACCCGAGGAGCAGCACGACGAGCCCCGCCA
Organism: Manis javanica; assembly: GCF_040802235.1. Classification (NCBI taxonomy): domain Eukaryota; kingdom Metazoa; phylum Chordata; class Mammalia; order Pholidota; family Manidae; genus Manis; species Manis javanica. The sequence goes on from NC_133162.1 coordinate 126,755,885, forward strand.
CGCGGCGAGGGGTCGCCCGGCGCGGCCTCATCCCGAGCCGCCGCGAGCGGTCCCGCCAGGTCCTCGGGCGCACGCGGCGCCCACCCTTTCTGGAGCGCGCCGCCGGCTCCCCGGGCCTCGCGCGCGCCCCGGCCCCGCCCCCGCCGCCCTCGGCCAATCACACCAGCGTGTCCTCGGTGTGGGCCCCGCGGGGCGGGGCGCGGGGGGCAGTGCGCACCTGCGAGGGGGTCCCGCGGGGAGGCAGGAAGAGCGCGCCGAGCCCGACGCCGACCCCCAGGCGTGGCGGGTCTGGCCCCCGCTCTTCGGAAAGTGGAGGAGACGCGGCCCTTGATGGGTCTTGGCAACGTCCCAGTGGGTGGCCCCGGTCAGTTTAGGACCCAGATCTCCGCGGCCTAGCGCACCTCAGTCGGGAATGACTCCTTCGTTGTGCCTTTGGGCTGGAAAGGCACCCACATCCTCTCACCCCGGAGGGGGGGAGTATGCGCGTCGTGCTGCGGCTGCGGTCACGCCACAGAATTGAGTTTTTCTAGGCAACGTCTTGCGTACTTTGACAGTGCAAACAAAGGTGAGGTAATGGAGTTAGACCCGCAGTTATTGACGGATTAAAAGCAAGAGCTGTTCAAATGACCCTACAATACTTCCAAGGATGATTAACCTTTATAACAGTTTGAACTTTGCAAGTAAGCTCTTAGTTTAATAACAACAACGGCGGTGATGATAATTCAGTAGGAAGCTGCTCCCCAAACTGGCCATTGTAAGAGTAGAATTCATTGTATCTCCTCTTTGGGGTAACTTGTCATCATAAATAGGGTGACTTAAATTGCCTGGATACTAATGTTTACTGAGCACATGGTGTGTACCAGATGGCTTCCATCCGTACTCCCAAGAGTGAATTCTTCCACAGTGAGGTGCCTTTTCTGATTTTAACAGACAAGGCTTCATGATGACTTCCGAATCCACCTTGGCTTTATTCTGCCCCCAGACTCCAGCCTTTCAATTCAGTAGTTACACTGAGCACTTGCTATCACAGGAACTGGGCACCTCCCTGGGGAAGATAAAAACATCCTTGCCTCAAGCTCACTGATTACTGGGGGAGACTGAGGCACACAGCAGTTCAGGGCAGAATGAATGGGGAGATTTGGTAAAGCTTCAAGGAAGACTAACACCTCAACTGGACCTTAAGGAATAGATATTGCATAGGAATTTAACCAGGCACAGCTTGTGGGAGAAAAAACAGTGAAAGAAGAGGAGCAGGATAATGAGAAGCAGTGTCAGAAGACAGTTCAGAGTCCACTGTGGCCTCCCAGCAGGCTGCATGTGTGTGTGGGTGTTGTGGTGAGGACCTAAGTGGAAATGACAGCAGAAAGATGAGTTGTAGCTGCTTTGTGAAGAGCTTGGAATGTGCTGTGGAAGACTTTGACTCAGTTCTCTTGGGAATGGGAAGTGGAGCATTCTGAGCAAGGCACATCTTCAGCCTGCTTCTCTTCTGGTTTCCTCTGCATCTGTGGCTGCTGGCCTTTCTAATCCTGCCCAGCTTGGAGCTACTTAAGGGCCGTTGTCTTATCTTCTTTGTTCTCACATCTCTAATACCAAGCAACAGGCTTGACACAGAATAAACTGTCAACAAATATTAGTTTACTTAATTAATGAACTCCTAGGGCTGCTGCTTAAGCCTAGGCACATGAGCTCCTGCTTGCATTACTTTGCCGTGGATTCTCAGCTGACTACTCACAGTTGTCCTCTCAGGCAAACAGACCCTCCCGAACATGTGTGGAACATGCCACCTTTCTTCTCCTCAAATCCTTTCAGTGCTACTTGCTTATAGCAGGGGTTCCTAACTGGAAGTTCAGGGGGGTTGTGAACCCCTTAAACTGTATGCAGCTTTATGTATGCACTTTTTTTTTTGAGGGGAAGGGGTCCAGTGCTTTCATGAGATTCTCAAAGAAGCCAATGATACAAAAAGAAACTCCATCTAGGACAAAGCAAGCCCCCGTATGATCTGACCCTTTATCTTTAGTTACCTTCCTATGTCACTCTTACGTTCAAGCAACCTTTCTGAATCTGTCTTGCCTTTTCCTATCTCTGCCCATATATCCATATTTTCCCCCATTTAGGGTGCCTCTTCTCCTCCTCCCTTGTCTTAGTTCCACCCTTTCAGTTCAGGCTCCGCTTCAAACCTCAAGTTTATATAAAATGTTTCTGAGAAGGGCCCTAACCTTCGGGGATTCCAAGTATTTGAATAATGTACATTCCGTTTCCTTTGCATTTAACACTTGCTGCCTCCTGCTGCTATTTTTTCTGGAAGTACATGTGCACCGACACTCCACCTAAGTTATAGATCCTCGGTAAGTATTTGTTGTCTTTGGTGACAGTAGAAAGCAGTATATCTTTCAAGTCTCCCTCTGAATGTCACTTCCCCAGAGATACCTTTCTTGACTCTTCTGTCTAGATACGCTTCCTCTGTGACAGGTTCTCAGTGCATTCCACATTTTGTCTTGATAGCACTTAGCATAGCTGGATTAAATAATTATGCACTTGCTCATTTGTTAAATGTCTTGTCTCCTTCCCCAGGTTGCAGGACCAATGAAGGTGGTGACTCCATCTGTTTCAGTCACTTCTGTGTTCCCAGTACCCGGCACATGATTTGCTGGATGAATGAGTGAATAAATACATGGTAAGTGCCTTGTAAAGGATGAATGATAAGCAGATACGTGGTAAATGCCTACTGTAAGCAATAGGGGCTCTAGGCACTTAAAAGAGGGAGAAATCAGTAGGCATGGGAGGGAGGAAGGTAGGGTCCTCAGGCCGTGAGCTGAATGCCTTTGGGTGAGTAACATTCAGTGGATAGAGGTGATGGGGAGGACATTCTAAGCTGAGGCAACCATGTGAGCAAAATAACAGACATCTGCCACCCTCTGGGTATCAGACCATTGTGCAGAGCATTTCTTGTGTGCCCTCTTATCTAATAATCATCCTATGAAGAAACTAATATTATTCTCATCTTACAAATGTGGAAACTGAGGCAACATAGACAATAACTTGGCCAAGTGATAATTCAGCCAAGGTCAGTAGCCCTAAGGAAGGTACCAAGATAGAAATCTACCTAGAGAACTTGCATGAGTGTGTGAGAGTGTTAGTATTATTTTATTTCCAGTTACAGTGAGGAAGAAGGAACATGAGATGTTAGGCCCTCTAAAGTCATATTTTTTATTATGAAATATATCAAAACTAAAAGAGACTAGCTATGTTCACGGGCCTCCTCCTGGTCACATCCACCTTACTCCCACACAGAAGTAACTACTCTTCCAAATTGCTTATTGTTCTTTTCTTTACACTTTTCCCATATATGATTCATTCCTTAAATAGTCTACATAACTTGCATGTTGTTGAATTTTATGTAAATAGAATTATTTCAAGTTTGGAGTGGTTTTTTTTTTTTCCCCGCTTACCTTTTTCGGTCAAAATTATGCCTGTGACATTCAGCTGTGTTGGGTGTGTAGCTATAGTTCATTCATTTTTACGTGGTATTCCATCGTAAGAATAAAGCTCACTTTATCCATTTTCTTGGTGGATGTTTGGGTAGGTTCCAGCTGGATAGTTTGTTGTCCTTGGCAATGCTTCCGTGAACGTTTCTGTACATGTCGCCTGGTTCACATAGCTAGATTTTCCTGAGAGTGTGTTCACAGAACCGGAATTCCTGGGTCCAGGGTATGTTCAGCAACCACATTATTATTAGACAATGCCACAGCGCTTCCAATTTGTACTCTCAGCAGTGTCTACATTCCCACTGCTGAACATCTTTATCAACACTTGGCATTTGAACATTTTTGTTAGAGAATAAGATGGTATCTCATTGTGGTTTAAAGCTGCATTTCCCTGATTCCTAATGAGGTTAAACATATTTTCTTAAGTTTATTGGTTATTTGTATTTTCTTTTCCAGTTCTTGTACAGGTTACTTGTCTGACCCATGGCTTTCTGATTGGGTTCAGCCAAGGGAGTTCCTGACAAGGGATAGACGTTTGGGATGAGGAGAATCCAAGGTGTTTCTTGCCTCCCTGCTTTGTGAGCATGGCAAACAGTGGCCATGTCTTTTTTGTGGTTCCAGCTCCTGCCTGAAGCCCTACCCTTTGTAGTCCAAGTCCTATCAGGCAACCTGTGCCCACGCTTCCGGATCCTCTTGGGTAGCTCCTTCTCCAAGGTTCCGGCTCCCACAGGGTAGCCCTGGCTCCTATTTGGGTAATACCAGCCCTTCTCTGCTTCTCAGCCCCATGGATAGTAGTAGCTTCTTATAACAGTTACTTTCTGGATAGAAAGTATCTATGAAGAAACTACTATTATTCTCATCTTACAAATGTGGAAACTGAGGCAACATAGACAATAACTTGGCCAAGTGATAATTCAGCTAAGGTCAATAGCCCTAAGGGAAGGTACCAAGACAGAAATCTACCTAAAGAACTTGCATGAGTGTGTGAAAGCTCAATAGCACTTATTTTTAGCTCTTTCAACATCTCGGTAACTAGTTATTTCCCTATATTAAGTTTCTTCTATTGAACTACCTCAGATGGGTTTTGTTCTCTGTACTGGACCTTGATGATTTTGATTCAACTTATGAAAGAGTTGTACCTGAGACAGAACCTGAATTTATGTGAACAGGAACAACTCAAATGGAGCATACTCAACTTCTTGAGGAGTGGTGGCATAAAGAGAGCCAGTGTGGGTGCATTTACACTGCTGTTTTGGTGATGCCCACAGATGGTCTCGGGTGTAGTAGGAGGACCCAGGAGGCACAGGCAAGGGCTTGGTCTAAGAATAAATTTTAAACAAGTCCCACTACACCATGATAATAAAGACCTGCATTTAGTCCCAGTCATAACTAAACTCAGGAGGACTATAATCATAGACCCAGACCCCAAAGGGCAAATGTAAGGTTGTAATTCATCTACTTAAAAACCAAAAAACAAAGTCAAAACAACTCATCCTGTTAAAACAAACTGAACTTCCTACATTGACTTTAAACTGTAGAATTCTCAAATGAGGAAATGTTCCACTAGGATGTCTACAGTAGATTGACACAGAGGCTGGGCAAGGAGCCATGTGGCTGACTTATTATTCACTTATCAGCTTAACCTCATGCGGAGACACCAAGGAACTGTGGAGTTACAGATATTGCATAAAGATCTTGGAGTCCATTATTGGCCCTCTCACTTTAAAGCTAAGGAAACTGAGGCTCAGAGGGTTTTATCACCTTGTGGATATGAGAAGCATTAGAGAGGTCGGATGTGGACCCCTGAGTTAATGGGAGGAGTCCAAAAACACCAATGAGCACCTGTTTCCAATAGGGCAGAAGCAAAATCTGGATGTGAGGTGATGATGCAAAGGTGGGTCACTGGTCAAGAGGATGCTGGTGCTGGTGGGTAAGAGGTGTGTAGTTGGCAGGAGTATGTTGGAAAGATCAGTAATGTGTTTTGGGTAGGAGTGCAATATCTCAAGCATGGTGTGGGAATTCTCTAGGAAACATTTTTGTCAAAGGTGCATATTTCAGAAAATAAGGAAATAATTTTAGTGGTACCCATGATTTTCTGGATGTGGGAAATGTGGTGGGATAAGTTTGATTTGGCAGAGACGTGCTCACTATGTTTTGGCAGAGGCACTAACTGGGATGGTGTTTTGCTTTTTACTTATGTAAAGAAGGCTCTTTCCCCAGATTAACTAAATCCATTGCCAGACTCTGTTCCAAGAAAACAACAATTCGAATGATAAATAACCAAAACCCAGGAGTCCTTACTCCTCAGAGAAACTGGTCAGGTTTACTTTAGAGCAATTATTTTCCTCGCTTTAGCAGAAGATAGTCAGGTTTTCCAGCTTTGGAAATCAGAGTCTGATGTGACCCTCTATCAAAGCTAACTCATAACCCAGGGATAAAGTTCAGGACCACCTAACCTGTTAGTTAAGGGTAGGGTTAAGAATGCTGGCTTACTGACTTTTAGAAACATTGATGAAATGTAATAGTGGGAATCCTACTAAGAAATTTTAGTAATGAGAGAAATGACACTACAATTACTGTATCTGCCAGTTTTACCATTTATTTGTACTTCGTCAACTCACTAATATCACCATGAAGCAGATGGTCCAAACCTTTTTCTTTCTGGGACTCAGTTCTGTCTCCTCATGAGCTCCCTCCAGAGAGAGGAAAGTGTGTCTTTGCTGATGGGCTCGAGGCTAACTGATGTGAATTCACCATGGCTCTGTTTTTCTCTGTAAACTCATCTTTTTCTCAGCCTTGGAGGAAAAGTCAGCCCCCCTTTTCATAACTTCTTCTGTTTTTCAATCATATTCATCCCTCCTCTAGTATTTATAGTTTCTCCTTCTTCATGAATCAGAAGAAGAAAGACTTTGAGTATGTTTTTAAATTTTTATTTTTATTTTTGACAAGCATGTTCTCTTATTTTCTATAAATTAGTAGTAAGCTTTATGAGACAAATTCGATTTATTCTGGACACTACTATTTCTGCTTTTCTGACAGGAGGCACATAATGTCATATTTTTGCTTGTTGTTGATATTATTGATGATCATTACCAGGGTCTTTAGTTCATTAAGAATCAGAAGATGGAGATACTATAATTCTGTCACGTTTTCCTTCATTTGTTAGCTGGATGCTTCTTTAAAGAGAACGTTTCCCTTATCAAGTAATTGGTTACCCATAGCCACAAGGATTTTTATTTCTTATTATATTCGATGTGTTTCAATCCCTTGCAGTTATTACAGTTACTGACGCTCCACTTTGGCCAAGAGAGACATGGCCATAGGAGTCTTTCATAGTTTCCCCATGATCTGGAATGGTAAGATGTCTCAGCCTCAGTCGGCACATTTCCAGTCCCACACCTGAAATCAGACGTTTCTCTAAAGATATTTGCTGCCTTTTAGTAGGAAATGCTATTTAGAGACCACAACTGGGTACTAGGAGTACTTGTTCCTGATAATTTGATCCTTATTTCCACCATGGGTTTTGAAGTCAGACATACGAGTTTGAATCCTCACCGCACTACTTGCTAGCTCTGTTTTTAGACAAAATACATAATTTGCACCTCAGTTTGCTCATTTGAAAAAAGAATAGATAACAACACTTAGTTATAAGATTATTATGAACTTAAACTGCCTAGCACAAAATAAGTAACCAATAAGTAGCAGCTATTAATATTTAACATCGTCATTAACACAGGTGTGCATGTTACCAAATAGAGGGGTCTCAGTAATCTAATCCAACATTACCTATTCAACCTGATCATGCATTACTTTTCCATAGTAACCACTGGAAATTAAATATACTAGTTTTGTTTATGTTTTTTCTTCCAACCTGGACTGTCCTTTCTCTTCTGTGCAGATTTTAACTCTTCAAATCCTACCCCTTTTGACCTCCCATAGCAGTACTTGTTACCTTCAGTATTTGATCATATGTTTCATATTGTTTCAATAATGTTTCTACATATATATGTCTTCTCCCAAGGAATACTGTCATATCATTGATGGCAAAAATGTCTTATTATTTTTATTTTGAAATATATGAAAAAGTATTTAAAGCATAAATAAGTATACGGTATAAAAATTACAAAAGTAAAAATCCATACACCCACCACCTGGGCAAAATACATACAACATTTCCAGTCCTTCAGAAGCCTTCTCTGGGTCCCTTTTTTTATTACACACCCCTTGGTCCTCTCTAGAGATAACCATTATTTGCATTTTTATGGTAAGAATGTCCTTGCTTTACTTTGTAGCTGGACCTGTTAGAGAAGAATCCCTTAGTTTTGCCTGTTTTTGAACTACATATAGATGGATTCATTATCTATGTATTCTTTTGTATCTGATTTCTTTTGCTCTACACCGTATCTGTAAGATTTGTTGACATTGTTCTGTGTAGCTATCTTGATTTCCATTGCTATTTATACCCCATTGTATAATTATGCCACAATTTGTTTATCTGTTGGATGATGTTTCCAGTTTTTGACAAACACAAATAAGCTGCTTTGAGCATTGTGGTGGTACAAATATTCTGAGGTACAAGTGCCTGCATGTGTTTGAGTATGTTCCAGGAAGTGGAATTACTTGGCCACAGGACATGCCTGTATCAGATTTTAACAGATAATGGCATATCATTTTCCAAAGTTCTTTTGCCAATTTACTCCCCCACTAGCAATGTGGAAGAGTTTAGTAGATCTGTATTTTCACCAATACTTATATTTTCTGGCTCTAAGTTTTTCTAATTTGGTGTATGTGTAGTGGTACCTTATTGTGGTTTTAATTTTATTTTCTGTGATGACTGGTGAGATTGTGCACCCCTCTATATGTTTATGGAATGTTTGGATATTCACTTTTGAGAAATATCTTTTCAAGTATTTTCCCATTAAAAAAAATTAGTTGGCTATATCTTTCTTACTGATTTATAGAAGCTCTTTGTATATTTTAAAAGTAAGTCTTTTCTCAATTACAAATGCTGCAAATATCTTGTTTAGATTTTTAATGCTTTAAAAACTTTTAGATTATTTATGTGTTGTGTCATATAACATATATATGTGTAAGATATATAACACATACATAATATATAGTTATACTTCAACTTACAAATATATGTATCCAAATAGATATTGTGTGCATATTATATGTATATATCCAGTGATTTAATGTGTAACTTAATGAATTATTACAAAACAAAAAGATTTATGTAACCAAATATCAACAATAATAAGGCATGTTGATATCATGTACCCCCTATATGATGTAGTGAATAGGGCTCATCAGTTCTGTGGTACTTTTTCTCAAAATCCATAACTTTAGCCTAATAATGAGAAAACATCAGACAAACCCATGCTGAGTGATACTCTACAAAATACTTGACCATTACTCTTTAAAAGCACCAAGGTCACGAAAGAGAGGGAATGATCAAGAGATTGTCCCAGAGAGGAGGGGCCGAAGGATAAATGACAACTAGTGCAGTTGGTATTCTGGACTGGAGCTCAGTAAAGGGTATTATGAAAACACTGGGAAAATTCAAATGAAGTCTGAAGTTTGGTTAACAGTACTGCACCAATGGTAATTTCTTAGTTTTGAGGTGGGCTTTACCAGCCCTTCGTTACAAATGAAGAAATTAATACTTAGACTTAAAAATTTGTCCAAGGCTAGATGGTTAGCAAATGGCAGAGCTATGACTCAAAATCAGGTAAGAGCCACTGTAGAGCTTTTTTCTTAACTACAATGCTTAACTATAATATCTTGGCATATTTTCATCCAAGGCAACCTTAAGGGTTCAAAAATCCTTCCCCTTACACTTTCCACACCTCATTGCCCTCACCTCCAAAGAGGGGTGAGGACTAGAGAAGACCACACCAAAGGAAACAATGGAGAGAAATTAGTATTTGATAAGCACATACCAGAAACTCATAATCGCATGATTCCGTGGGTGCATGCACACATTATTTTCTAAAATCTACAGATAGAAAGAGAAATTGCTAGGTATTAAGGTCCATGTGTCCCAATTGGTTTGATGTTACTGATTGCTCACCAAAGTTGTACCAAATTTGAACTCCCAGTTTCCACTGCTCTACATTGTAGTTGGCAGTTGGTTGAGTGTGTTCTATTTATTGCCTTCTGAGCTTCTCACTTTGTGAGTTGATAGTCATTGTTTTGCCCATCTTTCTACTGATTTGTCTTTTTCTTATTGGTTTTTAGAGGTACTTTATATATTATGGATACAAAAACCTTTGTCAGTTACATGTATTACAAATATCTTTTCCACTGCTTTTATATATCATATCTTTAGAATAAGTCTTGATTTCTGGTCATGGAGACATTCCACTTGTTTTTCCTCTTCAATGCTATCTTGGCTCTTCCTGCCCATTTGCTTTCCATATGAACTTTAGACTAATCAGCTTGTCAGGTTTCACAAAAAAACTTATTTGGCTTTTCATTGCAATTGCATTTAAGTTCTAATCAGTAGAGAGAACATCTTTATGAGGCTATTCTTCCTACTTTGTAACATAGCATACTTTTTCTTCAGTTTAGTCCTCATTTGTGTTTGTCTGATTGCTAAACTGGGGGATGTGTCCCTGATCTGGTAGTTGTTTGTGTTCCACTGAAGGTTTTTGAGTGGAAAGGCTGACATGACCAGAACCTTGTTTTGATAGTACTGGTCTGAAAGTGCTAGCAATTTAATTGGAGACTAGACATAGAGAAATTGATCAGAATTCTTGCAAAAGGTCTAAGGGAACAATAATGAAAGTCTGAATTTTAGTGGTAGAACTGATCACAGAGATAAGATAAATGTGAAAGATTTCAGAAACAAGTAATTACTCCCTTTATAAAAAAAACAAAAACAAAAAACCCTTGGGCTTCCACTTCTCTTCTTAAAGAGTAAGAAGCTCTGAAAGAGAAAGAAGCTAAGACTTCCAGGGGTTACTCTAAACTGCAGTAGTGAAAAAAATGGTAACCACAGGAATAAGTCCTTGGAACTTCCTGTCCCCTGCCTCTCCTGTTGAGAATTGTATTGTTCTCTGATGTGTAGTTCAGACAGGCCTCTTCCTTGAAACCAACCCTGAATCCATCAGCTAGAAGGAGAATGCTTGTGAGGTTTCCCTTTGTGTCTTGATGGTGTGCGTGATCATCATCCCCCAGGGAGCCGGCACCAAGTCTTACTGGTTTTTATCCCTACTCTCTGGCACGGTTCTCTTCAGCTCAAAGAAAGAATCCTGTCGGGCAACAATGGGTGATAACTCAAGAATAAAAATTTAAACCTTCCCTTGTTCCATCAAGGATTCTGTTTTGTTTTGTTTTTTCCATCCCTTTTAAGGGAAGAAATTAGACCATTGTGCCATGTGAAGTCACCATAACCAAATTTGGAGAGAATATTTTTGGACCTTTCTCTTCTCAGTTCCTTCAAAGGTGCCTTGTGTGTTTTGTGGCTTCATTCATTATATGGCTGTTTTATAGAGTCACTATTATGCTGTGACATCTCTGTAACTTTCAGTTTAGTCTTCATTTGCATTTGTCTGTGTGTAACTCACATCTTTGTGCATTAAAGTAAGTAGTTATTGAGTCTAAAGGATTTCTTAGTGTTTTATTATTTTTAACAGTTAAATAATTTAATCTGTAGATCACCTGTGAAGTTGCTGTTTGCAATTTACAGAATAAAAAAGATACCTAACAATTCAAAAATTAAAAACACATTACAACCATACATAAAGGTGTACCCATGCCAACTCATAAATAGTTGTGTTTGGTTTCTGACCCATGTGTGGTCAGATTTCCCCTGTGAGTTAACAGAAAACTACGGAGATACTGATGTGGATCTTAAATGTGGTTCTACCTTACGTTGTTCTTAGTGAGATGGGTTGATTTCTGGAGCCTTGTGTGAGTGAGTGTGTGTGTGTGTGTGTATGTGTGTGTGTGTGTGCATGCATACCTATTGGTACTATACTCCCACATTTGTTTCTTACTTCTTTGTCTTTCATGTTTTAAGGTATTGCTCTGTGATTGCAAACGATACATCATTTCCACACTGAGTACAGAGAGTACTTTAATTTCTTTAATTTGACATACATGGTTCACAGTTTTTACCTTCACTTGTCATCACCTTGCCATATTTACCTCCAGCAGGCATTTCCCAGATGAACTTGAGTGCACTCTGTGGAGATATCTCTGGCCCCGGGCTTCTGCTTCTCATGCTCAGAGAATTGCCATAGCCTATGGCCAAAGCCCCTGATAAAGGGTCTGCACAGGTTATGATGCTTTGTTCCACATGGCCCTGCAATCCTGATCATAGATGATTGGATCAAGAATGGGCTTCAGCCTCAAAGGCAGCCAGTCTCTACATGGCTTAGCAGATATAAAATGGCCTTTTCTGAGATGGGTTCCCTGGAAGCAGCAGGTTTTGTGATGATTTGTGTGAAAATATCCTGGGGAAGATAATCTGCCAATAAAATCTAGAGTTTGTCTTGTTGTCAAGGATTCTTGAGATAGAAAGTATTACCTGAAAAGTAGAGTGGTGCAGACATGGCACAGGGAAAGCAGGTCAGACGAGCAAGTGTGGGATTCACGCAAAATCCCAGAGACTGTCACAATTTTGTGAAGAGGTTTGGAGACCAGTGGGTTACATCAGTCAATCCCATCAGGAGTTGGGGAGCTGGGGTACTTGTACTTCCATACTCATCAATCACTGGGTAAGGGCTGAGCCTGATAGGACATAAATTCCTAGGCACTGTCCACTTTGTGTGCGTACAGAAGAAGCTAGCCTCATGCTGCCTGAAGGTAGCCCTCCAACAGTTAGATGCAGATGCTGGCTACTGGAAGTGAAAGTACTGTGGGACTAAAGCACACTGACATAGCACAGCGATCAGAGGATCTGCACAGGGCACGCTCATTGGGTCTACAGGCCTGGTGTGACAGGTTACCCAGCAGGGACTACTGTGATTCATGGAGCTAAACAGATTCTCTCTCTTAGGGATCTGGGTATGACATACACAGAGTTCACAAGATGTGGCAGCAGGATCCAGGAGCAAGAAGCAGCAGAGAATTGAAAAGAATAGAAGCAAAAGTACACAGGATTCATACTCATTGTGTATGGGATGCGCCCTGGTTTCACTCAGCTGTACTCTCATTCCCCTGGGGAACTGGTCTTTCATTTATTCCATTGCTGCTTTTTGTCTTGACAAGGTGCCTTAAATACAAAGTAAAGTAACAGGCATAACTCCACCCGAGGAACCAGCCAGCCAAATTCTTGAGTTCACCGACTTTATTAGTCTGCTTCCTGTGTTCGTACTTTTCCTCACCCATCCTGTGACAGGTAAGATGTGGATTCCACTTGGGACAACTAACTAGATTATTACCAAACTCATCCTTCTGTGATCTTCAATATGGTTGTCACAGTTTCTGTGAATTAGTCTAGAAACTGAGTGTTGTTTGAAACACTTCTCTACCTCCCTGGCAAGGACAGCTTCATGGTGAGCAGTAGGTAGTCATTACAGACCCTGTGATTTGGCACAAATACCTCAGCGTCTCATCTTCCACCAAGCACCAAATTCCCCCATTTTTGTATGCATTTGAGCTCAGCATATCAGAGTTCTTAAAATGAAAACGTTTTCTGGAAATAACTCATATCAGCTAACAGTCTATGTTCATGTGCTCATGTGCAGTGATATAGCTAAAGAATTGCAAAACTGATTCCAGAGTAACTCTTTCTTTCCGTGGAGGATAATTCTCAAATCTGTCTTAGTAGTGAAACTTGTTGGAGAGAAGATTTAAAGCAGAGGAACATTAAATGAGCATAAGAACCGCCCACTTAGGAGTACTGAGGTGGGTATTTTTTCTTCCCAGGACTGGCAACATTTTCTGTATCTGACATTTTAAGGAAACATACAAATACTTCATATAGATGATGGTTAGGTGTGAATGAGATCAAGGAAGGGGAAACGACTTACAAAGCCAGCATAGCGAGTTAAAACAAAAACAAAGCAGTTAATCTTGAAGCCCAGTATATGTGGAGTTGAATTCAGAACAGCAGATAATTTGTCTTCCCAAATCAAACAGCTGTACTCGTGCCACTGTGTACACCTCACTGCTCCAAGGCATCGACTTCTAGTAGTACTTGAGAGCTTTCAGGAATAATGATAATATAACTACATTACATTTTTAAAAAAAAAACAATATTCATTTTAATTAACATTTATTGAGCACCTACTTTGTGCCTCTTCTTATAGGGCTAATAATATTATTTACTTCATAAAGGTATTGAAAGAATTAACTGAGGGAAGCATGTAGATTTGTGCCTGAAATAGTTCTAGTGTGCAATAGCTGATGTTTATTATTATTATTGTTATGTACTAAAGTCAGTACTGGAGATACAAAAGGATAAGGTATCATCCTCCTTTTCAAATAGCTCTGAGCCTTATAGAAAATGAGACACGTGAAGCAGCATTTATGATCTGGTAGCATTCAGTGCAGCAGTAGAGATGTTAACACCAAGTCCTGGCTTAAAAGATGGAGTGGTTAATTTTGCTTTGGTACATAATGGATGATTTTCCAGAGTAGGAGGCCATGGGGTAGCATCATCTGGCCCTGGGGACTGAGAGAGGTTGCCATGCTGGCGTGGGGAAGGGTGTCCGGTAGTGAGCCACAGTGCTGTGCATTTGGGAGCTTGAGTGGGTACCCCGGGGTGGAGCAGGGTGGTCTGTCTGTGCAGAAGCAACCAAAGGGGATGCGGGACGGTAAGGTGCAGTGCTGTCAAATAGTTCTGTGTGCCCTCTCCAGGAGCTTGGGCTTTATCTGCTGTGCACTGCCCACCATTGAAAGGGTTTGACCAGAAACGACAGTGGAGGATCTAATGAGATTTACATTTTTTAGATGACAGGATGACTCTGGCAGCTGTAGATAAGCTGTTGGTAAGATTGGCAGAGCTGTTAGGGAAGTTCAGGCAACAGACAGGAGGTGTTAATTAGGACAGTAACAATGGGAATAGAAAGGAGATGAGAGATAAGGGCAATCTTACAGGGAGCTGGAAGCTGCTGTTGAAAGGGTTAGAGATATAATTGTTATTTATCATATAGTTAGGCCCTTCCAGTTATTCTGAAGGAACTTCTCATCTCAATGACCTTCTAGCAGTGTACAATGGAAACTCTGCATTTCTCTTCAAACTGTATACTGTGGTATTGGATTTTGTACTTTCCAACCAAATTTGATGTCTCCATTTAAATTTTAAATACTGGAAGAAGAGAATAAAATCAGCAATAAAGCTGTAATGGTCTTTGTAGGTTAATTTATATTTGCCACAGTTCATCATCCCTGAAAGGTGCCGGAATGAAGAATTTAGGAATATAATCAAGATAAAAAAGAGAAATTCTGGAGGTATGAAGAAAAAAATGGAATAGTAATGCTAATATGTAAGGGTCACACTGATATGTGTAAGTTGCTCCATAAGAATATCTGCACCATTTGGAAAGCTGTCAATGTCATCTCATATTTAAACTAGTAAGTGCATATTTAAGCTGTGCAAATCACTTGCATTCATTTCATGGTTAATCAATCCAGTCTGAAATCATTTGCCAAATAGTAATGGGATTTTCTCTAACAGCCAGATACTTAAGTCACTAAACACCAAATTATGGGATAGAAAAATCAATTCAGCATGCTAGGCAATTATGCTTAAAACAATATTGTGTTGAGTCCTGGCACATACCCTCTAACGGCAGATGTCTTTGTTTTGCACCATTTTGATGATCTCGGTAACTCTAGCATGATAAACTAATGATGCAAATTATTTTCTCATTTGAATTTTACATTGTAGATGGAGCTATTGCCCTTTAACATAACATACTTTCTGTTGCAGCCAGGGCATAAATTAGAATAGCAACAGTGGAGAAGGAGAAAGCAGGTGACAAATTCTAGAGCTATTTGAAAGGTATGATATTTGGAAGTAGAAAGTGGGAGTTGAAAGAATAAATTCCAGGCTTCTGAAGTGGGCAACTGGCAACTGGTGGCTTATTGCACCATTTTCTGTGATAAGGAAGGCAGGAGAAAGGGGAAGATTTAAGGGGAAGACAAATTCTTTTTCAGAATTTGAGGTATCCCCTGGTATGGATGTAGAGAAATCCAATGATCCCTTGTCTGGAACTCAGTAGGGGTCTATGTTGGAGACAGTAAACGGAGTAGATGAAGTTGTAGGAGTGTCTAAGCCTTGCAGAATTCTGGGGCATGCTAACAGGGAAGGAAAAGGAGCGGGGAGACATGAGACAGTGTAGGAGAAAAGGTGGAGGAGGAAACCATGAGAATGTTACTTATAGGGAGATGGTTGAAATTAGTGGTTTCCACCCCTTTTAAGTTGTGTATCTGATCAATATTTTTGGGGGGTGAACAATCCCCATATATGTATGTTTATTTATGAATTATATACATATAATACTTTAATGCATATAGTAACTTAGTAAAACTTAATTTCTTAAAGTTTTAGATATATTTTACTTAGCGTTCAATGCATATTTCCCTCATTTTAGTATCTGCCCAGAATTCCAATTCTGCCCATAAGGGAGTTGAAATGACATCATTGTCCAAACATATATGAACTTAGTCACAATGAATTCAACTGCTATTACTTGTAAATTTAAGCAAATGTATAAGTTCAAATAAATATGAAAATGGTCTTGTAATAAATATCATCTAAACTTCTAAATGACAAGAAAGCTGTATCATATTTAATTGGCGGTGTTTTTCCTTCTTTGAGATATATAAAATAATGATGCCTCTTACAATTAATAGAAGTTCCAATGTTTTCTTCTTCCACCTAAATGAGTTATCTTGTGTGCCCTACTTTGGAAATTTCATTTAAATTAAGAGGGTGGAATTAACAGTGTGAAAGACCTTGAAAAAAGTAAATAAAATATTATTTTTAAAAAATGGAAAACGTTCATGACCTTTAGTACCTCTATCAACTGGAGGCTTTGGTGGGGTCTGTGTTTACAGTAGCCAGACTGTAGAGTTTCAAAGAGTCAGCAATAACAGGCTTTGTTTAATGCACACTCGCTGCATGCCAGACACTGCTAATTAAGCACTTTTCATACAACGCTGAGAAGTTATGATTATCCCTGATGTAGGATGATAATGAGAGACTTTCAGAGTCTTGCAGTAGGTTGCACAGCTAAGTAAACAGTCCTAGCAAAATTTGAAACCTTGTTGAACATTTCATCTCCCAGTGTGAGGTTAGATAGTGGAGACAGAACCTTGAGTGAAGACAACTACTCTTCCAGGTAGCCAGGTATCTTGCCTTGGCAAGAGAGACGACACCTGGTAAAATCCCTAAGGGTCTAGTAGAAGGGAAGGCAGCCTTCAACAGGAGGAGATTACCTCTTCCATGAAGGGCAGGGATGTGGTTAAGTACTGGAAACAGGCACAGGTAAGTGTGAAGGTTTTACCTGGGGAGGAGAGAGGGAAGATGTGGGGATTCCAAGTGCACGTTATTTTCTCTACGAAGTCATGGTTTAGAGCGTGTGTGGGTTAGGGACCAAGTGGACAGCTGTCAGACCTGATAGGACTGTTATTAAGCTTTAAATAATAGCTGTGGGGAATGGAGGCTGTAGCTTAGGATCTGTCACGGCTACAGACTACTAGTGACACCAGTCTCCAGGGTGCAGGATTTTTTTCCCCAGTGATGTCTACCTACTTGGGCCTAAGAACCAGAGAGCTGGATTGGTACAATGTTGGGATTTTACAATGTATAGAGAGACAGTGGTTGGAAGACAAGGAAGCAAGGGGCTCAGATATCGCAAGAAAGGTGGAGGGAGTTGACAGAGTGGAGAAAATGGAAGTATCAGAGTCCTGGGAGCCTCAATGAGGCTGCTGGTTTGGCAGGTGCAGGGGAAGTAGGGGAGGGAGGAAGCTGAGGAGAGAAGAGAGCTGGGCCCAGGCATTAGAACCTTCAGCGTGGGGACAGTTAGCTCCCATCCGCCCAAAGACCATCCTTCTAAATGCTCTCCTTTATGGAAGGCCTGGAAATTTGAAGATTACATTTCTCAGACTCCCTTGTCAGTGGAGTTTCAGCTTAGAATCCTCCTGTGAGAGGCACTGAGATTTGCATGGTCGGAGAGAAGCCATTTTTCTCCAGCTTCAGCCCAGGGCAAGCACATGCGCACTGGCAGATGGCCGACAGCTCGGCAGACAAGCGAAGATTTCCAGCATCCTCCTGAGAATTACCTACTTTAGCTGAGATCCTCAGTAGTGACTTCTGTGATGTATGTGTTTCTAGATTTCTTGAATTCCAATAGCTGCTTCTCTGCCTTTGCTCCCTTAAGACTGTCCAGAGACTGTAATCCTCTGATTTTCTGTATTAATCCCTTGTACTTGATGTGCTTAGGGAGCTTGCTATTTTCCAACACATCCTTGGCTAATATATCCCCCCAATTCTTAATTTAAAATGGATTACTAACTTTTCCAGGATCACATCAGTATTGATCAGGATTGTCTGTCAGGATTCTTAATTGCAAGCAATATAAAGAAAATATAGCTAATTTAAAAAGAAAAGAAATTTACTGAAAGGATTTCAGATAGCTTGTGGAATTTCTGGGAGGGCTGGAGACCCAGGCACCAAGAATGAAGCTAAGCAGTAGACAGGAAGAAGTTAAAATCATGCCACAGAGCTGGTGCAGTGATTGTCAATGCTCACCTCAGAGGCAGGCATGCCTAACTGATGTATATAAGCCATACCCCTCTGCCCTAGATATGAGGGTGGCAGGAAAAATGAGGATCTGACCACTCAGCTTTTAGAGTGATAGTTCTGCCCCGTAAGATGGAAGAAATTCTAACAAGAGATGCAGGTGCTGGGAAGTCTCGTGATTGAGGAATGTGTACTGTAGCATCCAATTTTTCTGTTTATACTATAGTTTATACCTTTTGTTTTCTCTGGCAGACCTCCAGGTGTTCACTGTCCCCACTGTGTGTACTTATCCTTTAAGATCCAGCTTCCTCCTTGAAACCTTCCCAGCTCTAAGTGACTGCTTCCTGCCCTTAAGGTCCATATCTTGTTTGACCTTATTAAATTCTAACTTGTTTTTATTGATATTTGCAATTAAAAAATATTAAAATTATAGCATATGTAAGGCTGAATGAACATTAGCATTCATCTAATGTGGCTAGCTCATCAGCTCTGTGAAAGGAAGGCTACCGGCCTCACTGACGAGGCAGCCAAAGTGACTCCATCTTGTCTTCATATTCCCTGCTGTTGAACTGCTGAACTTTTGCTGATGCCAAGAGAAAGCACACTGCTGAGAAGGGACTATATGAGGACTGTGAAAAACGTGTTTTTTTCCCAAGAAAATGATGTGATGACCTGAGTAAGCCAATGAATTATAAATTCACATTTACCCTTCAAACAAATAGTTGAAAAACAGTTTGTGTAATCTATAGCTATTTCCTCATTTTTCCTTTTTTTCTCACTTTTTGGGCTTCTCCCTGAATCTGTGCTCTCTGAATTTCAATTCAATTCATAATAAAGACTTTTGCTTGTATTTCAGTGCTTCCTCCTTCCCTGATCAACAGCTCCTTGAGGTCATGGCTTGCCTCTCCAGTATTTGTACAGCCCACAGTTCCCAGCATAATACTTGCTTATAGTAGACAAATCATAAACGTTAGCCAACTCGAATTAAAGGAACCACAGCAAGATCTGCTCCTCCCCATTTCCATCCTCTTTTCCGGTTCTTACCTCCGCCACCACCTGCTTGTCTTTGATCCCAGCCCCTCCCGCGCCCCCGCATACTCTAGGATCTTATTTCTTTTCTGCGATTTTCAAACATCCTCTTTATAGACCTGCCCAGTGGCCTTCCGTCTCCACAGTTAAGAAAAAAAAAAAGTTAATAGACATCCGCCACGTTGTCACTTCACTCGGTGTCTCCTTTCTCTTCACGTCTGGTTTGTTTCCTCTTACAGGGCGTCCCGACGGCCGTGGCCAGATCCGTTTGCCCGCATCCTCTGGGCCCCCGGCTGCCTGCCGCCGGCGAGCACGTGACCGCCGCCGTGGCCTCTGCCGGGGGGCTGCCCCCTGACTCCGCCGCCTTTCCTTTCGCATTGCCGGCGCGAGCGCTCGTCGGGTCTCAGCTGCGCGGCATCCGGACCCGCCTCTGCGGAAATCGCTGGGGTGGGGGTGGGGCGGGGGGCCGTGCCTCCCTCCTTCCTCCCCTCCCCTCCCCTCCCCTCTTCCAGCTGCTAACGTGCTGTGCCTGCCAGTGGCTCCTCCCCGGGGCCAGACCTTACTTCTGTGGGTGGAAGTCCCCCAGGTCTACCCAGAGCCGAGGTGCGTGCAGCTCTGCCCAGCATGGCCTGCAGACAGCACGGGGGGTTCCTCACCAGACCACTCCAGCGCCTGGGTGAGCTTCTCCCAGCTTACAGATGCTGGCCCCATTTGGCCCCTTGGTGAGCCCGAGTCTCCAGTTCCCCTTCTCTGCCAGCAGTTTCTATCCTGTCAGTCAATTCCTTCTCTGCTTAGGTGAGCCGCAGTTGGGTTCTGTGGTTTGCCCCCAAGATCCCTGGTGAGTCCATAACCATTTCTTCCTCCTTCCAATCCCCCAAGCGAAGGTATCCCTCCTGGCTCCATCTGTGTCTGTGTTTATTCGCCATCCACACTTCTTCCACCGGCGAGCTCATGTAACTTCTGGGTATTAGTTGTCACGTTTATGCCGATTACTCCTAATTTTTTTCCTGATTCCACCTCTTTCCTGAGCTGCAATCTAATCTCATGTTACCAAATGCACAGCCCCTGCATGTCCTTCTGATGCATCAAAGTGAACAAGATTAAAACAGACTCACCAACCTTTTTCTTGCTAATGAACCCACTGTACCTCCGAATTTCTCTCTTTCTTTCAGAATACCCAGACTGGATATTTCTGTCCCTGTCATCCCTGACATCCCTGAAGAAACACATACCAAGTTTTTTGTATTTTTGCCAGACCAGTGCCTCTCACATCTTTCCTTCCCCTCATTCTGTCACTACCCTGTTGCCTGACATCCATCATATACTCCCTGCTGAGCCCCTACCTCTAGTTGTCCCCTGATTCAACTTGACACATGAAGCCACATTAACTTCCCTAAAACACAGTTCTGGTTATATCACCCCCCTGACCAGGTTAAAGTGAAAAGTAGAACCTTTGAAGCCATCCACAATCTGATCCTAACCAACTTCAACCTTATTTATCCTTGGGATTTTTTTTTAAACATTTATTGCCCAGATTATGTTCCACACTTTCCCACCCTCAAGCCTTTGTTTAGGATGTTTTCTTTACATGGAGTGTCTTTCTCTGTAGCTCAACACAAGTGCCAACCTAAGTACCAAACCAAATGCCATCTCCACCATGAAGCCTTCCTCCTGGCCCTCTTATAAAGTGCTTCTCAGCTTTGACCGTGCAGATGAATCACCAGGGCACCCTGCTGGAGTGCAGTCTGGTTCAGTAGGTCTTGGTGAAAGTTCAGGTCTGGGATGCTCTGCTTCTAACAAGTATGTCCAACAATACTCATTGATGCTGGAGGTCCCTGGGCCATGATGGGAGCTGCACGTTCTTTCACTAAACCACAGGGCAAGATACCAGGGCAGGGACTGCGTATTATTCATTGAAAATATTCTGCAGTCTTTACCCATGTTGTCTCCTCAAAGGCAGGGCTTGGGTTTGGCTCATCATTATTTTGGTTGAATTGAACATGCCTCTGGTATAATCTCCTTTTTCTCCTCACTTCCTGGCTTAATTCGATTTTACATGGATAAAAATATGAGAAGAAGGGAATTCCTCCCATGATCTGCTGCAGGTGCGGACGGCCCACTGCATTTAACACAGTGCTAGTATGGTTATTGCTGTAGCTAGGGTTCTTAAATGCAAACAACTGAATCCATTCTAGCTGAAGCAGAAAAGTAATATATGAAAGAGTATTAGGTGGCTCACAGCACTGCTGAGAGAGTCAGAGACTGCGCAGCAAAAGCGATGCATACACTACACCAGAGGACCCCAGAGCCCAGCTTTTGGCTTAGATTCTGCAGTTCACTCTGTACTTGAAGGTAGTCCTAGAACTTCAGCCATCCTGGCTTCTGAAAGCTGTATGTGTCTGCCGTGAACCCCTGGGCAGGGCCTGCTTCTTCATGTGTGTATTAGTTTCTGGTATGTAACTGATTACCATGAACTGAGTGGCTTAAACAGAAAGAAATGTATTCTCTCACAATTCTGGAGGCCAGGAGTCCAAAATCAATATTCCTGGTCCATGCCCCCTCTGGAGGCTCTAGGGGAGAATCTGTCCTTTACCTCTTCTGGCTTCTGCCGGCTGCCTGCATTCCTTGGCTTGTGGCTGTATAACTTCAGTCTTCCAGTCCAGCATCTTCAAATCCCTCTCTGCTCTGTCATCACATTGTCTTCACCTACTAAGCATGTGCTCTTGTGCTCCTCTTATAAGGATACAAGGGATTTGTATAGGGTCCACCTGGATAATGTGGTGAATCTCTCCATCTCAATAGCCTTAATTTAATCCCCACAGTCTTATTTTGTGTAAGGTAATGCTCACAGGTTCCAGGAATTAGGACCTGAATGTCTCTGGGGCCATTGTTCAGCCTCCCCCAGTGGTGTTTGCTGATGGATGGAAGTCCTGCTCATGCACATCTCATTGGTGGGGCCATGGTCACATGCCCGCTCCTGAGCTGCAAGAGAGGCCAGGAAGCGAGCTTGTCAGGAACATGTTCAGAGATGATAGGTGGGCAACTTAAATGTCAAATACAACTAAAACAGGGTTAAAACTTTCATAAACATGAACTTGGTGCCACAATTTTTAAACTAGAGAAGTTACTTGTGGCTGTCTGTTTTGGACACCAAATTTTAAGTCATGCAACTATTGACAAGGAAAACCATCAATCTAGAAAACCATTTTCTTTGATTTGGGGAGGTGAGTGGCAAAAACAAAACAAAAATGTGACGTATGGCTTTTGATCTGTTTCTCTTTTGGATCACAGGAAAAATCACCCCAAAAATCCAATATGGATAATTCAAACAGTATTTCATTAAGAGTGATATTTGGTTATAATGTCATGGTAAATTCCATTTCCTGTCTGGCCTCAAGTATATTACTTCTGCGGTGCCTAGCACTGTCTAATATATTTATGGAAATAAGGACTTGGGCAATATGAGGGAAACAGCTTCTATTTTCTCAACTTCCTGATGTGTGATTTTTCAAACAAACCGAAGTGTCCTTCTTGTACCTACCCCCCCTTTTCTCCAGTGCACATGTATTTCTCCGTGTCAGCAGTTAGTTTTCCCAGCAACTTCACCTGTATACCTGCTAGAAATAATGGTGTCAACTCTTATTTTCCTAGTCTGCCAAGAAAAAAAAAATCAAATAATCTGTTAGTATGTGCCATGCCTAATAGTGTTACAGTGATGGTAGGCAGCTCATAGTTTGACCAATTACTATGGCAGGAACAATACTTCTGTATTTTGGGATATATATGTATTCAAGAGGGGAAGAGAACCTTGTAAAAGTTATTGAGGTTAACATTTATAGCTACTATCTAGATGTCAGTGTAAATATTTCTTGGGCTGTTCTGTGTAAATAATCTTCTGAGAACACTGTTTTTATTGTTGACACTTTGTTACAAGTTTCTAAGATACACTTAAAATTCAGTTTGTTTGAACATTCTTTGTGAATTGGGCAGCATAATAAAAAGTTTCTTTTAGAGGCCCATAATCGAAATGATGAAAAAAATTAAAGTTATGGAAAGAAATTTATTTTTTTTCTTTAACCTGGGAGGCTATTTCTTCCTTGAGACATTTCATTCCAGAAAGGACTGCAGTAATATGATCTGATTGACAATGACTCCAGCTGCCCTAAACACTAGCTAAATAAAAGTTAGGGGTAAATTCCCAACCCCTTCCGGCACTGCTTCTCATTATAAGATGAGAATAATAACCATGTCACTTTTGACTTCCCAGCACCAGTGACTTTCCCCTTAGATATGGTTGTCATTTTAAGAAAAATATGTTTTAGTGCTTGTCTCTCCCTTGGGTTCCAGAGTGATTTTGTGTGTATCAAACATTCCCAAAATGTCCATCTCTGTTTTGTCCCCAAGTCCCCTGATTTGATGTAACCTTTTTGGTGTGGGGAGGAGGGTGAAGCAGAACTGGAGAGCTTTTGGAAGCTTCACTTTATGAATTCATGCTTCTGCTTCAGCATAGTGTTTGTATTTGATCAACATAAAAAGCTTCAAGCTTTAAATGTCCTGCTGACACCAGTATCAACAAAGCATTGAAGCGGAAGCTTTCTGGCGGCTGATTACAGGGAGATTTTATTTCGCTAGCTTTAAGACTAAGTATACCTTTTAGTAGATCTTTCTCAAGGATAAGCTTCATCATGCATTATAAATCAAATTCAAGAGCTTTAATAAAGGACTCTTGGTAATTTGGTAATATATTATCACTATGTTTTGGAAAGGCAATAAATGACTGCTTTTTATAGTGTAATTTAAAATAATAATATGGATTATAGTTGTGTTCAGTCATGAAAGTATAATATAACAGTTTGGGCTTATAATAACCTTTTTTCCCTTGACAATGTCCACTCTTATTTTAGTTCAAGAATGGCTTGCTTGGGGATGATTTACTGTGCTTGCTTTTAGAGTCTAGTAGGGCTGAACATGTGTTTAATTGGAGTTTTATGTTGCCTTGGAAAAGCTGCACAAAAACATGAAATTGAAAGCTGGAGAATAAAGACTGCTAAAGTGCGTGAGCCATTCTGATCGCCAAAGCATGGCCTATGCTTGCAAGCTTCTGGCAAATGGGTAAAATTGAGATGTGGAATTGGAGAGGGTTTAATTAAGGAATTATTTCTAAAGGTGTGTAGGAAGGTACAGGGAGCAGCAAGGGATGGTGAAGTAACCAGGCGCTCCGTGCGTCAGGGGGCCCTTACCACCCCACGCCTGAAGAGCCAAGCAGTTTTTCTGTTCCTAGATCTGGAAAACAGTGTACCTGTGGGAGAGGGGCAGCGATAGGGGCTGTGGCCTCAGTGGAGGAAGGTAGCCATTGTTAGGGATGTATTAAGGCAAGAAGGGAGCCAGGGGGATAAAAATCCCCAAACTTTCTTTTTTTCCACCTTTGATGCTTTTTTCAGAGTCTCTCTGGACCCAGCCAAAGCTAGAGAGCAAGGAAGTCCGCATATGTAGTCTGAAGCACTGAGCAAGAGGCAGAGAGGGGGAGTGTGGATTCAGAGGCATATCCAGCACACGGAAAGACTGGAAGTCAGGAATGATGAACAGAACAGATGCTAAGAGGCTCTGCATGTATATCTGATATACATGTGACCAATTAGAATCTACACTCAATAATCTCTTAGTTTCCATTTTCCTACTTTGCAGTCATTACTAAAAAAAAAAAAAGCTCTTTCAAAGTTCTCTTTTTTTCTGGGATTTTTAATCAGGTGGGAATGTAGCTTACTAGCTTTTAATAAGACCACGGAACAGAACAGAAACAACCCAATTCCTGCCTAGCATCCAGGACCGCGGGGGGAATCTTGCCATTCACAAGATCCATCAAAGAAAGGAACTGTGTAACTTTGCTTCTAATTGTCAGGTATTCCGTAGAGCTCCCTTGGGGTTCCTGACTCCCCCTCCTGCACCTCCTCCCTCCAGCTCCCCACTTGCAGAGCTCCCCTTGGGACTCCTTCCCTGATTGGATTCTGAAGCAGAACTGCACACATGCCTCACCTTCCCAGGTGTCCGAGTTAGCTGAGAAGCCTGTTTGCCCTTCCCTGATTGTGTGGCCCTGCAGCATGGCCACTTTCACCAGCCCTGGCCTACCATGCTCGCCTTCCTCTGAACCACCACCTTCCTTGCACTGCTCAGGTCAGCGGAGCTGCAGGCAACACAGACAACTGAGAAGAGCTCAGAACCGGGAATCAAGAGATTAGGTTCTGATTCCAACTTTGCTACACATTAGCCGAATGACACTCATTGGTCAAATCAATGAATATTTCTAAGCCTTGTTTTTGTCATCTGAAAATAGGGTCATAAAATAGATCTGTGATCCCTCAAATACCACCTTGAAATGGTAGACTAGTTTTCTTCACAGGAAATGGCGGCTAAGTGAAGATGGGTTGGGCATTGAAGATGAGAATTGTGTCCGAGGACCTGCTTCTTGGTTTTAAGCCACAGAAACTCACTCTTGCTAAGGACCCAGGGGGTGTCATGACTTGACTGACCTTAATCCAACACCCACAAAGCCTGAGGTGGAAACTGTAATGCCAATTTATGATTGTTCTGCCATCCAAGTAGGCACCACACACTTGTTCCTTGGTGTAGACCCTGTTTTCCATGAGATTACCCACACCTGGGCACCTTGTAGAGTGACACTCTGGAGCCATCACTGCCCCAGTGAAGTCACCCAGGAGGCTGAGGGAGCGATCACAAGGCCAGTGTATTAATTTACAGTTAGAAATTGAAGACGAGTATCTACACAATCAGCACCTTCTCTCAAGTGGCATGGGAACTTTAATCATGATCACAAACCATTTCCTTTATCATAGGCAACCCCTTGCCTCCGGGCCTTGCCTCAAAGTCTGGAAATCAGACATTCTCTTGACACTAGGCAGACTTATTTTGAGGACCCAAATCCTAACTAGAGATTTTTTGGTAGGCATGGAAATAGAACAAAGGAAGTTATGCTTATAACACAAAGAAAGAAAGTCTAACAATACATCCATCTCACTCAGGTATGTCTTTGGAACCCTAAAATCCTGGGCCATACCCCTAGGAGCCCTGCCATCGGAAGTGAAAATACACCCCACCCTATGTCCAAGTCTCCTTCCTCCCCAAACTGCCGAGAGTGTCTGTCCCTGCATTTGCCCCTGCTGGGGACCGACTCCCCTCCCTGACTCATTCCTCACACCTTCTTGCTTTCTTTCCTCATGTTTAATCAAGTTACAATCTAGACAGGTGTCCTGGGGAGCTCTTTTCTTTTTTGCAGATAACTCGCTTATTTTATGCTCACATCTATTCTGTGTGTATTTCACAGTTAATTTTGAGGAAAATTCTCACTTGCTGTGCTTGGAGTAAACCTCAAACACTAACAGCTGAAAATGAAGCCTAAGACTCCCCTGCCCTGCTGGACTAGCCAGGCGCTCTGTGAAGCACGCTTCATGCTTAATGGGACTTGTTTGTGTTTGTTCCCAAATCCACTTATGCCAATCGTGTTAGATATTGTAATTTTATAGTTAAATTTAAAACATCAAATATGAGTATAAAAAAGAGAATTCTTTTATGAAAACTAAGCTGAAAGCTTTGCAAATACTAAATAAAGGTGGAAAGCTAAAAATTCTGTTGTTGATTTATTTAAATATTGGGGGAAATTATACAAATTTAGGGCATTGCACTCAGATTGGCCTACAGATGTAATCTACATTTTCACTCCTCTAAAAACACTGAAACTGGAGAACAAAACCTTGTGGATATGATTTATGCACAAGACCCACAACAAGCCAGATTAAAATGAATGATATTATCCCTACCCCAAAAGATTTGTGGATAAATGTACATTTTTGTGTTCTAACAGAAAATAAAATGTTTAAGCTAAGTATGCATCCATCAATTATTGATTCCTTGCTTTAACTGATAATTTTGATTCTCTCACTAGAGGTCCCCAGTCGGATAAAAGTGTTTCAAATGCAGTATAAGTAATAATAACAATATGATAATTATAATGCTACCATCCACAGAACTATATTTCTTCACAAGTACAGTTTACTATTAAAGTGTAACACTACTTTTACTTATTAATGTGCAATTACAGATTATCTTCTAAAGCAATACATAAAATAAGTAGGACTTCTTGCTCAATGGCTCTCCTTTCTCTCTAAACTTCCCTTGGGAAGTACAAGTTGCAGTTTCAACTCCGAAGAGTTTCTACTGTGAATACCGGTACCAAACTCTCTGATCCTTTGCTGTCTCCAGCAGGCGCTGCTTCATCGGGATGCACACCCTGTCAGGCAGTGTGCAGGAGACTGGTCCTGCTTTGCACCCGTAGGTGTCATCTGAAGTGAAACAGGAGCAAAACAATTTCTTGTCTAACTAGAGGAGCCCTGGGTTGA
This sequence comes from Manis javanica, assembly GCF_040802235.1. Classification (NCBI taxonomy): domain Eukaryota; kingdom Metazoa; phylum Chordata; class Mammalia; order Pholidota; family Manidae; genus Manis; species Manis javanica. Next base: position 126,783,514 of record NC_133162.1, read on the forward strand.
GGACTACATGTGCCGATGGTCTGGGTAAATGCTACATTTATTCAGGCATGCTCCGTCTTGAACAGGTTTCTTGTTAGGCTCCGTGGGAACGACACTTTGAATCAAGAACTCTAGAGGCCTTTGTGGTGTTCAGAAGTAACATTTCAAGTGAAGTTCCCACCCCTCCTTACTTTTTCCTTGGAGTTTTGCCTGGTTCTGCCTTCTGGCTCTGGGTCTCCCCCTCTTTCTCATCAAACTCAGTGGGGCAGGAGTGTTGCTGATTCCCACCTCTCTGGGTTGGGTCTCCAGCTCCTCCCAAGCTCTACTATCTAAGATGGTAAAGAGTAAAGTTTAAATAATTGCCTGAGGATACGATCTCATAAATTGGGACTAAAGAGGTGCACGTTAATTCACAAACCACCATGTGAGGAGGGACAAAGGAAAATATTAATGTAGTGTTTAATAATTTGCCATCTTAAATTAAAAATATATTTATTTGAAAAATACCCAGGAAAACATACAATGCTTGAATTTAATGTAAATGAGGGACTTAATGGGAGAAACAGAAAAGGGCATTTTATATTAGTTTTAAAAATCAATTTCCTTTATTAAATAGAAGCACAGGAAACATATTGAAAATAGCGTAGATCAGGATGTCTACTTTTTTTTCCAAAAAAAAATGGTATTGCTACTCATAATTACAAGAAATGGATGACAATATTTTAAATGTGTTAACTTTGGCCCATCACACTCACTTCATGGTGTGAAGAAAACAGCACTTGAATGATTTTTTTCCCTTAATTTGTTCTAAATTACAGCAAAGTGCCCTGCAAGAAGCAAGTGCTTGTGTTAATTAACTCCAAGTAAAGGAGGTCACTGGTATACACAGGATTCATTTTGTGCTTTTAGTTACAGATTTTCTTCTGCATTTAGAATTCTTCACTGGCATTATAAGCACATTCAGATTTTCACTTTTTAATCTAGCACTTCAGGTTTAGGCATATTTGTTGATTTTTTTCAAAAAAGATAAAATGCAACAATAATAATGGAATTGACTTAAGAAATGAAACATGGTTCAACCTATTTATAAGTATACCTAAAATATTAGCTTTTTGCCTAAGCCTAATAATATAGCTGAATTTTTAAAACTGCTATTCTATTGTACTTCTTTTCAACATGAAGAATTAACAAATCTGAGTTTTCTGTCATTGCATATTGAATTGTAAACATTGGAGATAAAATTCTAAATGTTATAAATTCTTGTAGATAATCCAAGATATCAAAAATTTCATCAGGCTTTAGAGAACCATAATAGCTAAGTCAATATTTCTAAAATAGATACAACTTTTAAGTGTTTATTACTAATATTCGATTATAAAAGCTTCAGTTTTTTTTTAGTGTAAGCCATTATTTGTATGCCTGAGAATAATAAGAGAACTATAGTATGTTTCAATTATCTTGCTCATATAACACATGATAACATAAGGACTTTAAACTGAAATTGTTTATGGAAGTTCATATTTGAATGCTGTGCTGTGATCAGTAAGACATATTTATTCACCTTTTCCAATCCACTCCATAATAACTAGGAATCATTATAAACAAGTTTTGGCTTTAAATGGATTTAGCCTGAGTGTACATATAATAATATAAGCCATTCTTCTGATTGTCTTTTTTCTGAAGATTCAAAACTTAGCTGTATGTAAATTTGGTCCATCTTTGTTGACCCAAAACTAATTTTCTTTCTAACTGAAAAATATTAGAAATGTTAATCATTGTAGAGCAGTGGTCCTCAAACATTTGTTTGCATACTTCCTAAAAGAATTTTGAGAAAAATGTTTATCTCTTCACAGTTGACATCTAAAAATTTTTTATAGTTAGGAGATGCACCTTTCGGCATATTATAAACAATGACATTAATAATAATAGTTTCCTGTTACTTTTAATATATCCATTGGAATCTAATATTGTAGCATGTTTTTAACTTTTTGTCTTCAATGATTTTAGGTTTTCAGAAAAGTTGCCAACATAGTACAGAGAATTCCTGTACACTGTTCACCCACCTTCCTCTAATGGTACATTTCACATAACCATAGTAAAATAATCAGAATTAAAAAATTAATACTGATATACTATTAACAAAACTATAGACTTTATTCTATGTATACGTGTTTTTCCATAATGTTCATTTTCTGGTCCATGATCCACTCTTGAGATTCTTCCTTGCATTTAGTGGTCATGTCTCCTTATTCTCTACTCTGTGACAGTTCTGAGCACCTTGGAAGTGGTCGATTATTTTGTAGAATGCTCCCAATTTAGATTTTCCTGGTATTTTTATTATTAATTTAAGATTATGCATTAAATGGGAGGATACCAAAGAAGTCATTCATCCTTCTCATATCATACTAGGGTGTACATGATGCAGATAGGGCTAATTACTGCTTATGTTAACCTTGATCGTTTGATTAAAGAGGTTTCTCCACTGTACAGTTAGCAATTTTCTGTTGTAATTACTGACTCTCTTGGGAGAGATACTGTAAGGTTATGCAAATTTCCTGTTTCTACTTAAATGTTCACCGGCTAATTTTAGCACCCACTGGTTGGTCTTGCTTACGACAATTATTACTGTTGTGCATGTCAAATGGTTATTTTCTTTCATTCCTTCTATGTTTATTAATTAATGTATTACTAATTCTTCTGTAGAAAATTGCTTCTCTTCAGTTTATGTATTTACTCATTCAATTATTTATTTTTATCAATGTGGGCTTATATTTATTCTGTTGGTTATAATCTAATACTATCATTCTTTGGTTGCTCAAATTGTTCCAACTTTGGCCATTAGGAGCCACCTCAAAGTGGTTCCTGTGTCCTTCGGACATGGCCTCATCTTTTAGTGAGCACTTTCTTACTTTCTGGCACTACAGATATTCTAGGTTCATCTTGTATTTTTCCTGCCCCAGACCTGGAATCAGCCACTTCTCCAAGGAGCCTGGTTCCTTTGATGGGACATATCATAACAATTTGAATTCCATCATAAACTATTTAAAAATAGAAATACACACAAACAAACTCTTTGGTGGTCAAAGATTTACTTTCTTTTTCTCCTTCTAATTCTACACTAGAATTCTATCCTAATGTAATATATTTTTATTCTCAAAAATATTTTACTCATCACCATGTCATATTTGCCTGCAGTAGAATGTGTACATAAATTTGAATTATCTTTAAAATTTTCCCTATGAACATAGATAGGTTCTAAGTGTTATACATTTTCTTCTATATTGAGTTGTCATTTCAATATACTACACAATTGGTCAGAAAAACATAAATGTATTATAACTGTTAATAAATAATTAGTATATATCAAACTGAAATGTTAAAGGTAATGCATCTTTTAATGAAATGGGTATATCATAGATAAAATTAATGTTAATTTAAAATTATTAGAATGAGTCAGAATTCAGCATGAATTCTGTTCTTTTGTTTTTCTTTTTTCTTTTTTGATAGCTATATGTGCCGAGAAACTCTGCTAGAGATCTCTGGTGCTCACTGTATTTGGTGGGCACTCTTTCCTGAGCACAGCGGGAGACTTCCCAGACCTCCTTGCAGTTAGGATGGACCACGTGACTAGTTCTGGCCACCGAAAGGTGAGTGGAAGTGTAAGTTCAGGACACAGAAACTTAAGAGTTCTCTATTTCTTTTTCCTGCCATGGCTTCCCTGGAGGCCCCACATTCTATAGACAGAAACAGGCATCCTGGATGAGTCACTGCTTGAAAGTGAGCTGCCCTGGAGAGCCAGCGCAAGCACAGCAGGCTTTGCATGACCAGGAGATTAATTTTTGAGTTTTGTTTTGGACCACTGACATTAGAGGGTTTGTTTGCTTCCACAGCATACCCTAACTTCTCCTGACTAATACAGAAACTTTGTTCATATAAATAAGTAGATGGGCATGAAAGGGGCTTGTTATAACAATGTAACTCTATTATTTGAATTCCTTTCCCATTTGTGCCAAAATCACTGATTCCTCATTAAGATTTATCTTTCATTATCTGTCAACTGACAGTTTGATTATGTTTCCTTTAATTTTGCTTCAAGAATTAGAAACACTGGATTTGCAAAAGGATTTGTTACTCAGTCATTAAAGTGATTTACATTGTTAATTTCCGAGGAGTAAAATTAAAAGGCTTTACTAAGACATTTGAAATGACTATTATTTATGCCTGTTACTCTTCCACTTACAGGCACCTTACTTTTCTTGATATACATAGTAAGACTGGGAAATTAATTAATTAAATACTACTAATTTCATTGTACTGCCAATACTATTTTTCTATTAAAAAGCCTTTATCTTAATAAATGCTCTAGTCAGAACACTGGAGTTGCAGATTTAGATCACTGAGTTAATGAGAAATATTCATCATAAAACTTAATTGATAAGGCCAATTCTCATTGTCAAACCCATGAGCCAAATAAGGAAATGTTCAGAAAAAAGTCTGATTTCATTTTCCAATTCAGTAGGCATGCTAATACTCACTCTCACTTAGAAATTTAAGATAGTTAAAGCCCAGAGCTTTGCCATGAGCCTGTCATTAGGGTAAAGTAAGATGTCACGTTTTTATCAAAAGCTGCACTATTTGCTTTCACCAGGATTTCGCTCCAGGAATGCCTTTTTGGTAATAGTCAGGGGCTGCCTGAGATAGGCTTACGATGTTAACATGAGATCTGCCTTTGAATAATTACATAACTTCTTTAAGGGTAGTTATCACTCTTGCTGCTCCACTATATAATCCATATTAGCTTAGAATATCCCAATATGGGACTTCTAACTCATCCCTTAATCCTTAACAGAAAAATGTATGAATGAGGCTGTACACTGGGCTTATAATTCCATCATTAAAAGAAGCTTCACTGACATCATTAATTTGAATTGTTTTCTTTCTTTGGTGCCATGAAGGATTTTCCCAAGATTAAGCAGCATAATAAGATTTGGAAAGCCATGTCTCCATTATTATTATTATTATTATTATTATTAGTAGTAGTAGTAGTAGTAGTAGTAGTAGTAGTAGTAGTAGTATTTAAAGGTAGAGACAGGCATTTGTACAAATAGCATGACATCATGACCTCAGGGGTATCCTCATGCAAGTTAACACTAGAAAGAATATATATGAAGGTTAAATATTTTGGAAACTGAGGTCCTTAAAAATACCCTTCTCCTGTGTCCCTTGGAAATATTTGTGCACCTTTAGGGTATATGTCTCAGTTTCAAGGCTGTTAATTTGTTTCAGTAGCCTATGAAAGCTACATAATTAATCAAAGATAGATCTCAAGTTAACATCTATGTCAGGTAGAGATAGGAGACCTATTGGAGGACTCCAAGGTCTGATGGACGTGGAGGCCCTACTATGTAGGAGGAACCTGAACCCATTAATGACTAAATGGAGCAATGTCCTCCTGCAAGCCCATGCTCATGTGGATGAAAAATAAACCTTTGCTGTGTGAAGCTGCCGTGATCTGGGGTTGTTTGCTACAGCATTTAGCCTCTCCTGAGGAACAGAGTATAGCCCACAGTGCTGGATAGGGTCTCACTACTGCAGGGTTGAAGTGGTCTTACAGCCAAGAACTGCAGTGTCCAGGCAGGAAACAGGCAATTCTCTGGGGCTAAGGCAGTACCAAGAAGAGCCAGGATGGGGCCAAACTAAAGAGAATGGGCCGCAGGTGGCACCTGATGCAGACTCATAGCTGATGCCAGCAGAACTCCCAGAGGTGGGGCCAGGCAACCTGGTGGGGCCAGGTAGACACCAGAAAACACGCACAATTATCACCTTCTTCCACCAGCACCACAAGCATACAAGTTTTCGTATCCAACATCATTTTGAGGAAGGAAAGGAAATCCCAAAAGACTGAATGTTTGTCTAAAGAGACCATTTAATCCGCCTTTGTTAGAGAGTAGAGCTTTTCAACAGAGGAAACATTTAAATTGAAAGAAGGCTATTGGAATTGGAAGAGCCCAAGATATTTTCAGCTGGAAAGTACAAGATTTTCCATTACCCAGAGTCATAGAAAATAACAGATTCTTTTTGGAGGGGGGCACATTACTTATGTGTGAAGGAGTTTGTGACCATGATACCTTATTTCTTTTCATACTATAGCCATGAAATCTGGTTCAAGTTAAAAATAGATGTGGGAAAAGTCTCTTAAAGTACACATATATGAATAAAGCAGAATATTTCAGTATTTTTTTATTTCTTTTAATTTCATATGATCTGTCTGTGGGGACAGATTCCCTGGAGCTGTGTTTCAATACTAAATATCCAAGTGTAGAGAATTGACAAGTTGTACAGTTTCTGTCTGCAAGACCACTTTATTAATACTTTGTCAAGTTGTTATGTGTGATGAGTGCACTTCAGTACACCTTGACTGGAAGGATAATTGATCAGCAGTTTTTACGAAGTCCACGGAAAAGAACAGAACTTTAATTCCACTTGAAAGATTGTTAAATTGGGCTTTTTTTTTTACCACGTGGTTAGTTCAACCAGTTATTCTTCTGAGTTATAAATAAACAACTGCCACGTAAGATGATATCTTTTCTTAAAAAGAAGTCCCAAAACTTAAAAAAAATTATGGAAGTAGGTCATCCCAATAAGCAAACTGCACAGCAATAGCGAAGAGAGGCTTTGGAAGCTGTAGTAACCGTTTCAGGCCACGAGGACTCCATCCGCAGGGCATGCTCCTCAAATGCTATTTATAATGATGATGGTTTTCACTCCAAAATTTATTCGTACTTTCTCTCAGAGCTCCACCCTGTGACTAGTGGCCACCAGTTCGGAGGCAGCCGGATATAATAATTAAAATGCACACTCTAGAAAGGACCTGAAACTCCCCCTGTGAATTTCTATCATAGGACCTTACTTAATTTTCATAACCACCTGATGTCTTCTACTTACTCATGTCTTTACTGGGTTACTGTCAGTTTTCCTTCACTAGAAATTAAATGCCCTGAAAACAGAAATCTTACTAACTTGCTCACCCTAGTACATCTGGTTTTTAGAATGGCAGTTGATTCTTCATAGGAATTCAATAAACATTCATGTAATGAATAAACTTTTAAAAAAAGTTAATGAAGGCCGATCAAGTCTGTGCTTTTTGATTCATGGACAGTATCATGCTTTAAATCATTACCAACTGCACTAACTAGTCCCATATAGACAGAAATGGTTCTCAAAAACCATAGACTAAATAGAATACACCAAATAAACTCATTTATAGAGCAAAGGTGCCTAGATTGCTATCGGAAAGCAACCTCTAGTTTGTTTCTAATGAACTGTAATTTAGGTCTTCAAATTTCCCCCCTTTAAATTCAAGTTATATTTTATATCTTTTAGTTGCTAGGAGAATTATATATTATTTTATACCTTTAGCTTTCAATAAAGAGCATGAATTTTAACAGTATTGAGATCTCAGTAATTCTTTAAGCTTATCTACATTTTTAACTATCAAACTTAGTCATGATTTGGTAAGTGAAGGTTTTAGGCCACATTATGTATTTGTTTATGAAAGTGTGCTGCTAACCAAAATCTGTACTATTTAAAGAAATGTAATTTTTCTTCTGTAGTTTGAGAAGTCAGAAATCAATGTTACCTGAAATATTAGTTTAGAGCCCAGAACGTGAGTTTTAACCTTAAAAATTAGTTTTCCAAACTTCGCTGTTGAAATGACTGATTTAAAAAGATTGAATTAAAAAACAAACGAGCAAGAAGCCTCTCAGAAGCCTTTTCAGAAGTGCAGAGTTTCAAATTTGCTTCCTTTCTCTTTCTCTCGTAATGGTATGACTGTGGGTAAATGTCTGAATACATACCAGATTACTTAAAAAATTTCCAAAAAATTCTGGGAGAAGCGTATTAACACAAAACCTATTATTCACCTTGATTTGAGAGTTTCAATAGGGAGTTGTTTTTTTTTTAATGGTTCTTGTGTTCTGAAGGTAACCATTATCTATTTCCCCCTTTTAAGAATAGATCACAGTTTAGGGAAGTGAATAAATCAACACTCATCTGATTTGGTTATAACTCAAAACCAGTAATCACTTTAAAAATAATTAAAATAGTGATGCCATTCACATTATAATGGCATCTGGTCTGTAAAGGAAAAGAGAGAGGGCACTCCCCTTTATCATCTTCTTTACCGCTCGTGGCTGCGGCATTCTCTGACCTCATTATTCTGGGTCATTCTTCTCAAGGTCAGATATGAGAATATTCTCTTCTAAATGTACCGTACTGAAGTTAGTGGTAGGATAGTACGGGTTCCTGGGCTCTGTAAGTCTCCTGAAGACGCCACGGTTGTGCTTGTACAAGCAGAAGGAAAGTGTGGCGATCGCCAGAATCACTGTCAGTGTCAGTCCTACAGCAAGAGGTACGAGGCTGTGACTTGGTCCTGAAAGAAGATGAAAAAAGAGGAAAGTTTCAATGACAATAAGGATAGATACTGTCCCATAATTGCTTTCTACTTGTTTCTAAGAAAATACAAATGGTTCCTCCTATTCCCAATTTACCTTTTCCTGGATGCTCCTTTACCACGTGAATATCTAAAATCAAATACAAAAAAAATTGTGAGATGAGCTTTTTTCCTTCAAGTCAGCAAAATTAAGTCATTACTCATGGTAGTGCTCAGCAAATGATGGCCCATGATCAAACTGGGTCTCCTGTTTTTTTATAAATAATGTTTTATTGGAATTTGGCCACATTCACTTGTTTATGTATCATCCTTTCATGCCACCATGGCAATGTGACACAGACCATGTAGCCCCCAGAGCTTAAAATATTTACTGTCTGGCTGTTTACAGGAAAGTGTGCAGATCCCTGACTTAGAGTAATCATTATTAGTGCTCACAAGACATACACAGCCTCTTTTGTTAAACTGGAGAATTTCCATCCAGTGTTAGCTGTGTGCAGTGAAAATATGAATAAAATATAGGAGGTCAGTGTTGTTGAGATCTGATATGGAGCGTGTCCAGCAATGATAACCTCCCTCTTCCATGCAAGGATTTAAAAATAGCACCTTCTCACCTTTGTGACCTCAGGAATCTAGGGAATGAATAATAGCTCCTTCATTCAGAAAGTTTTGAGTTCCTGTTTGAGGATTTTCTATGGGATAAATGTATCTCTTCCAAGTAGACTCTGTTTCAAAATTTGAACTCGGCTATTTTGATCGAGGTAAAGATCCAGAAAAATATGTAGAGAATGACCCAGGAGAAGACCAATAAAGGATTTGTGAGAGAGGAAGCAAGCACCCTGTGCATTACTGACGCCCATTCACTCCTACCGATTTCAAAGAAACATCAACATTGTTACCAATATTAAAAACAATTATTTAAATATTTTAAAAACCCTTGTTTTTGCAGCTTAAAAATAACATTGTATAATTTTATACAATAGTATTAGAAACACAAATTATTGTGTATGTGTGTGAAGATACTTTTTAAAGAAAGACAGCTAAAAGAATATTTAGTCTCAGGATGGGGTCGGTGTGTGTGTGTAGTGGAAGCACATGGAGTTAGAAAATGTGTAGTGTAGTCCTCAGTGTAGCCTCAGTTCGGACAAGTACTTTTCTCATCCGTAAAGTGGGGATATTATATCTTTTCCACTGCCTTGCAAAGTTGCTGTGAAAGATGCGTTGTATGTATTACAGGGAGCTGTAAAGTCCTAATCAGACGTGAGGTGTTTCTGTTTTGTGTTTGGTACTTAAATGCTGGTGATCACTTGGGCACACTGTTTATTATGCTTAGTCATAGTTTCCACACAGAGTTGACATCCACACTACTGGGGCCTCCGACATTGGTGCCCACACCTACCAGGTTTTCCCCTTCATTCCAGTATTTAATCAGACCACCAAGGCCTGATGGTTCTTTTTTCCATTTCTGCCTTTCCTTTTTGTTCCTAGTTCCATCACTGGAATTATAACTGCCTCCCTTGATGCCACCACAGGTGTCTCCAGAGCAATAGGGGCTCCCTGCCTCCTTCAAGAAGCTCAGCTCTTTAGGCTGGTGTGCTCTGTAAATGGATCCGACACTACTGTCCAATTTTATTCCCATCACCACCTAATGTGAGCCCTTTGCTCCAATCTAAGCTCATTCTCATCATTGCCTTTCATTTTGCTGGGGCTTTTCTCCAATGTGCCTTCCCTCCTCCATATTCTCTTTATCTTGTGGGATTCCAAAGCCTTGTCCCCTCTCTGAAGCCTTCCTCAGCAGCTCAAGCCGTAGCAATTCCTCCTTCTTTATAATACTGGCTTCTAGAAACTGTTGTGATTATTATAAACACCTTCCCTCTGTTCATGATTCTTGTTAATCTTAGAAATCTCTGCTATTGTTTGCAACTGACTATTTTCTGGCTTGCATTTCTTAAATTTTTTTTTCATCACCACAAACTGTGTCATTCAAGATGAAGTTAAAGTATGACTTCTTTAACATATGTCTTACAACAGAGAATCACATCTACTTATCTACAACAAAGATACCTAGGCCTAGATTATATTTCTAGAGTCCAAAGATCAACCTTAAAAATTCTGAGTGCAGTTGCTAGAATGACAATTGCTTGTTTACATTTGTTTGGTAAACTGATTTTTTGCACCATTAGGTTAATAGCCGCAGTGATACAAGAAAGTCATAGTCTTTGAGTTGATTCATAATGATTTTAAAAATCAAGTATTTTTCTTCATATCTGAAAGAACTGAAATGTCCTGTGACTTGTTTGATGTAGAATAAGATGATGTCAGAATCTATCTGCACTTCCTGAATACTTGGATATTAGAAGCTTTAAAAGGTAAGGTGTGGGCAACGTTAGGGTAGAATCACACAGAAGAATTAGCCTCTGACTTTACCTACCTGCTTCCATTTTACATATAAATCCCTTTTTGTCTTGACATGGGGATAACTGCCACACTCCCTCAGGGATCCTCAGGGCAACGCACAGATGGGCTTTGGCATGGTCCATCTCTGGCTTCCGAATGCCCCAGTTTGACTGGTCTGTGGGAGTTCCATCAAACCACTTTATGGTTTCATCTGTGGAAAAATTTCTGGCTTATTATGAATTATGTGAATATTATCAAACATACTAAGACTGGACTGAACTGTAAAAAGTAGCCCCTAAATTTAATGATACTTATCTGATGCATTCAACTCAATAAGTATAGTCATGAACTCTACATCAAAAGGCAGTTATTAGTAAAGTTGATTTGTGAACAACTCTCTATTTATTTTAGATATATTCTAATTTGTTTTTAGGATATGTTTATTAATGTGACACTTTGAATTTTGAAATATGCTGACAAGCTGAAAGAGCATTTGACAAAATTCAATATCCATTCATGGTGAAAATTTTCACTAAAATGGGTAGTGAGGGAACATACCTCAACATAATAAAGGCCATATATGACAAACCCACAAAGCTGAAGACTTTTCCCCTAAGATCAGGAACAAGACAAGGATGCCCATTCTAATCACTTTTATTCAGCATAGTAGTGGAAGTCTTAGCTGTGGCAATCAGACAAGATAAGGAGATAAAAGGCATCCAAATTGGTAAGGAAGATGTTAAATTGTCACTATTTGCAGATGACATGATACTATATATATAGAAAACCCTAAAGACTCCAACAAGAAAACTATTATAACTAATAACTGGATTCAGCAAAGTTGCATAATACAAAATTAATACATAGAAATTTGTTGCATTCCTATATACTAACAATGAACTGGCAGAGAGAGGAATCAGGAAAACCATTCTAATTACACTCACATCAAAAAGAGTAAAATACCTAGGAATAAACCTAACAGAGGAGGAGAAAGATGCATACTCTGAAAACTATAAGACATTCATAAGAGAAATTAAAGAAGACACAAAAAAATGGAAATATATTCTGTGCTCATGGATAGGAAGAATTGATATTGCATAATGGCCATCCTGCCCAAAGTAGTTTACAGATTCAATGCAATCTCTATCAAAATACCAATGGCATTTTTCAGTGAACTAGAGCAAATGATCCTAAAATTCATATGGAACCACAAAAGACCCAAAATAGCCAAAGCAATCCTGAGAAAGAAGAACAAAACTAGGTGTATTATACTTTCTGACTTCCAACTACACTATGAAGCTACAGTAAATAAAACAGTATGGTACTGGCACAAGAACAGACCCATAGATCAATGGAACAGAATAGAGAGCCCAGAAATAAACCCACATATATATGGGCAATTAATATATGATAAAGGAGCCATCAATATACAGTGGGGAAAAGATAGTGTCTTCAATAAATGATGTTGAGAAAACTGGAGAGCTACATGCAAGAGAATGACATTGCATTACTGTCTAACTCCATACACAGAAGTAAACTCAGAATGGATTGGAGACCTAAATATAAGACATAAAACCATAAAACTCTTAGAGTAAACCATAGCCAAAAATCTCATGAACATAAACATGGGCAATTTTTTTCTGGACACGTCTCCCCAGGAAAGGGAAACAAAATAAAAAATGAACAAGTGGGACTCCATCAAACTAAAAATGTACAGCAAAGGACACCATCAGCAGAACAAAAAGGCAACCTACAGTATGGGAGAATATATTTTTAAATGATTTATTCAATAAGAAGTTAATATCTAAAATATATAAAGAGCTCATACACCTCAACACCAAAAAACACCCCCATTAAAAAATGGGCAAAAGATCTGAACAGAAATTTCTTCAAAGAAAAAATACAGATGATCAACAAGTACATGAAAAGATGCTCATATCACTAATCATGAGGGAAATGCAAATCAAAACCACAATGACATATCACCTCACAGCAGTCAGAATGGCCACCATCCAAAAGACAAGAAATAACAAGTATTGACAAGGATGTGGAAAAAGGAACCCTCCTACACTGTTGATGGGAATGTAAATTCCTGCAGCCACTATGGAAAGGGGTATGGAGATTCCTCAAAAAACTAAAAATAGAAATACCATAGAACCCAGTAACTCCATTTCTAAGAATTTACCTGAAGAAAACAAAACAAAATCTCTGATTCAAAAAGATATGTGCCCTTCCTTGTTTATTGCCACATTATTTAAAATAGCCAAGATATGAAAGCAATCAAAGTGCCCACTGATAGCTGAGTGAGTAAAGAAGATGCAGTACAAATACACAATGGAATATTATTCAGCCATGAAAAGAAAGAAATCCTTCCATTTGCAACTACATAGATGGACCTGCACAGTATTAAGCTAAGTGAAGTAAGCCAGGCAGAGAAACACAAATACCATATTATTTCACTTCTTTCTGGAATCTAAAAACAAAATAAATAAACAAAATAGAGTAGACTCAGAGACACTGAGAAGTGACTGGTGGTTACCATGGGGGAGGGGTTGGAGTGGGTGAGTGGGAAATGTGGGGGGATAAAAGGGCACAAAAATCTCAATCATAATATAAGTTGGTCACAGTGCTGGAAGTGCAGCATGGAGAATACAGCCTGTGATTCTGTAACATCTTTCTATTTGACAGATAGTAACCATGCTAGAGGGGGTGATGATTTAATAATGCATGTAACTATTGAATTGCTGTGTTGTATACCTGAAACCAATATAATATTGTGTATCAACTATAGTTTAGTAAAAAAAAAGAAATATTCCCTATCATTATAATGAATTTAAAGAAAACATTTGAAGTACGAACATCTGTATCATTACAAAATGCCTTACTTCCTTAAAAACATTTACAGTGAGTTTCTTTAAAAAGCAAAAAAGCAAAATGGTGTACCAAGGGATAGGGGTAATAGTAGAGTCCATCCATGTATAGGCAATAAAGGGGTGCGCTATCTGAAAAGGATTTAAAACCAACAATAAAACTAATCAAAGTGGGTCAGCTTTTAACTATCACCATGTGCTAGAAATCCTAAACAATGTCAGGGACTGAAATACTACTTACCTGGGTGGACCCACCCTCCCTTGGTACAACACTGTAACAAGTTCTCTATACCAATTAAAATAATTTTCTTTACAAGTACTTTCAATAACCATGAATTACATAAAGAAAAGAATACCATGCTCTCATCTGATCACAAACTCTGTTTTTAGTAGCAAATAGCAATTCTAATAGCACAATGTGTCACTGAAACATTTCCATAATGCTATTGTGCTTCTATAACATTCAGGAACCTGGGGTATTTTCAGGTAAATGTGGTTTTGGTTTCTGTGACTACGTCTGTGAACACAAAGTGCCAGCCAAGAATCTTCACAATGTGAGGCTAAGTATAAAATAAGTTTGTTTTCATTTTTGATATTCTGGGATTATTTCAAAGGACGAGAAGGCATTGAAAAAGGTTAGCAATGTTGTCTTCGGAAGAAATGGTTTTAGAATTAGTGCTATTTTTTGACAGAAAATGTATCCAAGAAGAATTTTTTTTTTTTTGGCGTATGCCATTTTCATCGACCTTTGACCACTGTGTACTTATACCCTCTCCTCTTCTCTACCCAGTCACTTACTGTCACCATCAAACTGAGCATTCAACCAAACCATCTGGACTGAAGAACCAAAAGCTAAAAGCTCTTCTAGGAGAAATGAATTTTCATCTTCATCCTTGATTGTTAAAAGATCAGATCCTGTAAAAGACAAACAAAACGAACAAGTATTTGTCTTTACACATAAATACAATTTTTAAAATATCCCCTTTACCATAGTTTGTAAAGCCCAGGCTTTGAAAAGTGAACATCTCCTTTGTAAATAAGTGAGTTTTGATTAAAAGTTTAAAAGCAATACCACATTTATTAAAATATTGTACTTAAGAAGTTAAAGCATGGACTATTAATTTTAGGAAGCAATAAAACATTCATAATTCAAGTGCATTCAACAGGAATATTTTCTTGGGGAAGTGCAATATTCTGGATACCATCTTAGATTTTTAAATTTTATATAGGACATTGCATTTTGTACATTAGCCATCCCAACAAGCACATTTAATAGTATTTACTTTTTCAGTTGCTTTTGTTGTTCCTATAGTCACTAAATATTCAGACAAATGAGGAAAACCACATTGTTTACAGAAATGTCAAGAAGGAAGACACTGAAAGCATGTTACCATCACAAAAGAATTACCTTCCTTTTTGCAAAATTCATGAGCAGCCTCAAAACTCTTACTGTCTAGGACTGTAGAAAAACTGTAGCAATTACTTTTGAATTTTATCCAGGGAATAGATGTTTCTGAGCATAACTCTGGGTATTCAAATGGTCTTATTTCTATGAACAAAAAACAGGTATGATTTCAGGGTTGTGATTGGGTTCATTTGATGACATAAACATTGCATTACATTCTGTGACAGACCAAGATAGATTATATGTATTGAGATTTTCATGATACTCTGAAAGAGTGGGCTTAATGTCCATGATGACAAAACTAGGACTGGTTTATAGCATTTACGCAGAAATCATCTCTGCTTACACATAACAGGATATATTAGTGCAGAGCTTCATAAGCTTAGTTTGGGTGCTGCCCAGGGAAGGGTAGCTGGCTTTCATGTTTATAATTAGTATCCTAAGTGCTGGGAAAACTGGGGGACGTGATTCATAGACATACTGGTAGCTGAATGAAGCTGGCAAAATGTACTTCCAAATGTACAAAATGTTTCATGCTGTGCTGGGTATTACAGATTTAGTAAATCCTTACCTGCTAATCAGCCTATGAAAGAAAAATAATGCATTTAATAAAGTATCATAACATATAATGTAACATAACAAGAAGTAACAATGTAGCATAACAACATACAACACAAAGCAAACAACACAATATAACGTAATACATAACTGTGGGAAATTTGAGGTGGACTTTACTTCAGAGGACAAACATGAGAGTCAGACACGTCCACCTTGAGATCCTCGGGGCAGCTGTCAGCATGTTACCTACCCTTCCCACACTCTGCTTTCTTTATCTATAAAATAGTTAACAGCTCTTTCTTACATCCTGAGAAGTTAAATGAGCTAGGGCCTGACACTTCTTAAGTACTCAATAAATGCAGTGTGGTTGAAAAAGGAAGGATACCTTTTATGGTGTTTTAGAAGCAGAATTAGCTTTTTCAGTATATATGGCTACCGTTTACATTTTTATCCTGAATTGTTTTGATCTGAAGTTACATAATGTATATGCTGTTTGACTTACAGTATCAATTATGTAAGTAAATACATACACTTCTACTAAATTCTCATGTAAAAAGAGACCAGCTAGTGTTAAGGAACTCTCTTTAAGTAGCAATCAAAGGAAAGGGAAATTACATTACACCAATAACAATAAACATTACATCAGAGAGTGAGGAAACTTGACTTCTACTCCTGGTACTGTTGACAGACATCTGTGAGATCTTCAGGAAGCTAACGCTCTGAGTTTGTTTCATCTTTAACATAAAGTTCACCTTAAGTGTAATGAGATATTATTATTATTGTTATCATATAATGTAAATATATATATAAAATATAAATATGACAATATGATGATGGTGACGACTCTAGAACCCTATTAGTCTTTGACTTAAATGTAAATTCTGTCTGGCATTCAAGGTCCTCTACACATGCTCCTAATCCATGTTTCTAGCCTGCTTTTCCATCTCTCCGTACTGGTACCCTGTGACTACAGGCGAGTCTCAACACCAGCTTTGCCTTACACATGCTCAGTCCTTTCTTTCCATGTCTTGGCACAAGGGTTTCTGCTCAGAATGCCTTGTCCGTTTACATTCCACCCATTCTTCAAGGCCCGTTTCCACAATCATGTCCTACAAGAAGTCTTTCTGTGTGTCCTCAAGTGGACAGGATGTGTTTTTCTTGCTAACTCCCTCAACGCTTGTTACCTCCCTTACATTGCTCAGTAGCCCTGCCTTGTGTAACAACTATTTATCTGTACACCAGCTACCAGACAAGAGGCTTCTTGAGGGCAGATACTTCTTGCTACTCTTTCTTATAGCATCTCCTGCTTAGCACAGTGCCTTGCACACAATAGGCACGTAATACCTATTTCTTGAGTTGAATAGAACTGAACCTACCAGTAGGTACATGGCAAATGGCTCCTTGCAGAAATGACTCACAGGCTGTGCTACTCCAGCGTCCACTGGTGTCGGCAAAAACACAGTCACCCAGGAAGGACGACTCATCATCTTTCCAAAAAGTGAAGGAGGATTTGGTGCCATCTGACCAGTCAAAATTAAGGCCATTCTGTGAAGGGAATCGAGCCATCATTTCCTTGCCAAGACTGCCGGTGTATGAACAGCCCTCACTTCACAGAGATTTGTATTTCCACATCTGGACATATTTCAGGGGGTCTAGGACAGTTTCTGAATATTGTCTGATAAAAAGGAAATCTTCCACAGCAATATCTTTTTTAGTTTTGTGAAACCTGACTCCCTGCCACCACAATTTCCCAGTAAGTGATCAGAGTGAAGGTAGAACAATATCTTACTTTATACCAAAATTTCAGATTGATCAAAAATTCAAACATAAAATTTAAAACATAAAAGTGCTGAAGAAAATTTGGCTAAAAATTTATACTGTTGGTGTCAGGAATCTTTCTCCAGGTCTGGTACAAAATGTAGAGACCCTAAAGCAACATTGACGACATAGATTAAAACACCTTCTGCAACACTAAGACACAACAAACAACCATGTAATTCCCTTCTCTCACCTGCTCCCCTGGCAAGGATTAAAATTTTGATAATACCCTGTGTTAACAAGAATATGAAAAAATAGACACCATCATACACTGTGGTTGGCATGTAAATACATGCAAACTTTTGCTGGCAATATGGTACTACTTCTTAAAATTTAAAGTATACTTAGCAATTTCACTTCTGGGAATTTTTCCTACTTGCACAAGGATGTTTGTTGTGCACTGTTTGTAACTGTGAAAAAACTGGAAAGAACCCAAATATCCATTTACAGGAGAAAGGTTTAACAAATGTGGTGTATCCTTATGTTCTGCTGTTCCAAAGAATGTGTTAGATTTTTATGTGCTGACATGGAAAGCTGCACAAGATATATTAAATAAAGAAGTAAATTCAAGGACAGCATATATAGTATGGTTTCAATTGTATTTAAAAAACAATATACACAGCCATATATGCATACATAGAAAATTTGTAAATCACACACGAAACTGTTTACAGTGAACTTTGGGGAGTAGAACTAGAGGTCAGGATGCAATAATGGACTTTACTTTTCACTACTTTGAGTGTAAAATACTTTTATTTGTTAAAAAAAGAAAAAAAATCTTACTCTTCCAATTACATGCCGACAGGGGAGGGGGGAATTTAATGCCGTGTATTAAAATTCAAGGGATACAAAAATAATTAATAGCCAAATTTCTAGGAAGGCAGCATGATCCATTTTTCTTGGGGATTCCATAAATGTGACAAATTACCCTAATGCAGGTGATCGTGTATAAGATGTGTTTGAGTGCATGCATGAAGCCATATTCTGGGATATCAACAATGTTCAGAGAACCTTTGAAGGGCATTAATTTCCCTTCAGTCAGGCAGTGGATGTTTACTCTAGAATGGTGTATACCTTTAATTTGTAGTGTAGGCTGTTCATAAGTAGTTATTGTATAAACCAATTACTTAAATGTTACCTTTACTCTTATTTCTGGGAATTAATTTTTCTGTGCTAATTTCAGTGGCCCTATCACTAAGTAGGTAGATGTGACATTTGCTTATGCAAGAGTGTTCAAAGGGACTTAGGACACCTACATCTTCAGTGAAGAGTCCGATCCAGAGGGCATGTCCTAGCCGGCTGAGGATGACGGTGAGGAAGGACTGGTGGTACTGATCTGTGACACTGGCCAGTTCTGCTCCATGCGTCAGGCAGGTTTTTATTGCTGTATACCAAGTCATATTTGCATTAATTATTTTGTAAGTTCTGTTTCCATATTCTAAGGTATTGGGGATCGGATACATATCAGATGTATTTACACTGGGTCCAGAAGTATCTAGAACAAGAACAACAAACATCTTTTTTAGCATCTGGATGAGAAAGGGAGGCAAAGCTTAGCATGGATCCCAGTCACTAGGACCCATGTGGTGGTTAACACCAAAGTTTTTCTTCCCCAAATTGACTTTCAAAATGAGGATGTGACCTGAAAGCTTACTTAGGTGATGTTAAAGAACTAGAACACTTAGGAAATGTAATGAATGAGTTTCTTAAAAAAATATAAACTGAACCATTCCTAGAAGAGATCCCAGTTTTGACCATCCCTTGTCAAACTGACTGCTTTTTGGTGGAACTGTGGGTGGCCTCCTCACACAGGTTTCATTCCAGTAGCTGTACTCGGCCTACCACATGCTGCTCTGGCAGAACTTAATACTGAGAGAATATTGGCATCTATTATGTAGTCATATACTGCATTACTAACATAATTTTTGCATGTGCATATTCTCAAGTATGACACTTGATTACATTTTTCAGACAGTTTGATAGTTGCTATCATGTTTAATGTTTACATGTATAAATTCTAAAAAGTTGAAAAATTACATTAATAAATGCTTAGAAATACATACAGTTCTCATAAACAGTTACTATTGATATGTCACCTGTCAGAGTCAAGATTCATAAATAAACAGGCAAGGTTTTCCCACACATGATACTGGTCCTTTCTTGTTCCTGAGCAGTTGTGATCACGTGAAAACCAAGCCCGTGTTACCGTACAAGATGTTTCCTCTTTACTATGTGCATCTGCCTTTTTGTTCTTACTATATTATGTACTAGGATAGGCTAAAATTTAGGAAGCCTGAAACACAGAAACAAGGACAGAGTTTCTGACCTGTCTGATCCAGAGCGGCTGGGAATTTTCTCTGTATACTGGTTTTATTTGGGATTGAAAAGGAGCATTGTGAGGTGCGGATAGGTCAGAAAACCTGAGACTCAATTCCAGTCCTGACCCTGAATGGCAAAGAGACTTCAAGGAAATTAGTTGATCTCTCTAAGCCTCAAATTTCTGGTCTGTTCAAGATGTCTTCTTTAGAGGGGTTTGTGCAGAATTCAAAGAGGTATCCATATAGAACACTTAATATATTCCCTGGAGCACAGCAGGCACTAAATAATTGGTGTTTCCTGCTCCCCTCTGCTTGGCGTATTCCACCAAGTAAAAAATGGCGAAGTGGAAATTTGACTTTTACCTAAAGTCCTTACCTCGATATAGCAAGAGTATGTAGTGTAAAACCAAAGTGAAATTAGCCTATTTGCCAACTAAATTGTGTTGGACCACACTTTTTTCATATGTTTATTCTTCTCTTTTGTTTATTCTAGAAGTCTGTTTGTCAACCTATGTGCCAAGTGTAAGGTTATTTATACAAAATCAGTAGAACACCAAAGCAGATATTTAAAAATGATCATTGGTAAAAATTAAAGAATCAACTGAAGTTCTGTGTATGTACCACTCAAATACCAATTTAACTGTTCCTCCCCCCAACTAAGTTATTCATCTATATTTTCACCTACGTAAAGTTCTGCCTCTATAACTGATTCCATCAAGTTTTCAAAACACAAGTGATTCTGAGCAACATGATTTTGCCACCCATTGCCCTGAAAAAGAAACATCTATTGGAAACCAAGCCCCTAATGAAGGGTCTTGACTTTGCCTTTGTCTCTTCTTTTTTCAGGTATCTTTATTATTTCAGGAAGAAAAGAGACATTAAGCTCTAAGCCCAACATAAACACATATTTATATGGCAAATAAAGAAGAGGAGCAGAATTTGGGTATTCATTATAGGGTTCAAGAATTTATATAGTTAAATAATATTTTTTGGAAATAACAAAACAACTATCATTTATTAAATCCATGCCTAGAACTTGCTAAGTATTGTATATGCATAGAGTCTGTAAGGTAGTAATTATCCCATTTTACAGATGGGAAATCAAAATGCAGAGAAGATAAGAAACTTGACTGACAAGCTATTTACAGAGATGGGGAAGGAACTCAGGTGGAGTGGGAATTCCGGTGCCTATATTCTCAACCACCCCGACTCTACACTATTTCCAAAAGAACATATACATTGTTAGTCCCAAAAATATCAAAGAGAGAAAATGATCAGAGTACATCTCAATAAGAAATCAACATCAGATCTGTAGACTAGAATCACTGTATTTACCTGAGAGGAGTTGAGTTGTGTTACTTATTTTTTTCTAAGCCTCAAGTTTCTCATCTGTATAATGGGGATATTTTGACCTACTTCATAGAATGTGTCTTGAGGATTTTATGGCATAAATGTTTATGAAGCCAGTGCACAGTACCAGGCACATCAGAATGTTCAAGCACATGGCAGATTGATATTATTCCTTTCTGGACAAGACTGTGTTCCTCCCCTAATACTCTTGCTATAATGGATCTGGCATCTTCTTTTAATCACTATAGTTTTAGCCATTATTAATGCTTAAGTGATAACTGCCCACTAGGAAAATGGGCCTCTCTGGAACTGCTTTGAGGATGGGTTGATACTTAGTATCATTAAAGACTTCACACGCATGCAACACCAAGAGATGCATATTCCAAGTAAGCACATACACACTAGGCTGTCCCGAGTTTCACACAGCTTGGGACACTAACTGGCTTCTAGGTGGTGCGGTGCAGGGAAGCCTCACACCTGGCAAAAGCACAAGATAGGAGCTATTGTTGTTTTGCTGTTTTTATTTCTATTACTCAAGGTCACCTACAGCTCATTAGCACTGTTCATCACTCCCCCTGGCTCTTTGTAATGGCATTTCACATCAGAAGTCACTGGGGGCTCTGGTCTACAGACCTAAAACATGCTGCATGACATATTTAGCCACACAGACCACTGTTAAGGCTCAGAGAAAGAAATGTGAGTTGGTTTATTTCCCTGACTCTTTTCCAACATTTTCTTAAGGTCTTTTTTATGTCCTGGACACACACATAATCCCAGAACAAAGCATTAAAGCCATTTAAAATGACCAAAATTAATATATAAACTTGGTCAACATGCAAGTGATGTCTGTAGTTTCTAGAACCCCACCACTAAAAGGCATATTCCTAGGGTAGAGGAGAGCAAATGATTAAATACTTAAAGCTCAAAGAATAAGTGCCTGACACTGTTAACTTTAGAACTATCAGTTATAATATGGAAAACAAATATGGAAAGGAGAGAAGGAATGGAAATGAAAAGAATAAAAAATCAAATATTTCTTACCCTGCATTTTTTCACAAACAAACCCATAACCTTCTTTTCCACAGTCTTCCAAATACCATTTTCCAGTGAAATGAAAATTAGGATTAGTTGACAGCAAGGCACAGAGGGGAATATGTTTTTGAACTTCAGTGGTGTTATGACTTGGAATCTTTAAAAGAATACATAGGTTTGCAAAAAAAATGGTAACATGTAACATTATTATTATATTGGCATTTTTATTAAGGACAACTTTTAAAATTCAAACACCATTATTCCTTTAATTGCATTCAATAAACCTGTTCACAAATCACTTCATAACCTGCAAAATAAATAATTATTGGGATGAGTAAAATAATTACATTAATGGAACACATGAAAGCTATGTGAAATTACATTATTAAAATTAATATATTAATAACAGACTAAGAAAAACATATGCCTACAAAATATGACTAAAAAACTAGTAAATAAGTCTCAAATAAGGTCCCTTGCTAGAATGATTTCTAAAAAATAAATCTTCAAACTTACATTTATTATATCAAATGGAGACCAGTTAGAATATGCTACAGGCTTTCCATTTAGCCACTTTTCATTATCATCATTTTGCAATCCTATCCACACATTAGTGGTCTGGCCAAAAAGATTCATAGTAATGAAAGCTGAAAAATAGGAATACATTACCAAATTTAATACCATGTAAACCATTTGGGTAATCATCAAATTTTGTTTATAGCTATAATTTTATTTAAATGACCGCTACACTTAATTATGCATCAATTGTAGGAATTTGTTACTTTGCCCTTATTAATGTAATGCAGCCTCTTTCACTTTTGCTCCAACTTAAATTCACAGAAATTAGCTGTCTAAGCCTGGGATGTCATAGTCTCATTAACAAAACAATTTCCGGTGTTCATTCAATGTCTTTTTAAACAAAAGAGGATTGATCTGCTACATTTAAACTAAAGTATACAATTTCCTAAATATGAAATAAAAGTGTACAGGTAAATCTAAAGGGATCTAAAAAAGTTATATTATGCAATTATAATGAACTGTACTTCAGATTATTTTAACCATTTTGATATACAGATCATAAATATGTCCTTTCTACTCTACTGATTAGACGAAAGGCTCCAGCCATCAGCAGCTTCTAACCAATGCAGTGTACTAGCTCTTACGGATGTCATGATATAAACCTAAGTAATGTGTCATCACCAGTGCAATCCTTAAAAATAATGACTTGGAATTGTTAGTGTTTGGGAATATCTTAATAAATACTTGCATAAAAATGGTTGTTTTTGCCCAATCAAACCTCTATTTACCTTGCTCCACCTCATTTTCAATGGCCACCAGTGTCCCTCCTTCTTTAACACAAAAGTCTTGAGCAGATGTCCAGTTCTTCCAATCTGTTGGGACTTTGGGGATTTTCACCAGAAGGCACTACAAGAAAATGTCAAAACAAAAGTGTTCACTTTTGTATTTTTCTAAATGAATTAACAATTTCCCAAAGACACTGAGGATCAGCCTTGCAAATTCTTTATAATTTTCATGGGCAAGTATGACTTATTTTTTTCTTTGAGCTGCTCCAAAGGGGCAAAAGTAAAATAAAGATGACTAGTTTTGGGGGGCGATTCAGTGCCTTGCAGTTATTGGCATCTAGGCAGAAACAGAAACAAGGATATATTTTGTCTGCAGGATTATCAGAACAATGTTTTCTGCTCAGTGAAAAATCGTTTTCCTTCTAAAAAAGAAACAGCCTGATTATGAAGTTTATAGTGGCGGATTTAATAAAAAACATTCTGTGGGAGCAATTAATTGCTTAGTTCAATTTAATTTTAAATGCACTTTAAGTGTGAGGGGAATGCCAGGGAATCAAACAATATCAGGTATTTAAATCCTAAGTACTTGGAGTCAGCCCCTGGTCTGTGAGTTCACAAAGAAGGGCCAGGAAAGAAAAGTTGAGCCGGGGGAAGAGAATCAAGGGCAGAAACAAGGAAATTTAGGAAGGAGGAACACGGGAGGTGGCCAGCAATGTCAAATGGAACACAAAAGGTAGGCTGTGGGATTTGACAGTGAGAGTTGATTGTTACTCAGGAGAGAATCTTCTCTGAGGCATGGCAGGGGTTGCCCATTATGGGGTGAGAAATGGAATGTAACTGCGAATCAGGACAGGCAGGGTTGAAGGGTGGCCCTTAACGCTTAGTGAAATTTAAGCCTGTTACTAGGGCCACATAGAGTCAGGGGAAAGGGAGAGAGGAGAAAGGCGATCGTGGATCGGAGAAGTCAGAAGGGGCTTTAGGCAAGAAATATTCCATTTGGAATAGTCTCTCATCAATGAACATAGACAACCCTGATCACTGATAGGTTAGACCTTGAAATCTTGCTGCTGAGAAAATCCCAGCTACAAGATAATTCTAGGCTAGTGGGGAAGCCTCCACTGGAGAGACCATCCCTCCACCCTCCTCTGGAATGACATCCTTCCCCATCTTTGTTTGGTTTCCAAATTTCAGTCCTCCATCTCTTCCCAACCAGCATAAACTCCTTAAAAAACAGACAAAGTGTTTCTCTTCTTTGAACATCACAACAAAGAAAGTCCCCAATATTTATGGAACAAAATAAATAAGAGCCAATAGACCCTGAAATGGTTGTCAAATGACATTCTCAGGAGTTCAAGATTTAGTCTAGTGGTTCCCAAACAGGGACATTTTGCCCCTCAGGGGATATTTTGACAATGTCTGGAGACACTTTTGATTGTTACAGCTTGGGGAGGGAGGCTGTTATTGGCATCTGCTGTGTGGAGACCAGGGATGCTGCTACACCTTCTATAATGCACAGGTCAGTCCCTCACCACAAAGAATCACCCACAAAATGTCATTAGTGCCCAGGTAATTCTTTTCCGAACTCAGTCCTGATATGTCACTCTTTGGTTTAAACCCTTCAGGGATTTTCCACTGTTCTTAGGATAAAAACCAGAAGCTCTGAACTAGCCTGGCGTTGAGTTGCCAACTAGGAGAGGAAGTACATTTTCAATACTTCTGATTCTCTTTACCTTGTTTGCCTCACAAAGAAACAGCATTGACTTTAAAGGATTTAAATTTTATAACAACTATCCTTTTATCTCTTTCTTTTCATTTTGTCTCTTTTCTCTAATTACAAATTCCAAAGAGTGGCGCATGCTAATTATTAGGAAGTCTTATCATTTAATGTGAATTTACCTGGTGTTCAGATAGTCACACTAATGAACCATTCATAAATGCCAATGAACTCATTGGTTCAGTTAGCTCAATACATCTTTCCAGAAAACACACACAGCCCTTCCTAACCCCTGCTCTCACCCATTCCCCCTTTGCCTTGGCCAAGATTTATTAGCTTGACTATGGAGTGCAGCCTCCCATTACCACAACTTCACTGTTTCTAAAAATATGACATATTTATTTACCGACACACTTCAAAATGGCATCATTAGTAATGAAAGCAAAGCACAAAGATGAAGTAAGAACCCTTGATTTTAAATTGTTTATTTACTTACTAATTTGCAAAATATGATCAAGTTTAATGCACCTCTGTTTATTACTTTGAATTAAGGATATCCTATGAAACAAGCTTTAAAATGTGAAATTTTTTTTTGTCTTAAAGTCATTTCAAGCTCAAAATTTGAAAGTGGAATTCATAATCTTTCTCCTAAGTTCAGTCCTTTTCCAGTGTTCTTACTGGCATTGAACAGCATGCATTTATATAAGACTCCCTGGAACCTGGAAGCCTCCTAACCTTCCACTCCATCACCCCTTCAGGCCTGCCACTTGGACACCCCATTTCTCAGAGTCTCTCACCACTGCCACCATCATCTTAGCCCAAACTATTGATCTCTTGCCTGGGTTACTGCAGCAGCTTCCTAGTTGCTCTCACCTTCCTCGCACTTGCCTTCCTCCAATCTATCTCTGGCACTGCAGCCTGAAGGGTTCTTTTCAAAACTCACTCCTGCTACGCTTCTCTGTAATTAAAACCCTTCAGAGGTTTCCCATTGCTTTTAGGATAAAAACCAGAAACTCTAACACAATATCACCCTTGCCTACTTCTTTCCTCTTATCTCCCACAATCTATGCTTCCTTTAGTTTCCTCAGTATGTCACATTTCCCCTCACCACAGGACCTTTTCACATGTTGCACCTACTTTTAATGCTTCCTGTCTTTCTAACCACCTCAGCCAGGTCCTCTTGTTATATACTTTCATAACGCTGTGTAACTCTATTTCGTCACAGGTATCACAGTTGTAGATTATAATTATTCTCCTCATTGATTTAATGTTCCCCCTCTAGTCTGTAAGCTTCGAAAGAGAAGGTATTGTGTTTGTTTTTCCTCACCTTTGAATTAGCAATATCCAATTAATAGCAACATAGTTAAATGAACTAATGAATAAATTGTAAAAAGGGGAGAGGGGGTTTTTAAGGAGTAAAGCATAAACACCTATATGAGAGAAGGACTTCTGACGGCAGCTATGGAAGAGGATTCAAACACCCTTGTGTGCTCAGAGGGTTTTTTAAAATCTTTATTGATAGCTAACAGCAAGATTAATGGGTTGCAACTCTGATCAAATATTTAGAATCACCAGGTGAGTTTTTAAAAAAATATCAAAAACTATGTCATGCATGAAATCAAAATTGCTAATCCCAAACTAGATGGTGCAGAGCAATCATTTGCTCTCAATCCAGGTCCTCGAATAAAAATGTATAAGAGAACAAAAGTTAATCTAATACACACACACACACTTAGAATTTCTACCTCCTACAGCTCAGCTGTGACCCGTAGTTGAGGTGACTCATTCTTCCTGGGGTAATCCCTGGTCAAACCTCTTTTACCTCATCAAACAGAGAGAAAATCACTTATGAGATGTTAGAAAAGATGCTTAACTTCTGGTATCTCAGTTCTGAAACTCTTACAGGTGGATAATTCATCCACCAACTAGGATTTCTTTCTTAGAAATAAGCAATGAAAATTAGTCCTAGGAAATTGACAAACAACAAACAAAGTTTAATGGTACATAATATATTGACACTCATTCAGAACTGTGAAGTTAGTAATGCCTGTCATTGCTCTCTCCCAATTTTCCTTCTGTAGCCTTCTGCTGTTGTTAGTTCGGGCAGCCATCCCCACTAAGCTCTCTGTTCCTCGCAACCATCAATCTTCCTATGACCAGCTTTTCTGATGATCTGATAAACCTCCTTACTCCAGGGTGTAGGTGACAGATGAGGCAATCTCAGAAATATTTCCTTTTTTTTTAAAAGAATATTTCCCTTTAGGGAAGGCATTCAAGCAAAGAAGGAACTCCACTGTTGGGGTTTTGGCCATTTATATACAGGGCAAGTCACAGTGGTGGGTGGGGGCACACGTGGGGACTCTGAAACCTCAGTCTCTAAAAGGTCACCTTTCTGTAAAGCCTGCTGTGACAGTATCCTTAATAATGAAATCCTCTGAATGATTCAAAGACTAAGTTGTGTGACTGTTGCATTGCTGGGCAAATATTGGCTGCACATTAGACTAAATGAGGGAGCTTTAAAAAAAAAGATGCCATATGCCATGCAGATCAATTAAATCAGAATCTTTTGGATGTTACCTGCACCTTGATATTTAAAAAAATGTCTTCTGGTAATTCTAAATATTTGATCAAAGTTGTGACCCATTAATCTAGCTGTTAGTTATCAATAAAGATTTAAGACAAAAAAAACTCTCTAAGCTACACAAAGGTAGTTTGAATCCTGTTCCATAGCTGGTATCAGAAAGCCCTTCTCTTATGTGTGTGTTTGTTTTCACTCATGCCCCTTAATATGCCTTTCAAAGGAAGGATTAGTCTGCTTTTTTGTCTGGTCTCCTCCGCCATCCCTGCTGCCATGCACGCGTGTACACATATCCCTTTGTTAACACAGGAGGGAACATGGGATACAGCTAAACTGTGTGGATAAAAAAGACTGGAGGGAAAGAAAATAGCCAGGGGCTTAACCAAAAACAACCAATGTGGGTTTCTAAGAAGTATTTCTCTAGTGCCAAAGATTTGACTTGTCACTACTTTCCTTAAAATACTCTCTTTTCTATATAGGAGAAATCATGATTAGTAACTAGTACAGTTGTGTTCCTGTGTTGGGGTTGCTCACTCACTGCATCAAAAATGTGATCTTGAGACAAGATAGGCATTCCTTTGTGGCTGTGCCCTACAGAGCATAGAACAAGGATGCACTTGTTCTAGTAGTTGTGCTTCAGAGGACATTATCAATAAAGTGAAAAGACAACCTACAGAATGGGAAAAAGTACTTGCAAAACATATCTGATAAAGGATTAATACCTAGAATTTATAGGTACTATGTATAGAGCTCCCAGAACTCAATGACAAGACAGATAACCCAAATAAAAACAGGCAAAGGACTTAGATATTTTTCCAAAGGCCATATACAGATGGCCAATAAATACATGAAAAGATCACTAGCATTAGGGAAATGCAAAAAAAAAAAAATGACAGTGAGATAACAATAGCCATTCACTAACATAGCAATTCCACTCCTAAGTGTATACCCAAAAGGTAAACAGGGACTCCAACAGTTACTTGAACACCAATGTTCATTGCAGATTTATTCACAATAGCCAAAAAGTGGAAACATCCTTAGTCCATCAAAAGATGAAGGGATAAATGAAATGCACCATGGAATATTATTCAGTCATAAAAAGGAATGAAGTTCTGGGACATGTTACAACATGGATGAACCTTGAAAACATTATGCTAAATGAAAGGACAAATATATGAGTTCATGTATATGACATATATCTAGAATAGGCAACTCATAGAGATGGAAAATAGATTAGAGTTTACCATAGGCTAGAAAGGATATGGGAAATTGGGAGTTACTGTTAAGAGTTACAGAATTTCTGTTTGGCATGATGATAAGTTTCGGAAATAGAGGTGATGTTTGAACAACATTGTGAATGTAAGTACAGCCACAGAACTGTACACTTAAAAATGGTTAACATGGCATCTTTTATGTAATACATATTTTACCATATGTGTATAGTTACATAATAAAATAGCTTTAAGAACTTGTCAAAAGTTTAATTAAAAAACAGTAATACTTAGTGTCTTATTTAATATTTGCTATGTTCCTCACATTAAAATGTATAAATAATTTACAACAGGAAGATTTTTTTTAGTTTGAGGAAACAAGAAGCAGACAGAAAGTATCAACTATTAAGAATAGCACATCTCTATACTACTTAAAGGTTCAGAGAACCACTATATTATTTGAGAAAATATCTCAGTGCCACCAGGCTGATTACCTGATGGAGCTAAGCTAGTGTGGTAATTCTTAAGTTCATATATGAAATGGCAATAAGAAAGGAACAAAACTACCAGAATCAGGGTCAGGAAACCTGAAGTTGATTCCCAGCCTGACACTTATTTGTCATTAAGTTTCAGAAAAACTTACACTTTTATTAGACTGAATCTTCTTAAATGAAAAATGGAATAATGATTCTGTGTACTTAAAAAAATCAATATTAATAAATATATGAAATCATCTAGGAAAAGCAGCCACAAGGTAGAAGCAACCAAATGTCTATCGATGGATGGGAGGAAAAACAAAATGTGGTGTAGACACAAATGGACTATTATTCAGTCTTGAAAAAGAAGGAAACCCTGACACATGTTACAACATGGATGAACCTTGAGGACATTATGCTAAGTGACATAAACCAGTCACAAAAGGACAAATATTGCAGGATTCCACTTACATGCAGTATCTGAAGTAGTCAAATTAATAGAGACACAAAGCAGAATGGTGATTGTCAAGGGCTGGAAATGAGCTGTTTCTTAAAGGGTTTAGAGTTTCAGTTTTACAAGATGAAAAATGTCTACAGATTCATTGCACAAAATGTGAATATACTTAACACTACTGCACTATACACTTAAAAATGCTTAATATGATAAATTCCATATTATGTGAATTTTGCCACAATTAAAAAAATCAGTGCTGAATATAAAGTGTGTGCTCAGTAAATAAGTGTAAAATCCAAGTGGCCCTCTTTCACAAATTAACAATGAGAGAAAGATCACAAAGGAGAGAATGTCCTGCCACTATAACTGATCATGTAGACTGAAAATTGGCTGTACATGATTGAAGAGCAATTCTATATTAGTGTATGAAATTATGTCACAGTTGGGTTTTTAAATGATTGAAGATTTAAACTTTTATAGTTTGGGATGCATTTTAATTACTTCCACCTAAGGCCTAGAAAGTTACTTTAATATAAAATGTAAGAAGTGAAGGGGAAGTCCAAGTCTTAACTGGAGGCAGTATCAGAAATAATAATCTGGTTTACAATATTCTCACTGGCAATTTCCAGAAGAAATTCAATTCTGTATGAAAGCACCAGATTTATGACACTCAAGACACTCTGACCAAGCTAGCAGAGCTCCATGCCAGCTCCAGGCAGGGAAGACACAGAAGTAGGAGATAAAGTCTGGGCCCCTGGAGTTGACAGTTCACTGTGGAGCAAAGCCCAGACACACACACATGTGCTCACACACACACAGCACGGCATTACACCCCAGAAAGCAGTCATGCAGCACAGTGAATGACTGTCTGTAGCAAAAACTGAGTATACAAATGAAGGGTTATATCAGGGCTGTTTCTGGCAAACACTCTTCATTCCAATTAGTTTGTCCCTAAATTAAAAACTTCTCAAGTCCCTTGAAAGTTGTGACCAAAAAATTCTAGATCTAATGGACAACTCAGAGTTTTTCAAAGTCACACCCACCTTTTGATTACTTTCTAAAATTAACATCTACAAGAGAAACAAAAGGCAACTTTTTCAAAACAGGTTTACCTTGTAGTTAAAATACAGCCATCCTCTGGGACATGTTCCATGTTTTGGTGTCTCTTTCTCTTTCTCTATGACCCAAAACTTCTGGCGCTTGCAGATGCTGGGCATAGAAACTAGACAGTCTTCACTTGCCCAGAGCCCTGGAGGGGAAAAATGGGTTAGAAATGACCACAGTCGTGACTCACTGTAGATATTCTCTATTGATCACTATTTTTATGACTGCTGTGGTTTATCATAATTTGTCTTTTAAATTAGAAATTGAACTAGATTTAACTACGAGTCATCGAGTTCTCTAGTGACAAGAGTTAACAGGGCAAGGTGCCAAATTGGTAATTCTAATTCAATTAGAATTAGTAATGTAGAAATTTTGCAAATGCAAATGCAAAAAAAAACCCCAAAAGACAACGAACTAAACAAATATTGCAACAAATCCAATAATGATTAAGTTTCTAAGAATATGTGACTTGGTTGGCAGATGAATACTTTGTAGAGGTTTTTTTTGTAAAGTATATTTTTGTTTAAAAACATTCAACTTCAGTGTAAAGAGATAAAAAAGATTCTAAAAGAGTAGATGATCACTTCTACTTTGGAACTCTTTAGAAAATGTAATTATTTAGAAAAATTAACTCCCGAACTTGTAAGAAAGAAGCAATTCTCAACACTGACCCTTAAACAAAGCAGGCACACATATAGATACACCCTCAGGAAGATATATCCCAAAGTCCTTAGCCTCCTGGATAATGTTTTTTTTAATTTAGAAAAGCTGTATTGTCAGAGTAAAGGTTATAGAATGCATTTCATTAGCATTCAAACTATAAACTCCAGAATAGGGCAAGGATATCTGTAAATTGCAAGGGCAGATTCAGGTTTGCTAGTGTGAGGGACAAGAGCCAAAAAGAGGGTGGCATTTTGCAGGAGAGG
The DNA here is from genome assembly GCF_040802235.1 of Manis javanica. NCBI lineage: Eukaryota > Metazoa > Chordata > Mammalia > Pholidota > Manidae > Manis > Manis javanica. The sequence continues at coordinate 126,815,457 of NC_133162.1, forward strand.
TTGGAGTACTATTTTCAATGCAGATTAGCTGCTATTCTTCCAGAATCACACAGCAGTCTTTCTGTAGGCTGTTGTGACACCTGCTGGCAAAAGCAAGCTGATTAATAACATGGTTTCTCCTTCCTAACTTTCTCTGTAGACGCCCTTACATCAAAGATTGCTTTCTATGTTTATCCCTGTCCTGACTTGGGGCACAGGTCTCTTATGAATCATTAAGAGTCAGAAACATCATTACCTTTTATTGGATAGAATGAGTGGACAATCAACCCGAACAACACTGTACCGATGAATAGAATTCAAAAAAACCTTGCAAACGGTTTGTGTTCTAAGGCAAGCAGCAATTAATGCTGGGTATGTTAAAAAAAAGGAATACTGAATTCAATGCAAATTTTCGTTAAATGGGAAAATACAAGTAAATTTCACAGAGGTTTATGTTCTGGCCAGTTATAAACTGGATACTAGAAAAAAATTTTAAATGGATCTATTTTGAAATTTCATTGAGAATAGTATTTGTCAGGCATATTTTTTGAACTGTTTCAATGGGCTATTTTTGGTGCTGTTTTGGTTCATGAGGAAGGACTTATCTGGATGTAAATTATTTTCAAGAACAATGAATGCATGGAATAATCTGGAAGAATGGCCATCCTGAAGCCTCAAGACTGATGAAACTGAACACATTCAATTGAAAAGCAAAATAACCAAACATAACCTTCTCACTGAACTAATGCAGTAAAGAGGAGACTTCAAGCCTTCTGAAAATGATTAGTTGAATTATAAACCCAAAAGTGGTTGAATAAAAAAACCTGTTATGGATGAAATGAAGCCACATCTCTGGCTCTGATTATCCATGCGTCCTTCTATTCCTTTGTCCCAGTTCTGATATGTTACTGGTGCTCCATCTCTCCAGCTGTAGGGACATTAACGATTTTAAGGTCTTCTTTCATTTTGCATATTCAATCTCCAACACTATTCTTGGAGTTTTGGAGTATGTACTGAAGGCACCATATTAAATTTAAAAAAATATTCATGTCTTTGTTTAGGGAAATGAAAATTTATAAGTCAAAGATAAGTTTTGATGGCTTTGCAACAGATTGATCGCTAAGATCTAGTTCAATCATTCTGCAAATAAAATCTGTCAAACAAAATTAAATGCAAATTAATCTAGGTCCATACCGAAATTCATTCGCTCTTTCTTCTCGAAGTCCAATCCACCAATTTGCACCATACTTTGAGAGCTATTTAAAAAAAGGGAAAATGTCAGCATTTATTCTACTTGTTTTTCCTTTTCACTATTAAGATTAATGGGGTTGCTGTTAATAGCTTTCTATTCTTCAGTATTTTACCCAATTATCTAAAGGAGAGTGCACTAAAGCCTAGCACCCTGAGAAAACCTGAAACTTCATTATGCTGAAACATTCCCTCCTCATTATGAAGGAGGTTTGGAATCAAATTATTGAAAATCTTTCTTACAACTTTCCCTATGCATTTAAAAGTAAATTTTCTAACTTTCATAATAGGGATTTAAAAGGTAATATGGTAAAATAAACTAGGATGTGGATCTCTTTTTTGACTAAAAACTTAGTGGTTTATTCTTTCAGTGATTTATAGAAGCTCATTGCATATATCACACTATCTGAGAAATAATTCATGGCTCAAAGACATCAGTGGTAAAAAGATTTTGAATTTTGGGCATTAGTCTGATGTTAAGCTTTTAAACTATTATCACCTTCTCCCTACAGACAATATAGGACAAAGGAATACTACAGAATTCCCAGTGTTTGACAACTAGAAAATTATTCATGTATTTTATTAATTTTACACCATTATTTATCACACAGAACTTAGTACAGTAAATTATAAAACTGCAGCACCACGTGTGCACACACACATGGACACACACATTAGAGAAGATGCAATACTGGACTTAGGAAATTCTCCAACTATAAAAGAGAAAGAGGCAGTAAGGATTTTTCTAGGACCTTTAAATCAATATACTTTGTGTGTGATCTGGGTGTGTAAGAGGTGTGTAAAATGCAGCTTAATTTTTTAAACTCAAAATGTTCATTGGAAGGCATTTATATTTGAATTTGCATTCCATTTCTTCTATAAGACTTCAGAATACATTTTAAGATATATATATATATTTTTTCATATAAATTTCAGGTCATCGTACAACAGAACCTAATAGCTCTCTAGAATTCTAATTTATAAACAGATATTTTTTACTCCATCAACAGTGTGGCTGTCTGCCATATCAGCAGTTTGAGAATAATGCAAGACGGAGCAACTGTAATTTGGGATCCCTGAGGTGTTGTTTCATGGACGTGTTCTTACATGCTGAATTTAGATTCCCATTGTCAGACTTTGGAATGGGTCCACTGAGACTGGCTGGGAACTCGGTGGGAGAACCACAACAATTCCATTCAATCTAAAGAGGTCTCGTGTGCAACAACAGAGGAAAGCATGGCCTGATTGTTCACTGCCCCAATTAAGGACCTCTAAAGAAAAATTATAACTACTGCATCTTAGGTGGCATATTTATTACCACCTCAATTATAGCATAGTAATCCTCCACATGGCACATCACAACCTGGTGTGATATGGGACAGAACTTCATAGGATGAGCTAGAAGATATTCAGAGTGAAAAATTCAATGTGCAAAATGCATGCTTTCAGCATTCTCACAGACTCCAAGAAGGGATCACCGGTTACCAAAGTGAAGAGGTCGGGGAGGGAGGGAGAGGGGGATTAAAGGGCATTATAATTAGCACACGCAAAATAGGTAGGTCACAGGGAAGGCAACAAGGAGAAGACAAGTAATGACTCTAGAGCATCTTACTACGCTGATGGACAGTGACTGCAATGGAGTGTGTCTGGGAACTTGATAATATGGGTAAATGTTGAAACCACAATGTTGCTCATGTGAAACATTCATAAGATTGTACATCAATGATACCTTAGTTTAAAAAAAAATGGATGCTTTCAAGTTTAGCTTAGGTATAAAACCACAACAGCAGAAGACTTACTAATATTCTTTTGTATAAAGAAATGTGATATGACTGCGGATTTCATAATATCAACTATGTTTTGGTACAAACAGCCCTTATAGATAGCATCATATGGGACCAACACTTACCAAAAACAAATAAAGCACAGCAACAGCCAATCTGTTCATCTAAGTAATGAAAGGAAGAACATCCTGCCATTTCAAACGTTTCCATCAAAAATAGCAAAACCAAGTTATTCTAAGGGTTTTAAATCATTGTATTTTGGAAGATGAGTAACAGAGTTGATATATTTTTGTTAGAAGTATTTAGAAATGAAACTTTAAAAATAAGGGCAAATTTGCAATTTCTAAATGCAAACGTTGCCCAACACCATAAAAATGTTAGCTGAATAGACTAACTGGCTAGTAGTTAAAATTAGACAACTCCCGAAGTGCTTGCAGCTTTTTTCTTTTTTGGCACTAACCAACAACATAGCTCAAAAAAACTAATTTTCAACAATTCAGCCTCATCATACCTTGTGGTATTCTGTTATTCAAAGAGAAAACACCGATTCATCATTTTTCCAAGATGGAAACATTTTGTTTCCAAGAAGTTCTGCTTCAAATTTTAAAAACTGTATCCAGCTTTCTTTTTCAATAGTTTTTTTCTCTTTTCCAATTAAAGGTTATTTTTGTTCTTCACATTTCTAAGTTACTGCTCTTCATAGGGGAACTACACAACACGTGTAATTTAAAAATATTTGCTTCCTTATTTGGGTCCATCCTGCACTTACAGGCTGGAAGTGCCTCAGAGGTGAGTGGCATGACCTCTGCACATTCAGCTTCTCGTCCTCAAATAAAGTAACTTCTAGCCTGACCCTTTCCGCTAGGACATGCCTAGATATGGGATTTCTTATTTAAGAAATGAAAATAGTCACAATTTACCAACAAAAAGTGCCTAACACAGCCAAAAATCATACAAAAATAAGAATTGCTTTGGAAATCTATGACTTTCTCCTTTTTAAACTGATGCCCTTTCCTCTTGGCCCCCTTCAGCCCTTTCCCAGTCTCCACATTCTATGCCATCCAGTCAGTTTCTTTTGTAGCACAGTCTGGTATTAGATGAGTCAGCCACGCACCCATAATGCTGCCAGGACTCTCTGTATTAACATGGCCCAGGCTGGTTGACAATTTTGCCATGTAAGACATCGCAGGGTTTGTCTGGTTTGAGATCACACCTAGGTCTAGTCCTCGATTAGACCGTAGCACTGGCTGCAGCGCTAGACTGCTAAACCCATGGGTTGCACCACTCCCTTCTATGGGAGGTAGTGACCCCGTGATCCCCCCTGGCCTCCCAACCACCAAAGGCTGGGAGAGTGAATTAAGGGGAAGGTGAAGCGGAAAGACCCGAGAGCTGAGCTCTGCTCGAAGATCAAAGAAGCCCGTCATTCATGTCTGGCCATCTTTTGGGGAAGGAGTCTAGCATTTTAGTACAATGAAGGCGTTGTGCCCCTCTGTATTCCTGATACTGCTCTTCTGCTCCAGCAAAGGGGTTTCAAATGACCTTGTAAGTAGATGGCCCGGGTTCATTTCCAAATTCTGCCACTTAGCTACTGTGTAACCAAGTTATTTTACCTCTTTGGAATCACAGCTTCCTTATCTTTCAAATGTGCTAATAATAGACTTCCCACAGGGACGTTTTTGGAAATTTCAATTCCATTAAATGCTAGTACTTAGTACAGTGCCTGACACTGTTCAGGTAAGTATTGGCCAAATGCCAGCTTCTTTTGGCTCATGCACTTTGCCATGCCGGCGGATTGGTTTTCAGACATTCACCCGATGTCTTGTTATTGCCACGTGGGTAGAGGATTCTGCTGTTTAGTATTCCTGACACCAGGACATCTAATTTGTTGGTACTAACCATTATGGTTTTAGCTTGAGTGCTCCATTTGTAGGAGAGGAAGGGGGCTAAAATACGTTCTCAAACCAACAGTGGGGAGCACCGGTTGGTCTGCCACTGAGTCTCGGTAAGACCCTGGTGTTGTCATCTTAACCCCCTGTTTCTCAGCTTTTCCCTAAAACCCAGTAGTAGTCCTGACCTACCTGCACCTCACAGGCTGCATGTGCATCAGACAGGGTCACAGAAATGGGAAAGCCCAATGAGCTGTGAGGGAAGACATGTCTTCTACAAGCCACAGATGCTTTAATACAGAGCTTCATTTTCACAAACAACTTACAAACATATGAAAAGGTGAAGGAGTGAGAAAGTCCCTGGAGATCATGAAATCATGTTAAATTATCGGAAAAGAAACAAGGCTTTTTCTTACCTTCAAAGATTTCCTAGGGAAAATTGGGGGTGAAATTTTCCTCCCATAGGGCTCCCTTGGTAATTTGCACATACTGCTCTCTTTATACTGACTACGCCTATTTCCAGCTTTTTAAAAATAGAGACCATCTCATTTTTGTGTCTGGGACTTTCTTTGTCTTTGACAAATATCACAGTGCCTGACTCATAGCTAATGCTTAATAAATACTTGTTGAAGAAACACATTGCAAATGAACACTGTGCCCTGGCAGTCCGCTTCATTATTTAACGGCGTTTGCCTGCTCCATTCTAATTAGCCCAGCTCCTAAAAGGAGTGTCGTCTTTCTCTATCTTAAGTTGACATCGAAAACCATTCTTTACCATTTTCTGTATATTGGATCTTTACCAACTTAAAAATATTGTGTTCTTATAAGTAAAATTAAAAACTTTAAAACAGCCATGCACTCCACACCCGCCCACACACACACACACACACACACACACACACACACCCGGTAATCTTTGTCCTTCATTTGTGCTTTATTTTCCTCTATGGCCATTTATGCATTTATATTTTTCTAAAATATTATGTAATGCTATTTACTTATGTTAACTATGGTCTTTCTTCCCAGACCAGACTGTAAGCTCCACCAGGGCAGGAATTTTGGTCTGTTTTAGTCGCTGGGAGAGCCCCAGTCCCTCAAAGAGTAGACTCTGAATAAAATAGGTGTTGAATGGTTGCATGAACCTCACAAAAACAATAAAACTCTACTTATTCACCATTATTGCTAGTAAAAAGGGAAGAGGAGTGAAATGACTGACCAACATCAGAAACCTGTATTTCCATTATTTTCTCTCCGTCTTTGTAACAGCAAGAAAAACAATTCTCAAAAAATCTATGGCTTTTAATGAAACTTAAATGTCTGAAGCAAAAGAAAAAAATCCCCCCATGGACAGAAGGAGCTAAGCTCTGAATTTCTCTTGGTCAATTATGTTCAAGTACCGCTTTTATTTTGCTGTGGATGAATTCTTGCTCATGTGCAGAATGAATTGTGAGAATATCCCCACGCAGCCAGCCACAGACAAACTCAAAGGAGGACCATTCTGCAGCGTAGGTATGAAAAAGGTACTCTGCATCCTGATAGAAGAGCCAGGGTGCATCTGGAAGAAAAATGAACAATGCAAATGGTGCAAAAGTCATTGACTGATAAAATGCAGAGTTAAATAGGGTATGCTATGACTGACCCCAGATTTTTAATTTGGTCACTCAGTATTTAAAATAATGTGTGTGTGTGTGTGTGTGCATACATAAATAAGTACATTTACACATAAATAAATAAATATATAATTTGCTTTTTTCCCTTGGTCTGTCTCATTTAAGAAGTTCATTTGTATTCTAAGGTCTGGGATAGATGCATATCTTAAACTCATGTGTCATAAAAGTGGAGTTATGCTATGATATTAGTCTTTAATCATCTTTGATAGTTATTAATTGGATTATTTGTTAATTATTCATTTGTTAGCTTGAATTGACCTAAAGAAAGAGAGGCTCGAATGGAGGACAGTAATAATATAGCAATAATATAATAGCGCATCGTTTGAAACTTAAGAACTGCCAGGATAGTTCTTACCATACTGGTACCAGGGTGGAATCTTGGGTTTCACATCTGCAAAGGAAAAGCAAACCACCTTGAGTAACCTTCACAGGGGCACTATCTCTGAATTACTTTAGCTCTGAATGGAATATTTTGTACTACACCTTTTTAAGACCATTTGAAAACCCGCTACTTTGGGCTGTTTGGGATACAGTTAGTTCTCATACTTGAAGAGGAGGCTCAAGAAATGTCTCTGACTTAAGAACTAACACTTTTTGAGGGTCTGCTGCATGTCACATGCTGAGCTAGGTGGTTTCACCCATTCATTTAACAAGTAATTTTGTTTGCTTGTAGTCACAGAGATATTTCTTCCAGATTGTGTCCGCAAAATACAATATTCCACAATATAGCCACTTACCCTCATCTCCTATTAACTAACTTAGCACCTGCACCAGTGTCATCTTTTCTCATTCTGCTATGATACATTCTTTGCTAAAGTAGCACAATTTGGTTCATCGCGAAGGCTGTTGGTGCTGTGGTCTGAGGTGCTTCAATTTTAGATCTCTGTAACTCTTTACTTAAAAAATTGTTATAGACTATTAGAAAACCAACATATAATAAGGATCTTACTAATATTTTTACCTCTTGGAATTTTACATATCCATTCGTGTTTGGATCCACAGTGGGAGGGCAGCAACACTTTATTTGCCTTATAAACAGCACAGTTTCTTGCATCTTCTTCAAAATAAGTATTGTCTAAAAATGAAGAGACAACCTGCAAGTTTTGCAAAAGATCAAAAAAAGCAACCCTGTAAATAAATCACAGTAGATTTCTGGAGGAAGCTTAAAAAATGTCTGGATATGAATCTAGTTAAAGATTGTTTCATATTTGTGAAAAACAAGCTAAGCAAACATTAGCATTTTTCCTTAAAAATGCTTTTTTTTTTCTTAAAAAGAAGCATGCTACTGCTTTGTCCAGAAGGAACAAATCAGATGCTAGCTTCCTTCTGAGCTTGCACTGTTTTCTCACCGGCAGGATTAAGTTAACCCTGGGATCCTGGGGAAACCTCTTAAAGGCTCATGGATCTGTCAGATTTGGGTCTAATCTTTTGCACACACATTAAGCTTTTAGTCCTAATCGCTGAATTCTAATTCATCACTAGTCTTAATCAGGAAACTACCAACACCTTACACAAATGATCACATAACAGGGGTATTAAATAAAGATTCAACCTTCTCGGACTTAATGACTACTCAACAGAAGAGTGGCTGGGTCACAGGTACAATTGGGGTAAAATTTGGAAAGAAGAGAATATTTTGAAGCCATTTATACTCCTCCTCAAGCATGTACACAGTCATGCAACAATTTATCTAACTTAAACATATATAAACTCAGATTCAGGAAAATGGCACCAGTTTAATATTTTGCCAGTGGGCAGTGGTGAGGGTCCCCACCCGCTGCTTCAGGGCCTTATCTCATTTATTCTGAACCAAATTGCCTTTTCCTTTCCTATTACTAATAAGTTTGTCTTACTAAAACAAGATGCAATGTTCTCAACCTCTGTGTACCACCTTTCATTTTTCCAGTACCACGTTGACATTAACCAAGCAATTGTGCCATGTGGTGGCTGCCATTTATGGAGCAGGTAGACCCTGTTCTATGTCCCTTCCACTTTCCAAGTCTTGTTTTTTTCATCAGCAAAATTGGTGGATGGGGCTGAGCAGTCTCTAAGATCTCTTTCCAATGTACTCTTGAAAAAAGGGGTACCGGTAAAAACATTACATAAATTCTTTAACTAGCACACCCTTTTTATTTTTATTCCAACCATTTGCATCTGTTTCCCACAAATCCCTTCCTTGCCACACATTTGAACACCGTTTATGCAGCAGTCCTAGAGATGCTTTTTCTTTATTGATCTTTACTATTTCAAAGTTTGGGGGATGATATTTTGTCAAGTATGGAACATTATAACATTGTGACTTTGGAGGCAGCCAACCTGTGTACAAATCCTAGCTTTCCAATGTATTATTTTAGGCAAACTGTTTAAGAATTCTAATACCAACTGGATTGATCCTTGGCAAGGAAGAAATGAGATCATTCAGAAGTGCACTCAACTCAGTTCTTGGACTATAATTAGGGTTCAATAAACAGGAGCTATTTACCAGGTGAAATGGAATGACTTGACTTTGCACATGCCCTCTCCTGGATCCCATTTAAGTCTGGGACATGGCTTGCATTTTTTCCCTATCACCTTGAGGAAAATGTGAGAACTCCTTATTACATGAAAAATAATGTAATATTGAGTTCCTTTTTTCCTTCACAGAGTCTTTTACAAGTATGAGTCAGAATGAAAAGCAAGCCTTTTTTCCTTCTTAGTAACTTGCTCTGGTTGAGGTGCTATATTTCTAAGGCTGGCATTTGTCTTTTTAGAACGAGATGAACTGGAATGGTTTTCTCATTGTGGCCTCGACAGGGTCCCACAGTCACACAATCAGGGCCTATGCAGGAGAGAGAGGTGGGGTAAAGGGAGCCTGATATTATTTTAAAGGATAGTTGCTTCTTGCTGGAAAAGGGAGATAGTTTGGAGGCCTTTTCAGAGGTTTTGAATCCTTTTCAGGATCAGATTCTACGGCCGATCTCAGAAATAGCTGCCCAGCAAAGGTTTCCCAGGACTCTGCTAACATCTGGCACCAAAATCTGGGGCAGTTTTTTATTTGTTTCTGAGTCATGGGAAATAGGGCTATTATTTCCAGGTTTTCTCAGTTGTTTTACCAAGTGGTTCAAGGGCCACCAGTTTTGAAATCATTTCCTTTTCTCCAGTCTGGAAAGACTCACAGGAGTTCCATCAGACCACACCCAAGAACCAGCATTCAGTGGGTTTCTTTTATTAAATCCAATCCAGAACTGCCTTTCTTCTGTCCTATGAAGAGAAGAAATGAAAACTTAGCCCTTCTGATCAAATTCCCAACATTCTGTAAAAGTTTCAAGAAATATTTTCAAGTATGTATGTGTCCAGGAAACAGCTGATGCTACTGGCAGGACTGATCAAGTCAACACACATTTATTGAATATTTCCTGTTTGCAAAACCTGAGCAGTGAAATGAACTGAGAGATTTAGCCTCACTTCTTATTTCTCTTGGTTTGTATGGGACACTCATTGGTGACGTGCATTTGGGGAACAGTCAGCCCCTCCTGAGAAAATGGCTCTCTCCTGTTTGTTAGGAATGGACTTTCAATCAGGAAAAGGGCACATGGTAAGATGTTCAGGAACATTTCTTCCCTAAAGGACTTTTTACCACTTTACTATTTATACTACATTCCTGTGCTTTCATTTATTGCTCATTCATCAAATGTTCGTGTGTTCTTTGGAAGTTAATCACTACCACCTCCATTTAATAAAAGGTACACAGCAGATCTTGATGTTTTCTTTTTCTGATCTGACGTAAGTAACTCCACAACAAATGAGTCTGAGGCCCAGCAGATTAACTTTTGCAGTCGCCACTTGGTTAGACGTGGTAGGAAGCCCTGCAGAGAACCATCTTCCCTCCTATTAGGTGGAGGGCAAATACGTCAAACCACAGAGTATATAAATCAGGCAATAAAGCCTAATTGTACGACAAGCCATCTCACGAGGAGAATTTTCTGGGGATAATTTTAAAGAATTAAAGATTTAAGAATCAGAAGTCATGACAGATGCTTTGTTTCCTTAGCACAGAGAAGCAGGCCTGTTCTGAAGCAACCCCTTCTCAGATGTTTGAGCTACTAGGCCCGAATGATACAAATGAAAGTAAAATATGACTCAGAAAATCTTAGAGACCCCTGGGGCCTGTTTGGTCACTGCTGTCATTACCACTGACATTCAAGGCTGTGGGAAGGGGAGAATTCTGAGTTCAGGTTCAGCCAGGCATATTCATCTCGATGGCCTAGCCTGGAAACCTGCATCACTTTCCCTGCCTTGAGAGCTTTCTATTCCTTTCCTTGCTGAGTTCAGAGTCCTATATTTTTTCTGCTGTATATTGGGCTCTAGAGGATGGGTTGGTGTTTATTCTCTCTCCATCAATTTCCTAAAATTGTATAACTTTCATAATATGATATAATACTATGAATATAAAAAATAATTAAAGGGAAATAGTAAAGAAGTGCCATAAGCAGGAGAAGAGAACTGAGATTTGGTTTATTTGCTATCATTAAGCATCAGATTTGGCAGAACTTCCTGACAGTCTGGGTAAAATGTAAAACATTATATAGCTTTTGTGATTAGGTGCTAAAGATCAGTAATTTGATAGGTGGTTGGCACTAAATCCCATGAGGACTTCCAAGTGTGAGACTATATATAAGTAGAAGTGATCTAATGATATTCGATCTTACAGCAAACTTGGAAGCAGTTTGCACATGGTTGTTTCATACAGCAAACCTCACTACATGCAAGCACGGCTAAAGTCAGGAAGCAATGTTATAACTTGAAAAATGGAGATTTTCACAGAACCCATGGATCTGTGGCCCCACAGCAGACTGACAGTCCAATGAACTGGGAAGCAGCTGGACCTTCCCTTTAGCCTCAGAGACTCTAACTCGGAAGCTCTGGTGTGAGACCAGAGGGCTCTGGGTTGCAGGTGTGCCAAGTGCATGTGACCACCAGCCAGGTTGGGGAATTACTGTCTCCTGTCAGTACCTCCTGCAGAGACCGGCAGTTCTGTGGGATGATAAGTGCCCTCAAAAGAGAGCTGGATGGTCAAAGAAAGTGCTTCCTTCCTTTGCTATATATAGCTATATATAAGCCTCTATAATGCTAATGTATATGGCAAATTCAAGATTGTGCCTTGTTTTGTAAACATATTTGACCATGAGATCTCCCTTTCTCCCCACAGAGTACTCCATGAGTCTCGCAGTGAGAGAGGTTGTCAAAGTCTCCCACATGCAAGGTCATTTTTACAGATGCTGGAGATGAGTAATTTGGTAGATGCCACATACTAGCCTTCTTATGGGAGTGTTTTAAAGGAAACTTATGGGGAGGACCAGGACTTTCCTCAGAGAAGTTCTGGGTTTTCTCTGAGATTCAGGCAAGTGGTTCACTGAGGCTCCAGAATTGCAGACTTGGGGCCAGAGCACCTGAGTATTAGAGTTCCAGGAGTCTTGGTAAATAAATACATGAAGCCAAGGAGGCATGCCCTTGCAGACAGCATCCTCAGGAACAGGATTTTTTCTGAATCTGTTGGATTCTCCAGACAGCTATGCATATAGCAGTGTCCCTTCCATCAAGGATATGCCCCAAATGTATGCCAGCTGACAAGATGATTCTAGACCAAGGGCTGGGAAGACTCACTAAAAGAGACCTGTTTGACTGTCTTGAAAATAGAGTAGACTTAGTCTGTGTTGCTCTGGCTTAGCTTTGAAACCAGCCTCCGGCAACAGAATGGACTTTTCCCCAAGGAGTACTCTGAAACCAAAGGACTTGTAGAGACAGTAGATGCCCGTGAGGATGTGGTAGAAGGAATTCCTATATTGGGTGGGAGGTAGCACAAGACCTGTCATGTTTCCTCAAATTTAAATTTAGTTCATTTTCTAACTCCATGGACTTCAAGATTCTGTAAACTTGCAAGAGAGTTGCAGACAAGTGAATGCCTGCTTCCTCAAATGTAAAATTAGGAAGTTGGATTGGAATTCTTTTTTTATCAGTGGACTTCCTTTTTTAAGACAAAATTTTACATGGACCCCTTTATATACAAAATAACCAGAAGTAGAGCTGGTTGGAGCTGCTCTGGTGGGTCAGCAAGTCAGGAACTAGCAGCTGTTGGCTGCCTCCTGGTCGTGGGGTTCCAGAACCCTTGGGATCCTCAGAAAGCACCTTGAAAACCACTGGATTGGACGATTTCTGAGTCTGGCAGAAGAGCTTTCAAATTCTGATTTGAGGCATACAGAAACAATTCCAAACATCAGAACAATCCATGTTATTCTTTGTTTTATGGAATAAGAATCTGCTGTAGTATAAATATAAAGTTGTAAGTATATAGAGTTTTCTTCCACAAGTAGTGGCTAGTTGGTTTTAGGCTTAAAACAAGTACTTGAGATTTTTAAAAACTATTTGGAATACTCACCCCTAAGAAGCCATTACTGGGAGATGGAATATCTGACTGCAATTTTCCAAAATTAACAAAGTATTTACCGATTAAATTTTGAACGTAAAAGCTCGTTCACAAAATTCTCTTCCTCAATATGGGCAAAGCTTGCAAGATGAGCTCCAAATTCTTCACAAAATGCTTCAGCTTCTCTCCATGTTCTTTTCATTAGGACTTTTTCATTATGAAATACCTGTAGGGTAAAAGGAAAACAAACTTGGCACTGTCATGGGTGAGGTGAGGCTGTGTAATTCTGGACAAGAAAATAACAGTAATATAATTGTCACTATTATTCTATATTAAAAGCTTGACCCAGTAGAGACAAATAACATTCACTGAACTAGAATGAATCTATTCATCACAAAACTACTACCCCACTGTATTCTCACAACAAATTCATGAGGAGGGTATGATAAGTTCAGTATTATATATGAGCGCCTTGATGACTCTGTTTTTTTCCTTCTAAATTTCCAGAGACTGGCATATACTTGCCCCTGAATAAATGTTTGTCAAGAGATGAGGAGAGTTGGGGCAAGGACGGGGCGGGGGGGTTACAATGTCAGGTTACACAGCTACCAGCTGGCAGAGCCAAGGTTAGACCCAGTCCTCTTTGCTTCCAGGGTCCTTCAGTTTCCACCCAACCGGACTGGTTCCGACAGATTAGAATTGTGTGAATGATCATGAATCTGGCTGACCCAGGACAAGACGTGAGACATGAGACCTGGCACCTGGGGCAGGCCTATTTCTAAGGTCTTTGGGTCTCAGCAGCACCTAAATTGTCTTCTGTCTCTTGGCCATCCTCACAGTAGCAGGAAGAAGTTAGTCGAATGGAGTATCTGCTTTTGACTTTATTTACGATCAAGGGTGAGGGACCAAAGACCCAGAGCTCCAGATCCTGGCCTCTGCACCCTCCTCATTTTTAAGTGCCTGACACTATACCTGAGTCTCTGACGCCGGGCAGGAATCCTAAGGCCAGACTTCACCAGCCTCTGATTTGCTGAGACCAGAGTGAATAGCTTCCCCAGGCCTCTGGCCCACAGAACACAGCTTTTCCATCTTTTAAGTTATATGTCAAAACTCGCCTCCACTGGGAACATTTTCTTGAATCATCTTGATTCATGAATCCTACCACCATGCCCATCAAACACACCATACATTTGTTGACATGTTGGGGTGGTAAATAGTAGACAAAGTACTGGACCAGGAGTGCCAAAACCATGTATTTATTCCAACTCTGTCAGTAAAGAATTGTGATCTTGGGCAAATCACTTCATCGAGCTGCCTCAGTTTACTCATTTCTTAGGTTTAACTGATTGCTCTGTGATGTCACTTCTGGGCTTATTGTTCCATGAATTGAATGCAGGATCATACGTGTGTACATTTAAGTTGAACCTACTCCCAGGTGTTTCATGCTGTTTATGGGACATGCTTTGTCTCTGGAGATAGAGGCTGTCTCCATTCTACTGTGCATGTGCCTATGTGCCACAAAAGAACTTTCCCCCAGGATTTTGGAAATCTCTATTTGTAAAATAAACCAAAGATAAAACCATTAAACAAAAACATCAAATTTCAAAAAAACATATTTGTGAAAAGAAGATTTAAATCTAGGATCTAAAGCTGATTTGTAAAGAGACATTCCATCACACATATACACATATGTACATACATATATATCAACTGTGTGTATTAATTTGATATTCAAGTGTCTGGCAAACTGCAAAAGCTATTCTTAGTAGCA